>NC_133658.1:808258027-808617752 GCF_037893015.1 Macrotis lagotis | reverse complement strand
AGGTAGTGGGAGGAAGATTATTCTAATGATAATATTTCCTTTTTTATACATGAATGAACATGAAATAACGTTTCATTAATGGCATATATTTAAAATAATTTAATTTGTCTTAAATACCATTGACACACACCTTATTTAGTTCTTATACAATAGCTCTTACATTTTTGAGCATATTATTTTGCTTATTGAACTGGTATACAGTCATATCAAACCATACAACAACAATTTATTAAATCTTCACTAAATCCAGAGCACTGAAGGAGACAAAAAATTACATTTAGTATGGTCTTTGACCTCAAAAGGTTTTTATTGCTTTTATTCTTAAGATGTTTAAGTTATGTCTGACGTTTCATGCCCCTTTTTTGGGTTTTCTTGGCAAAGATATTACAGCAGTTTGCCATTTTCTTTTCCAGTTTATTTTACAGATGAGAAAATTGAGGCATACACAGTTAAATGACTTGCCCAGAGACACAGAGGTAGTATTTGAGACTTTGATTTGAACTCATGTCTTCCTGAATCCAGACCTGGTGTTCTATGCACTATGCCACAAATTTGCCCCCCAAAGATTTATAATTGAAGAACACTGATACCAGAATAGATAGCTAGAATATATTCTATTTTATGATTGTATTATTACTGCTAATGATGATAAAAATTATACTGCTACTACTATTTATAGCCAAAATAGGGAAAAGATTAAAGCAATGATTTCATTGCTATAGGAAATTACTGAAACAATACTACTTTAATACTGTATCTTGATCTGTTTCTACAATTTATTGTCTTAATGTATTGGATAAAACATTAATAGTTTAAATGACTTCTGCAGGTTCACACTACCAGTATGTCAGAGCCAGCATTCGAACTCAGACATTACTGTCACTAAGGTCAATTACCTAATCGCTATGTTATACTAACTCTCATGATACAAATGATAATTACTAGAAGGGCTTATAAATATTTGACTTAATCTATAAATTATGATTAAATATTCGATCCATTAGATGAGTAACATTTACTCACAACATCTGTTACAACTTTGTTAAGTGAATAATTGGTAAGCATCTAATATCAAATATACATATTTAATTTTAATTGCATAGTTGAACATTTGTCTTTGTTAAGTAAATATGGTTGTATCCCAATAGGTTTTTGTTTTGTTCTCAATAGATCCAGTAAGCTGAATAGATATTATATATATATATATATATATATGTATATGTATATATATATATATATATACATGTACATAAGTAGTAAGATATAATTAATTTCTTTAGAAAAGCAACATGGTTCTAAGACTTCTTTGTAGAGACCAAAATCACAATTTCTTATCTCAATGAATTAGTCTTAGAATCTTTTAATCTAATTAATCCTTTAACTGAGTACAACTCCATGGGGAAATGTTTTCTACTGCTAAAAATGTGCAAGGATATAATTATAGATTCGAAAACAAATTCAGATAAAAATCATCTCCAGCTAACCTATACTCAGTCTGGATTCATTTTTAAGCATCAATTTTAATTTCTCAGATTATTCCTTCTGTGTGTATTTCTTCTTCTTTCTTCCATTACTTACTATATGTAATTAGAAATGCTTTCCTGCCCCTCCCCCACATACACAGCTCAATGAGTGTAAGGAAAAAATAAACTTCAGAAGGTATATTTCACAGATTTTTTTATGTCAACACCTTTTTCCTGTGTAAGTGGGACATTCAAATAGTCAATCAGTTAATTAGCATGTATTAAGAACCATCTATGCTAAGTTGCTGTCTTAAGTCCCCTATAGATATTCTCCTCTTTTACATATATAAAGATATATAGATATAGATAGATAAATGATAGATTATTCCCCTTAATTTACAATCTATGAGGGATAATAATTCTTTAGATAGAGTTTATTAAATCAGTGGATAAGAAAATTGTGTCTCATCCTTTGAAGATCATTACCCTTCATAGAAAAAAAATAAATTTAGGAGGTAAATAGTTTTATGTTTGTTCCATAATCACTGAGAAAATGTAAGCAACTTGAAAGCAGGGATTGTTCTTTTTGTTTCATTTGTATGTCTAATGCCTGGGAAATTATTTGTACATTGTAGACATGTAATAGATGCTTATTGCTTGGCTGATTGATCATCCATTATAATTTTCCTATCTAAAAACAAAAATTTGTCCTTTTCTTAACTTCTCTCAAATATAGCTAAAAATTTTTTGTGTTTCCTTGTTTTTTTTTTTTCAGAATTTACCAGTAATTCTAAGGCTGCCTCAAATTACTTGTCTTCACTCAAAACTTTTAATCTTATAATTTGAGCTCATCAGTAAATGTCCTCTTCAATTTTGTTTCTTTAAACACCTAAACACTTTTGTTATTCACCAATTTTATAAAATATATCTCAAGAATTTTTATCCTTATTATCCCCCATATATTTGAATCTCTGTTAGAGTCTCAGCTCATGGAATCACAGGAAATATTTTTTAAATTTTTTTATAAAAGAAAGATTTTATTTATTTTGAATTTTACAGTTTTTCTTCCAGTCTTGCTTCCCTCCCCCCACCCCCCACAGAAGACAGTCTGTTAGTCTTTATATTGTTTCCGTGTCATACATTGATCTAAGTTGAATGTGATGAGAGAGAAATCATATCCTCAAGGAAGAAAAATAAGGAAGGAAAAAGATAATGATCTTTGGTTTTTGTTCAAACTCCACAGTCCTTTCTCTGGATACAGATGGTATTCTCCATCACAGATACCCCCAAATTGTGCCTGATCGTTGCACTGATGGAATCAACAAGTCCATTAAAGTTGCTTATCACCCTCATGTTAGGGTGTACAATGTTCTTTTGGTTCTCATCTTGCTCAGCATTAGTTCATGCAAATCCTTCCAGGTTTGCTTAAATTCCCATCCCTCCACAGGAAATAATTTTATAGAGAAATTTTTGATTCAATCTAGCCCAAATCTTACATTACTGAAAATCCCTCCTACTACAGTGCTGACAAGTGATAACCTAGCTTCTCCTGGACGAAGTTTATAAGGGACAAGTGATCAAGGACACCAATTGTGCAGTCATTGTAAAATTACAAGGGAAGTCTCACTACTTACCGAACTTTGCAAGGATAGCTATGAAAAAGAATAGCTGAACATGAAAAAAAATCACAAACATTGATAATATAATCCTATGTTTATTCTGTATGCTATTTGGTGACCTAATAGAAAAAAGTTGGTAATGGAAAGACATGTAGGAAATATTGAGAAAACAAACAAACTCAAAATGCTATATAAACATCAAATAGATAATGATTTAGGTTTGATAATGATCTAATAGTGATGATGATGGTAGTGAGGAGGGGGAATGGACTAGATGACCTCTCGGGTTCCTTCTAGCTCTAAAACCATGATAATGTACAATCCTACAGCACCCAAAATTATTAAAGCCTGACTCTAAGCCCATCTATAAAGTTCAAAAGATCAAAGGAGACAGCCCCGTGAATCCTGGCAACCAGCAGGGTGGGTTGTTGATCAAATCAGGTCACACATTAAAAGCACTCTGATTAACAAAAAATAAAATATACATGTCAACTATCATTAATAATAATCAGATTCATTAAGCATCTCATTTATGATGACTGTCTTTCCATAGAAATATGAGGAAACTTAAGAATGCCTTAAAAAGAATACACAAGCTCAAAAGCCAGTTGCTACTTCACAACACAATGGCAAAGCCAAAGCCACTATTTCAGCAAGCTCTGACAAATGTAATATGGATTAATTCATTTTTCATTTGGGTCTTTCACAAATATTAAATCTATTTTTTTTATTATATTAACCTCAGAGAGAGAGAGAGAGGACAGTAGCTAGGTCAATACTTGTAGCTTTTAAGCTAACTCAACATTTTAAAGGCCTGAGATTTTAAATAAAAAAAGAAGGAAGTTTTTTTTTTTCCTTAGGAGTGGTAAGAATGAAGGAGGTTATCATCAGATTTGTTAATTCACATGGGATTTAGCATTTAAGTTTCTATTTCATGGGGTGACAGCTTCAAAATGTTGTGTAGGTCTATTCTATAGATCTTCAAAGGTGACTTGCTCTAGCTAATCTAATTTTTTGGTCGAATCATTAATTTTTGCCTATAAGAACAGAGAGAGGTTTAACCTGTAACAAACTCTGGAGTTGTGAAGCATCTACTTGATGTGATTAAAACAAGCTCTTTCCTTGATAGACTCATTTAAAGAATATGAATAAATTCTAATTCTTTGATTTTCATATTCCAGTGGCTTAGTTCTTTTATAAGTGTGTGTTATACTGACTTTCTCATGAAAACAAAGAAAATATGACATATCATGGCTTACTTTTCCTTTAGCTATGCTTACTGCTTTCTGGAAAACATATCAGTAGGTCAGTGCTGGGTTTGACAGGGAGGCATTTGTTATGATTATGGCAAAGTGGAAAGAAAATTAGATTGAAGTCTGAGACACTGGGTTCAGATGCTGGCTCTGCTTCATACTAGCTCTGTGATCTTAAATGATTACTTTAACTTTTCAGGCCCTGAAATATTTCATAGGTAATATGAGATTTGGAATTAAGTGAGTTTAACACACATTTAAGAGTTTATTGTACTTCTGTGCAAGGTGGTCAGCATTTACAGAACAAAAGGAAATAGAACCTATGCTCAAGGAGGACATATTTTTGATTACTAATTAAAAATTTTACTTCTCTGTTTTTAATTAAATTGACATAGTTGTATTTTTAATACATACATAAATGCACATACACACATATATATATATTTATATACATGCTTAAAACCCTGATTGCCTCCCATATTGGCATGACATTTGCTGTTTTCTGAAATATGTATGTTTGGAGTGTATGGCATGAGAGACAATATAATAATACAGTAAATAGCATGTTCTCCTTTGGATCATGAAGATTTGTTTTCACATTCTCTGTAATTGGTTAACTGTATGACTTTTGTTAAATTGTTTTATTTTTCTGCATCTTAGTTTCCTTTTTATCCCTGGCTATCTCTTATGCCTTAAATTCTCTCTTCATCTCTGACTCATGTATTCTTTCATTCTCAGCTAAAATCTCATCTTCCTAAAGCAACTTTCCCCTGGTCCTCTGTAATTCTATGATTCCCTCCAGGTCCACTTCTGTATATCACATTTGAGCAAGTTATTCTCATGTCTCCTTCTTGAGATTTTAACATTGACAGAAATTAATCTCAAACTTAAGCAGAGAGAATTCGTTTTTTCTCTGTTGTTGACTTTTTTTTGTATCTCTAAAACTTAGAAAAGTACCAGATATATAAAAAGAGTTTTATCAATTCTTGTTTATTTGACTCTTTTTTCTTAATTATTTTTAAATTTTCATCCATATGTTTTCATCCAAGTTACAAAATTTCCCTCCATCCTCCTGCCCACCACCCTCCCCTCAGCAGGGAACAGTCAGGCATTTTACATGCATATTTCATTAAACATGTTTACAAATTAGTAATTTTTGGCATGAGGAATTAGGATTAAGGGAAAGATGTTCATCAGATTTGGAAGGATTTTTTTTTCCTATGTGTTTTGTTTTGTTTTGTTTTGTTTTGTTTTTCTTCCTCTGGTTGGGGACAATATAGTCCCAAACCATTCACAAACAGTTGTCCCAGCTCTCTGGACTGCTGAGAGTTCCATCTCATAATGTTGTTTTTGGGTTTGTTTGTTTTTTTAAGTTTTTGCAAGGTTAAGTGGTTTGCCCGAGGCCACACAACTAGGTAATTGTTAAGTGTGAGACCGGATTCCAGGGTCTGTTCTCTATTCACTGTGCCACCTAGATGACCCCATAATGTTGTTGTTAATGTGTACATTGTTCTCTTGGTTCTGCTCCCTTTGCTCAACGTCAAATCTTGTAACTCCAACCATTTGTGGTTTCTTATAGAATAATATTCCATAGTGTTCATGTACCATAATTTGTTTAGCCATTCCCCAACTGATTGGCAGGCCCTCCATTTCCAATTCCAAATTTCTGCTTTGACTTGACTTTTGACACTTTATTTAATGAGTTAATATGAAATTCAAATAATTTAAGTAAAGTGCTTTGAAAATCTTAAAGTGCTATGTAAAAAAAACCAAACAACTCAGTAATTATTATATTAACCTGAGGCCATTTTCCATTCTTACATTGTTGTTTAAAATCTCATTCCTATATCCCTCCCAACTTTGCAAAGTCAAATCAATAGATTCCAGCTTCAGGCAAAACAAGATACAATTCTCTTGAACCAGTGTCAAGGCTTAGGAAAAAAAGGTAATATAATTACAAATAGGGACCAGCAAGATCAACCACTATGTACTAGACATGTGGAGCTCCTTGGAAAATTATATTCCATGTAAATTCTTTCACACACTCTCCTTCTGGAGCGTTGCTCTCCTGAAGCAAAGATGGGAAGTAGCCAAATTAAACATAAAATATGGTGATGTGACAATATATCTGCTACCCAAACTGGATCGTGTCTGAGTTTTATGTGTTATAATGTTTGTCCTTCATTCTTAAAGAAGACCATGACATCAGGGAGGTGATACCAAGACAAACACATGAATTGGATTTGAGTGATGTTAAGTCACCAGCCTCACCTTCTCCTCCAGAGTCCTCTTGGTCCAGTGGCCAGATATGAATCAGGATGCCTGGAGATGGCCCTGGCAATCAGGATTAAGTGACTTGCCCAAGGTCACACTGCTAGTATGTGTCTGAGGCTACATTAGAACTACTGTCCTGACTCCAAGGCCAGTGCTCTATCCACTGAATCTTTTTTTTTTTTTTTTAGTTTTTGTAAGGCAATGGGGCTAAGTGGCTTGCCCAAGGTCACACACTGGGTGTCTGAAGCTAGATTTGAACTCAGGTTCTCCTGACTTTGGAGCTGGTGCTCTTATCCACTGCGCCACCTAGCCACCCCCACTGCACCATCTTAAACATGTTTTAATCAAAACCTTCAAGGTTATGGTCCAGAGCTTGTATATCAATCTCCTAGTCAATAGCCTAACATTGAATGGTCCTACTCTTACTTGTTATTTATTCTTACAATAAGGTGGCTATTTCTATTAAAAAATGTTTAAATCAATTGATAATTATATTTTAATATAACTAGTTTCTTTTAAATTTGATGTACTTTGTTTTATGCATTTAAAGACTTTATTGTGCAATATTTTGTAGGTTTCACCAGATAGTCTGAGGGGTCCAAGATACAATAAATCCATAAGAGCACCCAATTTAGAGCATGATCCCAGGGAATATAGCAGGTCAGTATCATTCTCATCTGAGTTATCTTCAGCATTATCAGATAGTTCTGCACTCCAAGGAATGACCTTGGCCTATATCAGAAAAAAATGAAAATCAAGGTCAATGAAACCAATGAAATTTTATATTCCAGACAGAATTAGATACACTCTATAATCTAATAGAAGATGAGAATGAAAGACATTCTGAGAGAGAATTTTTAAGGCCAACATGTATCTGTGGAAAAGAGCACTTGTCTAGGGATGTCAGAATCTCTGTTGTTAAAACTTGTATTTTATGATTCTGGACCTATTATATAAATTCTCAAAGTGACAATAGCTGTACTATGTATTTCCCTATATCTGTACTATGTATTTCCCAGAGTTATTGTTAAAAGTTCGGGTTTTTTTGGTTTGTTTTTTAGGATTTTGCTTTTTTGACTTTATAGGCAGGTAGGTGGGTAGAGCACTGATCTTGGAGTCATGAAAATTGGAGTTCAAATCTGACCTCAGACATTTGATGCTAATTAGCTATATGACCTGGACAAGTCATTTAATCCTGACTACTTATATCCAGGGCCCTCTCCAGTCATCCTGATTCATATCTGGCCACTGGACCAAGAGGACGCTGGAGGAGAAAGTGAGGTTGGTGATTCAGCACAGTTCCAATTCCTTTGCTTGTCATGGCATCACCTTCCTGATGTCATGGTCTTCTTCAAGAACGAAGGACAAAATATCATTGACATGTTCTATAATTCTTAAAGTGCTATGGTCATATGGATTTGTCATTAATTATAAATACAATAGAATAGGAAGAGGTCTCTTTGATAGAATTTTTGGGAGACAGGAACTGTTTCTCTACCCTGCTTCCCAACCATTCTCTAGATAGGTAGGCAGAGCTGAGAGGTCTAGAATCCAGTGTTTCTGATGGCCAGATCATTTATGCTCTGAGATCTACTCTTCAATAACATTTAATCTTGGATAAGTCACTGAATCTCTTTTTCTTTGTCCATGAAATGAGGATAGTAATTCTGAAACTATCTCCCTAAGGCTAAAACTGTAAGAAAATGTCCTTGTAACTGAAAAGCATTCTAAAAGTGAGTTAGCAGTATACTATACCACTGGAAATTGCCCCAAAGGGATGAGTATGAATCTTACCTCAGAAATTTACTAGCCATGAAACTTTAGGCCAATCAGTTCAATTCTCAGAGTGACTACTTCTCAGTCTTAATATTTTAATTATTTACCTAAAAATGTTCCATAAAATTTCTTTGTTAACTCTAAAACTGTATGAAAAGGTGAATTCTTAGTACTTATCTCTAAGTCTCAATTTCCAAAATGGTGAATTGGGGATAATAACTCTCCCACTCCCTCTTTTAGGGTTATTTTCAGGAAAGTCCTTTGTAAACCTTAAAGTAGCTTTGAATTATTAGCAATCTTATTAGCCATCTTGAGAAAATAAACTGAGCATAGACAAAATCATTGAAAATACTAGTTGGTTAAAGTATTGATTTATTTTATTCTTAAAAATTTGAAGAGTTTATGTTTGGAGGCATAAGCAAATGAATTTAAATGTGGCTTTAGTCACTCAGACATTAGCTGTGGAAACTTGGAAATGTCACTTAATACCCTTTTGCCTCAGTTTCCTCATCTACCAAATGAGAATAATAATGGCACCTATCTCCCAGTGTATTATTGTGAGGATTAAATTAGATAATAATAATAATAATAACAATAATAATAATTGTAAAGTACTTAGGTTAATGCCAAATAAGCGTCATTATATAAATATTAGCTGCCGCTGCTACCACTACTAATGTTTTTCAAATCCAACCTCATATACTTACTAGGTGTTTAGTTTAACTCTGGATAAGTTACTTAACCTTTATTTGTCTCACTTAGCTTAACTATAAAATGGTGATAATAACAGCACCTAACTATTAGGCTTATGGTAAGAATCAAAAGAGATAATTTTTTTAAGTGCTTAGCAAAATTCCTAACCTATAGAAGGTATTCAGGAAATACTTATTTACTTCATTCCCTGAAATACTCCCGTGTCTAGAATTTGTCATAATTTTGCTTTTGAGTATATGATCTAAGGTCCTTTGTACCTTTAACAATCTGTGGACTTTGTTTTTTAAACACTTGCCACAATCTGTGATCTATTAAAAATTTTTTTCCTGTTCTTTTCTTAATTATTAATTGTTTTAAGATCTCTCCAGTTCTATTATTTGATACCTAATCTTCCCTTCATGCTGGAGCAATGGATTGCAGGGCAGACTTTATTACTTCTATGGATTTAATAGTACTATTAATCTTCTCAAAGTCAAATAATGCAAACACATTTCAAAAAAGTTGATTGAATAATGTAAATAATTCTATTTTTTCCAGTAGTCTTTCTTCATTTTCCTTCCCAAACCCTTTAGATGATGTGGTGATATTCTCTCCATTGGAAAAGGCTTGCCCTTGTTGATTTGCAAGGATTTTCACTAAAAATTATCCTAACCTTGATTTGAGAGGAGGTGTTGAGATGATTCTTACAATGTTTGTTCACTGTAAAAGTCTTTTGTTACCTGGCTTGTTCTTTACTCCAAACCACGGGGGTTGTCTCTGATTTTCCTGTTCTTGCATGTAATTGAACAAGATGTTCATGTCTAATTATGCTTCATTACTGCTCAGCTCATTTAGCTTTTTGGCTTGACTCTGTTTTTATTACCTAGGGGGAGTGTGATTGCAGAGCTGAGTGATATCAAGGACAGTAAAAGCAGCTCATATCTGATATTTATTTCTTTACTTATTGAATTCAGAATGAGCTATATAAAGGAGGCAGAATGTAGTTCAAAAGGTTGTGGTGAAGTAGGGTTATCAGTTTTCTTCCCCTATTAGAGCAGATTTCTGCTCTCATTATAGTTGCTCAGACAGTGTAGCATGAGAAAAAATTACCTGAAAAGAACTTAGGAAAACTCTAGATTCTTATTATTAAGATTCTTATTATTCAGTCTGTCTATTTGCTAACTGTATGCCTTTGGAAAAGTTCCTTAGCTTTTTTGAGATTCACTTCCCCAATTTTAGAAATAATGGAATATTCACTTTCTGCCATAGAAGGTAATAATTATACAGAAAATAATTTGTTAAATAAAAAAGTGAGGTGTTATTAGAGGATAATAGAATTTCAAAGGAAGTGGTTGATTTTCAGATCTGATTTTCAGATGGGCCAGAAGTCAGAATGATGCAAGTCACCACTGTCAACCAACTAACTTGACTTTAGCACCACAGAAGGTCAACCTGGAAAAGGACTTCAAGATAAGAATATTAGAATTAATAACATTTAGAACATAAAATATTGGAATTGAAAGGGACCTTAGAAGATGCCCATAGTATATGATTCTCCTTGTATATTCACCAAAGAGGGTCCACCTAATGTGCTTACCTTGCTTTCTCCTAATATCTCTAGAGCAGCAGTAGCATATTCTGAATGCCTGATAGTGCTGGTTCTTTCTGAGAAACCCATATTCTCTTCTTATTTTCTTATTACTTGATCACATCTTTTACCTGATTTTTTTCAATTCCTAATTATTTTATGTTATAGCCTACCCCAATTTGTCATATGTCCCTGCATTTTTCTCTGTATAATATCCTTTTTTTCTATAGTGACATTTGATTTTCATATATTTCTGCCATATAAAAAGACAATTATAATGTTTGTATTAATATTAATGTTTATATGTATATATATATATATATTTTATGCATATATATGTATGTATGTATGTATACTTCCTTTCTTGGGAAATTTGGGGTTAGTAAAGTGTCCTGAAGGCAATACAGCACACTCTCTTGATCCTTTTCAAATCTGGAATCAATTCATAGCTATTTTCTATTGTCTGTCCCAGATCTAAGCAATACAGCACAATTCCTTCTTCCCTTCCTCCCTTCCCTCCTTTCTTCCCTGCCTCCCTCCCTCAATCCTTCCTTCCTTCCTTCCTTCCTTCCTTCCTTCCTTCCTTCCTTCCTTCCTCCCTCGCTTCCCCCCTTTCTTCTTTGCTCTATCACAATGACACCTAGATGGTGCAGTAGATAGAGCACCAACCCTGGAGTCAGTAGGACTTGAGTCTTATATTTACTAGTTATATCCTCTGGGAAAGTCATTTAATCCTGATTTAACCCTTCACATTTGGGCCATCTCCAGTTGTTCTGTTCTGTATCTGGCCACTGGATCCAGATGGCTCTAGAGGAGAAAATAAAACTGGTAACTTAGCATAGTGGATCCTCATTCAAATCCAACACATATTATGGCACTACCTTCCTGATGACATGGTCTTCTTTGAGAACAAAGAACAAACACAACAATTATCAAAAATGTATATATCATTGAAATGATAAAATCTCATTTTTTTATGCCTTCCTAATATCAAGAGATTGTTGAATTGAGAATAGCTTCCTAGGAATCTTGTGCTATTTTGATTATGCATTTTTTTTCAAAATAGCATTTACTGCAGTAATTCTGATAAAAAATTTTCTTAATCAACATAAAATAAACAAATGGAATCTTACAATGTTTTCATTTTTCAATTAAAGATCAAATGGAGATGTGTTTTATAATAACTAAATATACTGACTTTAATAATCAGTACTTGCTAAGGTAGATTATTACTCTACAAAAGAGGAATTTTTTTTACCTTGTACTTTTGGATGAATATCATGAAGGTGTAAAGATAAACAAATATAAGCTTAATTTGTTATTGTGGCAAAAGGAGAGCTATAGTTTTTGATGAATGATTTGGTAGTAGAGTGACATAGAAAACATTATTTGTGGGCATAGATGTCAACAAATGGGAGTAGGAACCTTTCCTCCCCTCCTGTCCCCTCTCCCCTCCTCCCCTTTTCTTCTCCTTGTATATGAGCAAGTAGTTCTCAAAAAATTGAAACGATGAACAGGTTACTATGTATCAATTATTTATTTCCCTTTTCTAGGCCTTGGTTTCCTCCTAAAAAATAGAAATATTATAAAATGTCTGTCCTTCATTTTTGAAAAAGACCACGACATCAGGGAGGTGATGCCATGAAAAGCAAGTAAATTAAATTTGAGTGAGGGGGATGCCGTGCTAAGTAACGAGCCTCACTTTCTCCTGCAGAACCATCTGGGTTCAGTAACTAGATATAAATCAGAACAACTGGAGATTGCCCTGCATGCGAGGCAATCAGGGTTAAGTGACTTACCCAAGGTAACACACAATAAGTGGCAAGTGCCATATTTGAACTTGAGTCCTCCTGATTCCAATGCCAGTACTCTATCCAGTGAGCAATCTAGCTTCCCAGAAAGACTATAATAAGATTTCTAAGGTTTCTCTTATCTTAAAATACAGTTAATCTGTAAAATCAGTGTCTTAATCTAAAAATGAAAATATCTTTGTGAATCTGATTTTTAAATTCAAATCTTTTCAGTTTGATTAAATAATTTATCACCAATGCAAAAGGGTTAATCTTTCATGTTAATGATATAATGGTTCAGAGATATCTGACTTAAGAGTTTGTCTCAGATTAGAGTTTCAAGGATTTTAAGGCTTGTTTCTGACATGTAATGACTTTATGATCCTGGGCAGTCACTTTGTAATGCCCTAAGCAGCAATCTAAAACTGTAAATTGTAAATATTTTCAGATTTGCATTAGTGGATGGAATTTCTTTAGGAAAAATTATAGTTCCCAATGCTATCATAATCCAGATACAAAATTGTAATGAATTTGTTTCTATATATGTGAAGGTGTGTGTGTGTGTGTGTGTGTGTGTGTGTGTGTGTGTGTGTGTGTGTGACAGACAGGCAGAAAGAGAAAGAGAAAGGAGAAAGGAAAAAGAAGAGAGAAATCTACCAAAAGAGATTGAGAGAGAGAGAGAGAGAGAGAGAGAGAGAGAGAGAGAGAGAGAGAGGTAGAATCAGAGGCAAAAATGAATAGAGAATTGATGAAAGAAACATCATGATCTTTCCTCGTTTGCCTTGAAATCAGTGACTTATTTGTCTTTGTATTTGCTGGCTCTTTGTATGTAGCTGGCATTGCGTGTTTGTGGAATTCATTCTTTAATTTGTAGATAGCCTTTCAATTTGCAAAGCATGTTCCATCTTTTAACTCATCTGCTTTCCATAATACCCCTGGGATCTAGACAGAACAGGTCTTGTTATCCTCACTTTCCAGGTGAAGCTCCTAAGTTGCTGACAGATAAAACAACTAATCTAGAGCACAAAGCTACTTAGTAGCAGCCTTGAAACTAGATACCCTGAATCCAAGGCCAAGGCTTTTCCCACTATCCATCCTGCCTCATTAAGATAAAGTAGATAAAGTAAATGAAATATTTTCTTTCGAATTTTATATAAGCCTTGTCTTTCTCTCATATGACTAGATCATTCTACCAAATTTCCGTTTGGCTTTTCTCACCTAACTTGATGTTACTGTCATATCCGTGATCTGAACCTTCCTAATGTTAATTAGCTATCAAGAATGCCTGGATAGTCTAGATACTTAACACCTACCATACATAGATCTAGGATATCCCTAATTAATGATATTGTTATGATTATTATTTTGAAAGCAAGTTGTCTTAATGAGTGAGTACTAAAGATGTTGAATATAACTCTGACCTTTTGAGTAACACTAAAAGATTTATGGTTTGAAGGAATGAAAATGTTTTAACAAAATATTGGCAGCTTTTGAGCCTAAAAAAAAAGCATGTATTATAAGTGCGATTGAATTAAACAGTTCTAGAGCAGCAGCCATCTATTGTATGCTTATTAGCTAAAAGGTGTCCTACTAAGCTCTGCAAACAACTTAGTACTCCAGTGGATACAAGATCAGTAGTGCAGCCCTCCACTGATGCAGGTTGCACCCTATCCATAACGCCTCATCCTGTGTGCCTCTTGGTCAAATTTTCTTATACGTTTTCACCAAGTAGTATATAGTCAATGTAATTTGAGAGGAGTGAGGTTGGAGAGCAAATTCTTGGATTTTCTTAACTTTGTGGAAATACTTATAGAGAACATTTATTCTAATTTCTCGGTATGGCATAGAGATAACTCTTGTCCTCAAGGTACTTATATTTTTTTAGGGGAATTAATGTGCCATAAAAACAAGTACTCTAAATACATGAAACTAATAAAGATTATTATAATACTGAAACAAAAATACGTATATGTAGTGTGTGTATATATGCAAACACATATAAATATACACATACACATACACATACATACGCATATAGTTATTTACATATATTTGAGCAGCTAGGTGATATAGTGACTGGAGTCCCAGGTCTGCAGTCAGGAAGACTCATCTTCCTTAGTTCTAATCTGTTGTTAGACATTAGCTGTGTCTAATATGGCATAGATAAGTCTATATAACCAGGTAAGTCACTTAAGCATGTTTTCCTCAGTTTTCTCATCTGAAAAATGAGGTGGAGAAAGAAATTACAAGCCACACCAGTATCATTGTCAAGAAAATCCCAAATAGGGTCAGAAAGTTGATTATGACTGAAAATAACATTTATGTACAAATATGTATTTACTATCATATGTAATTAGTGTGTTTTATATGTTTATATATGTATATATTACGTAGTAGAGATTGAACACATACAAATCCATAAGATTAAGCATATTTTGTTAATTCTAGGAAGTTTTCACATCCCACTCATTCAGTTACCCTGATGACCAGCTTCTTTCCCTGTCCCTTATGATTATATGTGTTACCTTCCCTCCGGTTTTCTATCTCTTGCCATAGAAACCATCACCTAATCAATACTGTCATTGGTATTGGAAAAGAGGTGTCAATCTTTTCCTCCTATCACACCATTTCTTATCTTTTATCACTTCACAGACAAAACTAACCCTTTCTGATCACGTCACCTTATAGTTGTCATTTTGCCACATTAGAATATTAGTTCCTTAAGAGTGTAATTATTTGTCTTTGTATTCCTGATACCTAATACAATACTAATTACTAAATAAATAAATACTTCTTGTTGATTTAATTTATCAATTAGCAAGCATAATGATCTCTGATATCTTTAACTATATAAAATTATAAAATATAAACTTTATAAAAACAAAATTTAATTTATATTCTCACAATAGTACTTTGATGGAAAGCGTAAAAAGTTTACCCCTCTTTTCCTGATGAGGAAGCTGGGTCAAAGTTAGCTCATTTCCTCAAGCATTAAATGGAGGAGCTAAAATTTGACTTCCACATTATGATCAGTGTAATTATTTCCTAAAGTTTCTTTGATCATCACAACAATGCTGGGAAATAAATGTTATTTTTATCTCCATTTTACAGGTGAGGAAAATAAGGCAGAAAATGACAGGTCCAGTATCACTTTACCATGGATCATTTCAGTTTTGATGCATTGTTGGGTAGTTTATAAAATCACAATTTCTCTGTCATAATTAATTTTTCTTCAGAATCATGAAATGTTAGAGAAGAACGAGATCTTAAAAATCAATCTACTTTGATGTCTTAATGTTACAGATAATGAAACTGGGGTCCATGAAGGCTGTTGCAGTCTCATGGTCATATTTTGAGTTAGTTACAGATATAATTCAATAAAGCTATAAATCAGATACTGTTCCATGCACTAGGGACACAAGGACCAAAATGAGACTCTCCCTCCGCCTTCAAGAATCTGACATCCTTCCAGGGGAGTAAGCATGTATAGAAAACAATTACATAAAATATGTACAGAATAGATAAAGGTTCTTTAGAGGAGGACAATATCATCATAGCAGGAGAATCAAGAAAGGATTCATGTAGAAGGTGGAACGTGAGCAGAGTTTTGAAGAAAATCAAGGATTCTAAGAGTTGAGGGTGAAGAGGGAGTATATTCCAATAATGGGAAATGGTCAGTGGAAATGTTCAGAAACAGAAGGAAATCCTTATGAGAGGAACAAAAAACAGCCCAAATGGGCTAGTCTAGTCCATAGTTTGTGGAAAGAAATTTATAATAAGGTTTAAAAAGATAGGTTGGAGAAGAGATAAGGATTTTAAACTTAAAGCTTCTCCTTCCCAGAAGCAGGAAATTTTTAACAACTTTGATGTGTGTATAAATATATGTGTATATATGTGTGTGTGTGTGTGTGTGTGTGTGTGTGTGTGTGTGTGTGTGTGTTCATCTGTTTCTATGTCTATCTATCTGATGAAATGAGAAATACAAATTCTGATCCCATAAGTCAGAGTCCCAGAAAATAGTGAGAGGAATAGAAGAAATTAAGGGCAAAGGAGACTATCAAATATATCTAGATGTCTACACACACACACACACACACACACACACACACACACACACACATAAATATATATAATTTAGAGACATACAACTATATGTATATATACACATACATACAGACACAAGATATGATTATGATGATGATGATGAGGAGGAGGATGATGATATTTCTTCTCCAAGAAGATGAGGACAACAGGGATGTGATTCCAGGGCAAGCAAGAGGACTGGAGTTTGAGTGGATGGTGCTGTGAAGTTACAAACTGCCTTCTCTCCTTCAGAGTCATCCTGGGTCCAGTGGCCAGATATGAATCAGGATGACTGGAAATGAACCTGGATAGGAGGCATACATTTATTTGCATATTTACATATCCTCAAAAATGTGTGCTAAAACTGAAACAATTTCTATTCACATTCACTCAATCAATTGGAGCCCAAACTGTGAACAAGTGGGGCTTAGCCTGGGATATATTGTTGGTTGATCAATAAGAGCCAAAATGATTTAAGTTTAAGGTACGATCTGTTTTGAGTTTTTTTCCCTAGGTCAAAGAGGTCATTCTCTGCCTCATTTCTTACCTAGTCTAAATCACCGAGTGGGCATTTCCTCAGTTAATTTGAAACCCATTAAATATTTTTTGGGGGGCCTTGATTTACGAAAAAGGGATATGATGTCATGACAAGCACATGAACTGAATTTGAATGAGGGGGCCTCACTTTCTCCTACAGAGCCATGTTCTGATATAAATCAGAACAACTGGAAATTGCAGTGGATGCACAACAATCAGTTAAGTAATTTGCCCAAGGTCACACAGCTAGTATCAAGTGTCTGAGGATAGATTTGAATACCCATCGTTCTGACTCTGTCCACTGTGCACCTGAGTCCTAGAGAAATAAAAATTACTAAATTAAAAAAGACATAGTGACATAGTCTAAACTCAAGAACTCCAGGTTCTAGTCTAGTGAACTTTTAGTTTACTCCATTGCTACCCTCCTCTTAGAAATCATGATTTAGAAGTTGAATTCTACAGATTATCATGTTATAAAGGTAGACTTGCACTTAAATTACTAATAATTCTCTTTCAATAACTAATTGTCCCTTTTTAAAATTAATTTCATTTAGTTTTGAGTAGAAACTTAGATCAATTTTGTTTTGGTTATTTCCTGTAGGTGCATTTTAAAAATAAAGTAAGTAAAAACAAATGAAACATGCTTCTATCTGCATTAGAGTTCATCAGTTATTTCTCTGGAGGTGGGTAACATTTTTTTGCCATAGGCCCTTTAAAATTCTCTACTCATTGTATTGATTAAAATAGCTTAGTCTTTCACTGTTATCTTTCTTACAATATTGCTGTTACTATGCATTAATGTTTCTATTTATTTCACTTTGCATCAGTTCATATAAAGCTTTCCCAATTTTTTAAAACCATTCTGATCATCATTCCTTGTAGCAAAGAAATATTCCATTTACCACAACTTGTTTAACCAATTCCAAATTGATGGACAATTCTTTGTCACCCTAAAAAAATGCTATAAATATTTTGGTACAAATAGGTTCTTTTCTTTTTTTCTTTGATCTTTTTGGGATATAGTGAATCTAGTAATAGTATTGTTGGATCAAAAGGATATGCAGTTTTATACCCTTTTAAGTGCAGTTCCAAATTTTTCTCCAATACGCTTAAAAGTATTTTACAACTTTACCAACAATAATTAGCATGCCAGTTTTTCTCATTTGCCATTTTCTTTTTCTGTCATTTTACTCATTCTTTCGTTCATTATGAAGAGTTGTTTAAATTTGCATTTCTATTAGTAGGGATTGAGAGCATTTTTCATGTAAAGACCAATAACTTTGATTTCTATGCTGAATATTGCCTATTCATTTCTGTTGGCTTTTTCTTAACCAGAGGATGGCTCTTTTAAAAAATATAAATTTGACTTCATTCTCTTTATTACTGAGAAATGAAGTTTTTAATCAGAGAAATTAGTTTCAGATTTTTTCCCAGTTTCATTCTTTCCTTCTAATTTTGGTTACTTTAGTTTTGGTTGTGCAAAGAGTTTTTAATTTTATGTAAAGTTATCCATTTTCCATGATATCCTAATTTATTTATGTCATTATGCTTTATATCTAAATAAATCATTTATCCATTTTGACCATATCTTGTTAGATAGTTGTTCTATGTCTAGTTTCTTCCAAACTGTTTGCCTGTTTCCCTCACTTTTTTTTTATTTTGGCAGATAGTTATTCTATATCTAGTTTCTTCCAAAATGTTTGTCTGCTTCCTTCACTTTTTCCTCAAATGGTGATATGTTTTTAATATTTCAAAGCTTAGATATTTGAGTTTATAAAACACTAGATTACCATGGTCATTTGTTATTGTATGTTGTGTACCAAATCTATTCCACTAATCTATCATTCTGTTTCTTATCCAACACCAAATTGTTTTAATGATTATCACATTGTAATATAGTTTGAAATGAGATAGTGCTAGGCTGATTTCTATTGTCTCAAACTTCTGACTTTTTTGCACTGCTGTTTTCAGAGCTAGTTCTAAAGTTCCAACATGGTGATTTGGGGAGAGATGTAGTCACTGCTTTCCTGGTTCATTCTTTGGTCCTCATCTGAGAATGACCTTCCGATCCCTTGGGATTGCAATTAGCACTGTTCCTTGGGGTACTTGCTCCTTTGGAATGAAGTGATACTTCAACAAAAGTGCTTTTCTCTATACTTGCATTATGACCCAGAAGTTGGTATAACCAATGAATTGGCCAAACAGTGTCTTTTCCTACATTCAATGCTAGCAGAGGGGTATGCCAAAATATTTTTCCTATCAGTTACCAGGTTTCCTTGTCATCTCTGATTTGAGACCTTCCAAAGTTTTTGATTGTGTTGCTACCACTTAATCCAACCATTTGGTGTTCCATGTAGAACCCAGATCAGCCTATAGTTTTGTATTATAGATCTCTTCTTCTGAGTTGTCTGAGGCTAGAAGAATGTCTCACTCTGACCTTTTGTTGGCTCCACCATTTCAGAAATCAATATTAAAGCTGTTAGGAAGGGAATGACAGGAAAGCTTGGCCAAGTTGTCCATCTATTTGTCCATCTTTGTTCTACCAGCAGAAATCTGCCTTCTTTTCCAATAATAACAATGATAATGATGATGATAACTTTTGTATAGTACTTTAAGATTTTCAAAGTATGTCAGAATTATTTTCTCAGTTATTTGCAAAAAACCTAGGTGAAAGGTACTATTATACTATGTTATAGTTGAAGAAATTGAGACAGACAGGTTAAGTGACTTATCCAGGGCCTAATTGTTAAGAAGTATCAGAGTCAGAATTTGAATTCTGCCCAACTCAAAAACCAACAATTTATCAACTGCTCCACCTAGATGTCTAACATATGTATAACAAGATATGTACTTGATAAATTCTTTCGTGTCAGTTTGTGTGTGTGTGCAAACCATTGTTGCTACTTTATTTTAACGTTTTTGTCCATATGCACATATCTATTACCTTTAGGTTCAACTGTCTTCTGATAGAAACTTTTATTTTAGCTGTTTATTTTTAAAACTCTTCAAGTCCTTTGGCAATATCAGAATGACACAATTTCATTATCCCAGTTATCTGGTTAAGCTAAGCCTACAATACAAAATTTCCTCAAGGACTTGACAGCTGTCCTGATGAGAACTTTCCAGCATGACCAGAGAATCAGATAACTATTACAATGGTGGAGTGAATTTTTTTCTTCTGGTGTGCAACTTACATACAGAACATTTGCCTTTTTTATTTTTTTCTTTAGGTTTAGGTTAGTGACTATAACCCTCATCAGTCAGTTAGCCATTGGATCATAGATTAAGAGGGCATTGCTCCAACTGCCTCATTTTTACAGTTGAAGAAAAGAACATTTATTGGACATTTTTCATATACCAGTCCTCCTGACATAGTCATAAATTACTTATTTTATTTGAGGTACAAAGTCTCTAAAATAAAATCTTTTAAATGGTCTTTCATCCACTTAACAAATATTTATATAGCATCTATTTTATATAATGTACTATGCTAGACCCTAGAGAAGAGACAGAGAAAGAACATTAAGTACTTACCCTCACAGTTCTTTAAATCTGTTTTGGTTAATAAGACTTATATAAACAAGTATAGTATAAAAATCAAACAACACATGAGTAAAAAGGAATAGAAAATGTTTTGCCAAAGAACACAAAAAGCTTTCAACTGGGATAATTGGATATTTCACAGAGGAGTGTGCATTTTTGGACCATAAAAATGAATTAGATATCTTTTATTTATAACGTTATTAGATTCATTGCTTTAAAACCTTCTTTGATAATTTTTGAGACTCAACTACTAACCTTTAGTCCATTCAACCTTCCCTCACTGAACATCTTTTTTGTCTTTTTTGCACTGTGAACAACATCTTTTATTGGTTGGTACCCTGAAGTGTTTGGATTGTGCTTGGGAAGAGTTAATTAGTCTCTAAAGGCCTTTTTTATTGCTTCAGATCTTAATTAAAGGAAAAATATCAAATAAGAATAGAAACTACAGTTACTTCTCAAAAGGATGCTAGAGGAGAAAGTTTGTTTGTGCTACATCTGTCAAATAGATCACTTATGTTAGCTTAGAGAGGAATCATTAAAAAATCATAAAAAACCCTAATTTATGAAGGAAATTATGAGTGAGGAAGGACTTAAATTCCAAGTAAAACTCCATAGCAAAATAAGAAAAAAAAATCAGGAACTTGATCCAGGGTAAGAATGCCAGTAAAATTTATTCTTCTTGAGAATCCTAAAAAAAGAGAAACAAAATAACTAACCACATGTAACAAAAATATCAAATTGCACAGATATCTTATTTGAATCTTATTGTTTCAATAGTATCTTTTAAAAACAGATTTTAGTTTTATTTTTCTATTCTTGATTTTGTATCATCATACTCACTGTATTATTATTGACTTTGTATTATCATAATTGTATTTTCATCATTATTTTGTATTATCATTATTATCATAATCTGACTAAACTGCAAAGTCTTTAAGGGTAAGGGCAGAATTTGTTTTATATTTCGCAAGCTCCCTAACACAAATAAATATATGAAAGGCTGATATTGAACTTTTTGATGTTTTTGTATAGAAAACTTCCAGTTGAATAAACACTTTATGCCAAGCTTAATCATCATCTGCTCTTTAATTTAGAGTTTTAAAGATTCATTTAAAAAAATAAGGGGTCAAATGACTTATTCATGGTCACCCAAAGAAGATAAATGAAAGCAAGGTTTCCTGACTATGAGGCAAGTCAGTTCTGTATATACTGTACAATGCTATTGCTTCCATCTCATCTCTACTCAGAACAGCTGCTCCATAAAAAGCTTCATTAAGTTGATTTTTATGGAGCTTCCTCTGAAATGATGTATGCTTATTTATCATCTATCTTACTATCTATCTCCCTTATCTATAATCTATGATCTGTCTATCTCTCTGTCTATCTCTATCCCCCTTATCTATCTTCTATTGTCTTTCTAAAATCTATCTACTGATTTCCTAATTATTTAACTGCATATATACACATATTACACAAACTCTATTATTACTTTGTCCCAACCCTCCATTCAAAGTTTTTTTTCCCTTAAAATATTACTTTTCCCCTTTTGAAGAAATGTTGAGGCATAGATATTTGTCATGTATTGCTGAAATTTGAGGGTTGTACTTTTACTTAGGAATCATTCTATGTGTATGCATATTTGCATGCAAAAGTGTTAGTCCTGAAATAATCATAATTATAAATGTAAGAAAAAAAGGCATCTTTAAACCTGAGAAAGAGGGTTGTGAGCCTGGATCACCCATATATCTAAACTCATGAATGTTCTCTGAGAAAACTTAATTTTCTTAAACATTTGGGTGGAAATGGTGTGGGGGAGTTGGGGGGCAGAGGACCTATTAGAACCAAGGCCTGGACATAAGGCTCCATCTACCCCTGGCAATTCTGTCAAGAAAACACACTTTTTTTCTGTTTTTGTTTTTTGTTTTGTTTGCCTGTTTGCTTTGTTTTACCCTTTGGGATCCTATATGCCCAAGACCTTAATGAGGAGACAAGGAAATTTTCTAGTCTTGACTAAAGTAAGCTAGTTCTGTTTACTGTTTATTGAAGATCTCTGGGTGAGACCCTAGGTGAGGTCCAACCCAACCTAATTGACCCTCAAGAGCAGAAATGAAGAACATTACTAGGATTTAAGAGAAAAGGGCTTCTCTCGCTTTCAGGAATTAAACTGAAAAAAATGTAAAATAAACTTTCTATATACGCATTTATAGTTGTTGCTCAGTTGTTTTCAGTCATGTCTGACTCTTCATAACCCCATTTGGATTTTTCCTTGGCAAAGATACTGAAATGGTTTGCCATTTCCTTCTCTTTCTCATTTTGCAGATGAGGAAACTGAGACAATCACAGTAGTAATCTGAGATCCTTAGCCAGAAGAAAGAAAGATGAGTCTTCTTGACCTCAGTCCTTGAACTCCATCTATGCACACACACACACACACACACACACACACACACACACACACACAATCTATCTATCTATCTATCTATCTATCTATCTATCTATCTATCTATAAAAGCTAAAAAAAGCCAACAAAGTGAAAGTGCAATCACTGATGGTATGGTCAATAAGACATCTGTCTAACATTGTTAGGCTGGTTTTTTCTCATTCTTTATGCAGTTGACTGATTCAGATGGTTCATAGTAATTGTCTTGCTTATCTGGGAAGTCCTCTTTTGTTTCAGTAGTTAAGAGGTATTCATGGAGGAAAGGATGCTGGTTTGTTTGTTTTCCCCAAACCTTTTCTAAAAAGAGCCTTTTTCTGAATTCTAATCACCAGATGTTCTCTGTCCCCTCACTAATTCTCTGCCCCCCCCCACCATTCAACCAAATAAATAAATAAATGCATATCTTTGCTTTAGTGTCTTAATCTGGATAGTACAGCACCAGATTGGCCTGATAATTCCAGTGAAGTTCGAATAACACAGAATGAAAAATCTTAAAAATTTAGTATCTTAAGTTCCAGAAAATAAATAATTGAAGAGGAATTGATCCATCATTCCTATTTTGCTGCTTTTCTTCCAAGGTTATAAGGACCCCAAGTTCCTAGTAGACTTCTTCGTTTAAGAGGCAAGAAGGGACTTGGTCAGCAGTACTAACTGGCCCACCAATAAAATCATATTCAAAGCACAAGCTTTTAAGAACAATAATCACAATATCAAAATAACTGTATCTTTGGTATTTTTCATCCTTAATCTATTTTGGGACTTCATATCTTCAAGGTTCTGCTTTGCTCAACTTTTTTACCCTCATCATCTTTCCACAACTCTTGATTGTGACCATAACTTTATGTTTCTACCTCTACCTGTTCTCCCAAACCTTTATTCCCAATTCCCAGTTTTGTGTAAGTAAACAGTCCTTAACTTCTCCTGAAGTAGTATTGGGAGATGAAGTATAGACAGGGAAATGAGTTATGTGCTAAATGATATGAAACAATTATCAAGTTTAAATCCATGAAAGTGTTTCAGATATAGGCCATTGACATCATCTGCCTTAAACAATTTAAATAACATTTTCTATTTCTATAGAGTACTTCATTTAGAAAACATTTTTATCATATAACCCTTTGTAACAGGTATTATATGGAACATTATTCCCATTTTACTGAATTTGAGAAGTTCATCAACAGTGGATGTCTCTGTATCCTCTCTTTGCACTCTTGAAATTCTCTATAATCTGTCTTCCTACCTCATCATTAAACCAAATGGTGCTCTCTCTCAAGTTATGAATGAATGATTATTCAATCAAAGTCAGCGACCTTTGCTTAATCTTAATCCTTCTTGATTTCTCTTTAGCCTTTAATATAGTTAATCACTATTTTCTTCCCCATATTTTTATTCTCTAGGTTTTTAGGACACCGCTTTCTTATGGTTGTCCTATCCATTTGAAGACACCTTCTCAGTTGCCTTTTCCTGGGTTTTCAACCAGGTCATGCTTGATAACTATGGATGGATATCCCCAAAGTCTCTGTTTTAAATTCTATTTTCTTTAACTATCATATTTCATTTGGTGATCTCATCCTTTCCCATGAATTTAATTATCATTTCTATACTGTGATTCTCAAATCTGCTTATTTTGTCCTAATATCTCAGTTTACCTGAATCTCCAACTCTCTATTAGATATCTTAAACTTGATGTACTATAAATACCTTAACTTCATCATGTCCAAAACTGAACTCTTTGAAATCCAGACATCCCTATTACTGACAAGGGCACCACCATCTTCCCCTTCCTACAAACTCAAAATCAAAGTGTCTGACTCAACTCCTCACTCTCTTTTTTTCCCCTACCAATCTCCAATCTATTGCCAAGACCTGTTGATTTTATGTCAGATCTTTCCCCTTTTCTCCTCTAATACAGGACTTCATCTCCTCATGTCTATACTATTTCAATAGCCTGCTGGCTGATATGACTACTTTCTTAATTCTCTTTCTACTCTAGTCATATTCATTTAGCTGCAGAAGTGATTTTCTTAAAGTGCACATCTCACTATTTCATTTATTGATAAATAAACATCAAAAGTCCTCCACTACCTAAAGGATCAGCTATATAATTTTCTCATTGTTTAATGCCCTTTGTAACCCATTCCCCAAATCTTTGAAGTATTCCTATATTATCCCCCTACCTCACCACCACCTCATCACTCTTCCATCAGGTGAAACTGATGTCTTTGCTATTCCTTGATAAAGTCATTCCAGTTCCTAAAAACAAGTAACTTTTCCCTGACTACTTTATCTATGGACTAGCCTCAATTTACATCTTTGCCTCCTGTCTTCTCTGGTTTTCTTCAAGTACCAACTAAAATTGCTATTTCACAGGAAACCTCTCTTGATTCTTCCTTAATTTTTGTTCCTCCCATTCATTGGTTACATTCTTTTATGTACAGAACTTGTTTGTATATCGTTATTTGTATGCTTTCTTCCTCATTAGATTGTGAGTTTCTTGAAGATAGAGGCCTTTTGTCTCCGTTTGTATCTCTACTACTTAAGATGCTGCATGAAACATAATCAGTAAATAATAACAATTGATTCACTGAAAATTAATGCCACAAACCCAAGAGCTGGAATAAACTTTTTCAGTTCTTATAGTCTAATGCTCTCACAATAAAAATGAGGAAACTGAGACTCAAAGACATTATTTTCCCTGAGGTCATACTAAGCAGTGAATCTGTAATTCCAGCATAGTTGCTGTCATTCAATATCAAATAATCTTTCTATTATAAAAATATTTACTGTCTAAAAATAGTGATAATATATTTGGAGGTAAAAACAGAGCAAGATGATAGGGCTGCCTACAGGATAATTTTCCTAATTTGGCTTGCCTTGCATTCATCTTGCAAAGCTGAGTTAGCCAATGTTCTCATTATTTCCAACTCTGACATGAGCTACCATTTTCAGCTTTATTGGTAACTAAAGGAGCAAACAGGAGTTTTCTCAACAATACTGCCTAATCATTTGGGCTACATTTCAATACTAACAAGACAAACAAAAAATATCTTGCCAGTTCATTGCATCCCAAGGCATTCTTCAAAGGTTTCAATGGACAAAGATTTAAATCAGTGTACTATTAAATTATCACACACACCAATAATTATTGATTAAAATCTATTACAAGCCAGTTATTATGTTAGGAACTAGAGAGACAAATTCTTTGCTAATTATTAAATGTTTGACTTAGGGCAAGCTACTTCACTTCTCTCAAAATCAGTTTTCATCTCTCAGATTAAGGAATTGATCTAAATAATTTCAAATTTTCTTTTCAATATCTAATTCCTATAATCCTGACAAATACAGGTGGTTTTTGCATGACTTTTTGTCCTCATTCAAGGTATTTTGTGAGTGAGACATTGCTTAGATGAGAATTTTGAACTAAAGAACCATGGTTAATTTATAAATTTACTGTCATTATATGCTGTCATAACTATTTATGTTATGTTGACAACTGAAGCATTATTATAGAGGAAAGATGTCAAGGGGATTCAGCAGTGGAAGACTATGCTGCATCAAGAATCTGAGTATTTATGAGAGACAGGAAGGACTTGAGAAGAGACCAAAGACAATCTTTGTCACCTTTAGAATTATTCTATCTCTACTACTAAACAGGTACATAGGTAGGGCTAGGAATAATGCAAGAAATAAGCAGTAAATCTGGAAGAAGAGAATGTGATAGGGATTTAGGGTAAAGTGAAGGTGGGGTTTTGAAATCAATAGTTCAAAATGGCAAATGATTCACAGGACTAAATTTAAATGTGAAATATTAAATGTCTCATTTGGGGAGAGTACCCAAACTTAATGGGATGAAATTTGTAGTGGGAAAGTATGAGAGTTAATTAGCAGTTGCTGAATTAGAGTTAGGTAGTACAATAGAGTGCAAGACCTGAATTCAGGAAGAACTGAATTCAAATTTGACTTCAGATGCTTATAAGCAACTTAATCCTGGTCACATCACTTAACTTCTGTTTGCTTCAATTTCCTCATATGTAAAAGGTAAATAATAATAATAATAATAATAATAATAATAATGATAATGATACTTAACTATTAGGGTTTTGTGAGGATTAAATGAGATAATATCTATAAAGCACTTAGCACAGTGACTAGTACATCCAAGATCCTATATAAATGTTAGCTATAATTATAATCTATTATTGGCCAAAGTCACTGTGAGGATATAATAGGTTCACCTCCTAATCTGCCTTCAAAGAGTTTACAATCTAAAGGAGGAAACTATACCCAAAAAGAAAGGGGCTAGGGTACAGCATCTGAAAGCCAGATGTGCTCCAGAATTGAAACTGGCAGGTCAGCAGAAGTAAAGTGGAGTGAGCAGAGAGAGTCCAGCTTTGGTCCTCTATCCTCCTGCATTCTAGTCGAGGCTAAGGAAGGTCCATTAAAGCTTTAATTTCCATAGCTCTGCTATAGCATTGAAGCCAGGCAGGACAGCATACTTAAATAGTGTAAAATAAACCAATCTAACCCCAGATTTATGTGCTTTTCAGAGTTAGAATGTCTAAGTAAAACAAAGCAGAACAAAAACAAAAATTATAGGAAAAAGAACCTTTCAGATCACTCTAAATTTTGTCTGATTATTTCATTTTTCTGTTCTCTCTTCAAAGCTTAACGAGGCAAAATATATATGCCATGCTATTCCAAAATCTTTGAAAAGCAAGGATTATCTCTGTGTACTGAGAGCTAGAAAATATAATATTAAGAAGGGGATCGTATAAGATAATAATAACAAAATCCCAAAGTTATATATATCACTTTATGATTGCAAATTATTCTTACACATATTGTCTAATATGGTTCTCGTGATAGCTCTGTGAATTAGGCACTAAGATTATCATTATTTCCATTTACTATATGAGGAAACTAAGGAACAGATGTTAAATGACTATCTTAAGATCTTCTACTTTGTAAAGACTCACCTTAGGTTTTCTGATCCTTTTCTGATCTAGTTTCTGAGCTAGTTCTCTTTCTACTACCATTTAAGGTTTCATGGATAGAGATGAAGAAAAGGAAGAAGGTAAAGGAGATAAATAATTCTAACTTGATAGGTTCTTTTTTAAAAAAGCTTTTCCCCCCAAAATCATTTGCAAGATGAATTGCTATGCTTAGTAATTTAAGTAAGTGATATTCATTAGTGGCCTTCAGGGGAAAACTTTGCAAGTGCTTTGAGGTGTGTGTGTTTTTAAAATTTATTTATTTATTTTCATCCATATGTTCACATATTTTTGTTACAAAATTTCCCTCCACCCTCCCTTCCCACTTCCCTCCCCTCAGTGTTTTTCTCTTTTATTTTTTAAGGCAATGCGATAAGTGACTTGCCTAAGGTCACACAGCTAGGCAATTATTAAGTGTCTGAGGGCAAATTTGAACTCAGGTCCTCTTGACTCCAGGGCCAGTGCTCTATCCACTGCTCCACCTAGCTGCCCCACTCCCCTCAGTGTTGAACAGTCAGGTTAGCATTGTATATACATACTTTGATAAATGTTTACAAATTAGTAATTTTCAGTTTAAAGAATTAAAATTAAGGGAAAACGACATAAAACAAATACTTTTTATAAAGTGAACCTTTTATAAACCCTCCAGATTCTGATGGGGTTATTTTTTTTTGTGTGTAGGTTTTGTGTTGTTTCATTTGTCTTCCTCTGCATGGGGATAATATAGTCCTTAGCCAGTCTAAAACAGTTGTCCTAGCTCTCTGGACTGCTGAGAGGAGCTGCCTCTGTCAAGGTTGTTCATCTCACATTGTTGTTGTTGATGTCTACATTGTCCTCTTGGTCAAGGTGCATGGTTTATATCAATGTCATTTGACTCAGATGACTATGTATAGACTTTGCTTTTGTAGCCATGTTTGATGTTTAGCCTTCATTGGCAAGTTTAAAAAATACTATCTTATTTCTACAATATTAATGACAACCTGAAATTGGAGGTCTTATTATGTTGTTTACAAGAAAGTTCAGAGGGAGAAATCAGTGCATATTTGTGGAATATTGGGAAAGCATTTTTCTCTACATGTATCAATGGGAATGGTAATTAGCCCACAGAGGAAAAGGGATACTCATTGAGAATGAGAAAACCAGATAACTAAACATCCACCAAAAGATGGTCAGATCTGAAAACATCCTGGTGAGATCATATTAATGACAAAAACTCTACAGCATTTTTATAAACCATATATATATATATATATGTATAATACACAGATATATACATATATACACACACATACACATACATATATATATAATTGATTCATTTTTTTATTCATTAGATTCTAGGTTCCTTGATGGAAAGATCTATGCATTTTTAACTTTTTTTTTTAATGCTCAGTACTCAACATAATACCTGGCTAGTTCCTTGAGAAGTGGCTATTAATTAACTTATCCAAGTCAAAAATTACTTAAAATAGCTTAATATATGCCAAGCACTCTGCTAGGTACTAGGAGTATAAATATGAATATGGAAAAAGAATACCTTTATCACCAGAATTTTGCATTACATATTTCCATATTATTCATTTTAAAAAAGCAGAATCAAAGGGAAAAACAACAAGAAAGCTAAAACAAAAACAAATTTTTAAAAAAGTGAAAATAGTATGCTTTGAATTGCATTCAGATTCCAAAGTTCTTTCTCTGAATTTAGATAGCATTTTCCTTTTAAATTTTTTTTATTTATTTAAGGCAATGGGATTAAGTGACTTACCTAAGGTCACACAGCTAGACAATTATTAAGTGTCTGAGGCTGGATTTAAACTCAGGTCCTCCTGATTCCAGGCCCAGTGCTCTAGCGCACCACCTAGCTGCCCCTAGATGGCATTTTCCATCACGTCTTTTAAAATTGTCTTGGATCTAAGAGTTAAGTCTATCATAGTTGAGCCTCACAGAATTTTCTGTTACAATATACAATGTTATCCTGATTTTTCCCCCCCTTCATTCAAGATCAGTTCATGTAAGTCTTTCCAGGTTTTTCTGAGCAATTACTTCTTTTTTTTGTTTAAAGATTTTATTTATTTTTAGTTATATCATTTTCCCCTTAATCTTACTTCCCTCCCCCCACCTCCCACAGAAGGCAATTTGCCAGTCTTTACATTGTTTCCATGGTATACAATGATCCAAATTGAATGTGATGAGAGAAAAATCATATCCTTAAGGAAGAAAAATAAAGTATAAGAGATAACACAATTACATAATAGGATAACATTTTTTTCCCCCTAAATTGAAGGTAAATAGTATTTGGTTTTTGTTCAAACTCCACAATTCTTTCTCTGGATACAGATGGTATTCTCCATCACAGATACCCCCAAATTGTCCCTGATTGTTGTACTGATGGAATGAGCAAGTCCATCAAGGTTGATCATCACCCTCATGTTGCTGTTAGGATGTACAATGAGCAATTACCTCTTGTAGAACAATAATATTCAATTACATTAATATACTATAATACTCCCTCAATTTCTAGTAGAAAGATAGTTTCACATCCTTCCTCTGATACCTATAAATCTGTATGGCTCTGAATGTGTCACTTAATCTCAAATTCTCTAGGCAATTCTCTCCATTATTAGATCTCCACATCTTTTTAAGGAAGGACATGCAGGTCTTAACCTATTTTACAGATGAGGACACTGAGGCTTAGAAATGTGAAATGACTTTTGTCATGTCACAAAACAGGTATACATAGTCTGATTTCCTACACTAAGCAACTTAATCCCTAGAACAGTGACATACAGTCTGAGCCTTCCCAATCAGTGTCTACTGTTTAGGGATTACAAATAACAATCCTAAAGGATTGGGATATCTCTTTATTCCCATCAATTTGATCATCCATAAGCTATTTTTCTCTCTAATTTTAAATGGCCAGGAAATAGCATTCCGGTTTTATTTAATAATTTAAGTTTAGGTTATTTTTACAAAGATATATAATTCAAGAATATTTCCCCAAACAACTGGGGAGCACATTCTTCCTGAAGAGCACCTTGGTTTCTGGTGTCAAAGTTGACTAATAACCCAGTTTAACTTCCTGAATAGTTTTGTTTTCACCATATTTATGTCTAGATGTGGCATGACTACTTAGACTAGTTTTTAATCTCAGCTACTACTGGCATGAAGTCTCACTGAGGTTACTCCTGAAGTTCTAACCTTGCTCCTCATGTCATTGTTACTACACTTGCTCTGCAACCCAGACGCTGGAATTCCAAAATGGGAAGACACCCTCTGGAATTTGAAAACTCACATTTACCACTGAGCTATATAATGCCTCAGAATAGGAGGACTCTCTCATTACTCTCCCATTACTTTCTCCCTATAATATGGTAAAAAAAAAATCACTCCTCCAAAAAGGTAGATAAAACCAAGAGTTCTTTTTTGAAAGATTCAGTTGCTTATCACTTTGAAAGACTTTTCAATACATGGTTAAGCAATCTTGGTATCTGGTTCCCCAAGATATTTACATGCAACTCTCTTGCAAATATACTCCCTGGCTTCCACATGTGAGGAGATTGCATTAATAAAGTAAACTGGTCTGTCAGACACCAGTGATATCCAGAATAGTATCTTGCATTTCATAGCTTCTCAATACACATTTATTGATTATTTGCTATTCAAATTGAACTGAATTACATCAAAAATTACTATTTAAACTTATATTTTAATACTTGGTTCTGAGTTTGTTCTGTCAAAGATCTCACAATTCTTTGAGATGAAGAATACATAAAAGTTGGGTGAAAAGGAAATCCAGAGCTAAGTATCAGGGGAATGTACATATCCCTATACAAATATAAATATGAGGAGAAAAAGAGAATAAATGTATGATAGCTAAGTTAATGAGGTGAAACAGAAGTTGACTGTTACAACTATATCTTGAATTCCAATCTTGATTGTGACTACTGATTTCTAGATGTGGGACCCAGAGAACTCAAAATCAGTTTCAACTTAAGTTTTCTGATCTGTAAAATGGGGATAGAAATAATACCTAACTCATAGGATTTTTGTAAAGATCCAGTGAGGGGGCATTTATAAAAAAAAAAACAAAACTTTGGAAACTGTGTGATACAAATATTAGTTGTTATTACTATTATTTAAAAGAAATAATCTATTAGTATTATAGAAATTAAAGATAGGAAGTATAGTTAGAAATAGTTATTTAAAATACTTATAGATTTCAGTATCATATACATTGTTTATGGTTGTTGTTGGTGTTGTTGTTGTAGTTATTGGAACTATATAAAGGATCTAATTGTGTTATTATTTCAATTCCCTTCACCAATGCCGATTACACCTTACCTATGATTTAGTCATTGAACTTTTGGGAAATTTTTTGAGACTAAGAGAGGGAATATGATTTGTTGAGGGTCATAGAGACTATAAGTATCACAGATCTTCCTCCTTCTAAACCCAGAGAAAGTCATTGGAATTCCTTTTCTTGTCATTAGCAACTTTTATCAAATTATTCAATTTCATTAAGTCCCAGGGTTATTTCTTATTATTTACATATGATTCTGAACCTTTTTACCTCTCTTGGTCTCAAATTCATTATTTGTCAAGTAAGGAAGATTGAAATATATATGTATATATATATATATAAAATATCTAATTAAAAATTCTCAGCTCCAAATATATCTCTTCATCATTGATAGTCTACTTTGATGTCAAAGTTGCTCTTTGGAAGAGATTAAGAATTTCCTATTTTAAGGTATACATTTGAAATTGATTTTCTTTAAAATAGCACAACTATTTAATCAATGATAATTAATGAATTATCTGATGCTCTAAATTTCATTTATATGCTCTCTAAAAGAACCATATACAGGTAGGATCTAGGATGGGAAGTCAGAGCATTCCATGTAATTATGGATGAGTAACATTCTCTCAGTTAATTTGTAAAATCCATAGTGCTCTTTCCAACCAGTTTCAAAAGAAATTTGAGATTCATGCAAAATGATTTGAGTATCTCAGAGTTACTAAAAAAATTCCCAGTATTATCATGTAAATTTAAAAGATTATTGCTACTTTAAAGTCTCAGTCGATAGTTCTTGCCATTATGCAAACTATGCTTTCACAATGTCAAAAATGGCTGAGCTATGGGAAACATCTGGGTGTTTGTTGTCACACACAGCAAACATTCACTTGATGGACTCAAGTTCTTCTCTTTTCATCCAGATGTTTTTATAGCAAATAACCAGTAGCCTCAGAAGAGACCATCTCAGAAAATAAACCTCTGACTAGGAATTTTCTCTGCTAATGCCTGGTATATTAAATGTCTTTTATTCACGATTTCCAATTAACAGCCTTTGATGGTTCAGAATTAAATTGTATTTTTAGAACATTTTTAAAAGAAGATTATTATCACATAAATCAAAATTTAGTGTGAACTAGGTATCTGTTGACTTTTCCCATCTAGTAGAAATTCAAAACTATTACTGTTCAAGGAAGAGTTCTTAATGTAAACTGCTTTTTTTGTATAAAGCTTCTTCCTTACATATATTTTTTTTTATATAAAGACTATCATTATAGAACATGTCAGTGGATTTTTTTCAGAATTAGGAAAAAAACCTGAAAATTAATTTGGCTTGTTACTCAAAGGTATGGGGACTACTAGAACAGAAAAAAAATTTGTTAATTCAATTTGGTTTGGTATAGTGTGGTTTTAGGAGTATGTAGGGATTTTGAGTAGGAAGAAACAGCATTTAGAATCAAAATCCTAGTTATGAGCAATTAGCAACATCTTGAGAACTCCATTTTCTAGACTAAGAGAGTTGTGTTAGATTATCTCTTGCGATTTCTTTTAGCTCTAAATGACGGCAGGGTACATCCCTAACTTCCTATTCAAGCCTTATGTGATGTTACTCCTAACTATGTCTGCTATTTTCTAACAACATTTCTCTATTTTCTATCACTTATCCATGCTGTACCCTTTGCTTGGATCTTTTCCTGCTTTTTGCTAGGAAAAGTCTTCTCTTTCTATCTCTCCAATTCTCTCACTAATCTCACAATCTTTATTTGATGAATATCCAACCTATTCTTCCTGACCTATACTGTTTGCTATCTGGACTCTGTAGTCTTATCTCATTCCTTCTATGCTTTTGCTTCTTAGTAAACAGAACATTTTTTTAATGCTCCAATCCTTTTTTGGATTTTCTTCAGGTTCTCCCTATTAGAACCACAGAAAATTCTAATCCCCTCTTTATGACAGCCCTTCAAATACTTAGAGAAAATTATTCACCCACCTACCCCAAGGCTTCTGTCCCCTAGATTAAACTTTCCCATTTCCTTTAACTGATCTTCAGAGGTCTTAGACTTAAAAACCATTCACTTATTTTATTTTTCTATTATCTAGATAATCTCTATCTTATTGATGTAGTGACCATTCCTAGTTGCCACTGGTCTCACATAAGAAGAAAGTGAGACTAGTGACCAATCCTTCCTAACATAAATCTAATTCATGTGCATGTCATAGCATCACATTCCTGATGCCATGGTCCTCTTCAAGAAAGAAGGACAAGAAACCCATATGAATAGTAGGAGCTGCTCCACTGCTGGCCCATTGAGCAAAGTCTTCTTTCTTTCTTACTCTTCCCTTCCCTTACTCTCTCTTATCCTCCTCTCCTCTTCTCTCCCTTCTTTCTTTCCATATAGGATATCATAATCATACCTGTGGCAGCTCTGTCCAAAGGAATGCACATTTTGATCACTGAAACTAGACATGCCATCTAGAGGTTTGCAGGCCTCAAATCAGTAAGACTCTCATTGATTGGTCAACAATAGGTCTCAGACCAAGTCCCACTTAGTCATTATTCGATTCAGAATGAAAGCAAATAGCAATTGTTTTGGTCAGAAATTCTGAGGGTCTTCTGCACACATCTGAGGAAATTTTTGTGCCTCTTACCAAGTTATTGACTCTCTTTTTTATAATTTTTTCCATTATTCTCATTTTGTTTCCCAATTTTTCTTTTATCTCTTTGATTTAAAAATCCTTTTTGAATTCTTATAAAAATTCTTATTGGCCTTGTGAATAATCCATTTTTTTTCTTGAGGTTTGTTTGTAGTTGTTTTGACATAGATATCTTCTGCATTTATGTCTTCATCATCCCTATCACATACTAGATTTTTGCAGTCAGGAACCTTTGTTATTGTTGGTGTCTGCTCATTTTCCAACCCATTGCTTGACTTTTAACTTCATTTTAAAGGTGGACTCTACTCTGGGCACCAAGGGGGCACTGTCCTAGCTCCAGGTTATTTTGCTTTTTGTTGCTTTCTGAGTTCTCAGGGTTTGGAAGTTTTTGGTGCTTTTGAGATAGTATGATCCAAGGAGAGGTCATTTTTATCCTGACCTGTGCTCTGGTCCTCACCCAAGACAGGACTTTACTATATTGCAACCAACAAGTGCTGGCACTTCCCTTAGTCCTGGAATGTTGATCATGTCTTCATTCTTATTGCCATAAGCACTTGTGCACCTTTCTGTCTTGGAACCTGAGAATAGGGCTTTTGCTCCCTTATTGGTGACAACAAGCCCTGTTCTTCAGTTTGAAAATGGACCCAGGGACCCTGCTTCCTGGTGGTTCTAAGCACTAGTATTGTTCTTTATTCTGGAAGTGCTACTTGGAACTACATATAGGCAATGTACCAGAATACTCCATCCAGTACCAGCAAAGGGTCCCCTGAAATGACTTTCTGGCCAGTCATCCAATCCTCCTCTGACGCTGGCCTGAGAGCTCCCAAAGATGCTGCTGCTATATAGACTGCCTTCAAGTTCCAAAACTGGTATTATAGTGACCTTTGCCATGGACCAAAATGACCGGCACTCCAGTGGCCCAGAACTTTCCTATTGATTTACCAATCTTGGGCTAGAAAAAAAATTTCACTCTACTCCCCCCCTTTTTTTTCCCTGGCTCTGACATTCCAGAATAAGATTAAGACTTTATTTTAAAATTGAAGGGGATTGTTGGAAAAATGCTTGTATTTTGCCATCATGACACTTTCCCCCAGAACTGCTTTCCCATTGCCACCAAGCTGCCTTCAGAGAGAGAGGTTGTATTAGAGATTTGTGAATTCCTCTCATCGACCCCATGATCAAGATAAATCATTACTCAGTTAATGTAGCCAAGATATTAGAAAATGACCACATAAGGAACATTAATTGAAATCAATAAAGATTTTTTAAAGGGTTGGTTAAGCCCAAATAATTAGGGCAATTAATGAAACTGCCTTAAAGGGAACTAAAAAAAAGGTGAACTAATTAAATTGTCTTAATTTGAATAATAATGAATAAAGTACAAGATATTTCATATGTATTGGTTAAAGATCATATAATGGTAAAGGAGCAAACTATTCTATACTGGCAAATAAGACAGAAAGATACGCTACCCCATCTTTTCACTCCACCCTCCCAAGGGAAAGTGGCATTTCTTAGAGTACTCAGTGTAAGCTCCCTAAGAAAGAAAACTACCATGGAAAAAAGAACTGATGGTTTTCTTGACTACAAGAAGCCAAAGTCTGCCCAAATAGGGAATTTTGGCTCTCATTCCCAAACCTCTGGCTACTTTCAAAGACTTGTGAAGTCTCCATCAGAATGAAGTGAGGAAAAAAGTAAATAGTTTCTCTCTCTCTCTCTCTCTCTCTCTCTCTCTCTCTCTCTCTCTCTCTCTCTCTCTCTCTCTCTCTCTCTCTCTCTCCATGAATAAAGACTTTTAGTTTGGGGCATCCTTAGGCAACATCAGTCCATGATGGGGATAAAGGCTTTTAAGCAGTCTCTAAATAATAAAAAGGAATACAGAGGGTTTCTTAGAGGAGAGTCAGTTGTTAGTACCTCACACCTTCTTTAATCTTGGTCATTTTAGCGCTCCATAAACCTTCCTGTGTACTCTAAGGGATTAATGTATTCTGGAGAAACAGCAGGCTTAACTTGAAGGAAAATAATAGGAAGCCAGCATGATTATTTTTAATAGCCCTTGCAAGGGGAAATGTTCCCTGTTCAATAAATGCCACTGAACATCTCAGCATGGTCTGAAAGGAGAATGTTGAATTGCATTGGATCTCCTCTTCTTTCTAAAGCAGACTCTGCCTTCCTACCATGGTCCCCAATGGTTCAATAGACATATCTATCTTCAAGAAAAGACAAGTAGCATTCATTTTTGTGGATGGTAGCCAGGAATAGCATTGTATTCACTTTGTGCTTGCTAAACAATTTCCTTTTTATTATAATATTGATCAGTAATATTAATTCTTATGATCATGGAAAACTGATGCCAAAGAGATGAAGTGACATACAAAAATATTCACTTCATCAAAGAAGATGACCTAATTCTCAAGAAGGAGATATTACCTAGGAGGAAGAAAGGTAGAGTTATAAGCACACACTTTATATATTTTTTAGTGTTTCTGCAGAGATTAGAAAAAAGAGATCTGGTGATAAAGGGAATTATGTACTTGACATTAAACAGGGAAAAAAGCAGAGAAAAATATGTGATGCCTAGAACCCCAATAGTCTCTCTTCTAGATTTTTTGAGCCAGGCATGATTTCATCTATCTCTCATTTTCTCTCTCTCTTCCTCTGTTTTACCTCTCTGTGTCTGTTAACTTCTTTATCCTTTCTCTCTCTTACTCTCTCTCCCTTTTTATCTTTATTTCTATATAGGTATGCACATATGCATTTATCTATATAAAGACATTTATATGTTGATATTATCAGACATTAAAACTGCAGAAAATGTATTGAACGCCCTGTATGAGTGATGTTCATCTATCTTCAGTGCATATGTGTATATACATATATGTGCATATCTATGCATACATGTATTGCATAATCATACACTAAATAAATCTTAGACACATTCTATATGAAGAGCAAGCTGCATAGTGACAAAAAGATGAACTTTTAAAAACATATTTTGATATATTATATTTAAATATATTTATTTATTTAAATATATAATTTGATCTCTGCCCTCATGGAAGTCATAGATGCAAATCTTGTTGGTCAGTCATTTCAGTCATATCTGCCTCTTTGTGACTCAATTTAAGGTTTTCTTGACAAGAATACTGAAGTGTTTTGTCAATTCTTTCTCCACCTTGTTTTGTAAATGAGGAATTGAAGCAAACAGAATTAAATGACTTGCCCAGGATCACCCAGTTAGTCTCTGAGGTCAGATTTGAACTCAGGAAGAGGAATCTTCCTGACTCCAGGCCTGGAACTCTATTCACTGTGCCATCTAACTGCTTATAACTGTAATCCATGCAATGAATTACCTGTTGAATTTATCTAAAAGTCTAAAAATGAGATCTATTTGTGAACTGTACTGTGAAGTTACAAAAAGGAAAGTTCTTTGTCAAAGAAAGAGGAGTTCAATTGAGTTTTAATACATGAATAGGAACTCACTAGGCAAAGAGAGAAAAGAGAATTTAATATAACATGATCAAAAATACCCAAACAGAAGATTGCTTAGAGTTTGAGAACAGAGAATAGTTCAGTTTGACTAGAGCATAGAATAAATGGGGAAAATCTGAAAATTCAATCCTAGAATGATATGATGATGATTGAAAAGTTATTTTTTTAAATACTAATGACAGTATTTATTGTAGTTCTTGGAGTAAAAGATGTAGATTATCTATGGGGTTAGTGGGAGGACAGAATAAGTAATATAGTTAAGCCAGGCAATATATAGTGATTTATGAGAGTTTGCTTACTTAGGGCCTCAAGGCAAACATCCCAAAAGTGAACTATTTAAGGAACCTAAAACATAATTTTTGCATGTCTGAACTTCTGGAGTGTGTCATGAACATTGGGAAAATGAAAACAAAAAGAATGGGCAAATAACTGAATCAAAGATTAATAGTTAACTCTATTGCATTAAGGAAATTATTCAGTGTTTTAAATTATCTAAAAAAAATGAATTGACTAGATCTCCCCATTCGAATAAGTGAAAAGTTGTAAGTATCGATTTAGTTTGGGGGTAGGGTACAAGGAGCTGAGACAAGTCCCTAACAATGCTTGTGCTGAAAGTTGTCTTTATTGTGTCTGTAAAACTCATTCTTAGAAACAGCCCTTCCAAATGCTTTCATCTCTTTTCAAGCTTCCCCACTTGATCCTTCCATAGTTACCATTTCCCTATATTTCTTTCCCTATATATATATTTTGTAGCTAAACTTCTCAAAAAGGCTTCATCTTCTCTCTTCTCAAACACTTCTTACTCTTTTATAACTTGACCCATTCCTTAACATTGCACTGAAACTGTTCTCTACAAAAGTTCCTCTTCATTGCCAAATACGATGACCTTTTTGCAATACTCATTCTTCCATTCTTCTGGGACACTGTTTATCTCTTTCTCCCTTGATCCACTGTTCTCTCTAGGTCTTGGGGATACCACTGTCTCATTTCCCTCCTACCTATCTAATGCTTCCTTCTTTGTCTCCTTTACTGGATCCTCTTACAGATCACTTCTAAACATAGGTGATATTTCTCAGGTTTCTGTCCTGGGTCTCTTCTCTTCTTCCTCTATACTACTTCACTTGGTGATCCTACCAGCTACCTTGGATTTAATTACCACCTAGGCTGATGATTCTCAAATCTACCTTGTGTGCCCAAATATCTCAGACCTCCAATTTCATCTCTTACAGCCTTTTCAAACATCTCAAATTGGAGTTCCAGTAGGCATTTTAAACTAAACATTTCCAAAACAGAACTCAAATTTCTTCTGAAGTTTTCCCTACACCTACCTATCTTTCCCACTACCAAAGAGGACATTTCTCAACTCTTTATAATTACAATTTAGGAATTGGTTTTGATCCTCTCTCATCCCAAAATCATAGCCCCCAAAATCCAGTTTGTCAATTTCAGCTTTGAAATATCTCAAAAATGCATTTCTGTCTCTCCTGTCACTGTCCCCACTCTAATGTATCCCCTTTCCCCTTCATGTCTAGAATATTACAATTGCAGGCTGGTGAATTTGCCATTCTATTCCATCTCCCATTCAGCCACCAAAGTGATATTCCTAAAGCTCAGGTCTCCCAATTTTACTCTCCTATTCATTAAATTCCAGTGTTAATTTCCCCTACAGGATCAAAAAAATGCTCTTTTTGACATTCAAAACCCTAATAATACCCTCCCTTTACCTTTTCATTCTTTTTATACCTTACTTTTCAACAGGTTCTCTTCCATAGAGTGTTTCTTTAGTGTTCCTTTAACAAGACCCTCCATCTCTGATACTAGAATTTTTTTGACTCTCCATAATACCTGAAATGTATTTACTCTTTAACTGCACCTATTGACTTCCCTTGTTTTCTTTAAGTCCCAATTAAAATGCCATCTTTTACAGGAAGTTTTTCCTATTTAATTTTGATTCTGATGCTTTCCTTCAGACTGTAAATAGTTAAAATTATTTCAATAAATTGGCAGTATATTTTCTTGTCTCCACTCTACTCTATCATCCATTAATTGTCCTAAGTCATAGGTGTAGTCATGTCAACTATACACACTTCCCCCCCCAACCAATAAATTCCATTGCTTCCTAATGCCTCTAAGGAGCAAGAAAAATAATGCTCTATTAGCAGTCAAAGTCCTTCAAAATCTTGCCCTCACCTATCTTTTCAGGTTTTTTTTTTAACCTTACTCACTGACATGTACTCTTCAGTGTAATGCAATTGGATTCCTGGCTTTTCCAGGCATAAGACATTCCATCTCTCTATTCCAAATCTTCTCTGGACATCTCCCATTTGTAGAAAAATGAACCTATTTTACTCTATTCATTAACTTCTGAGGCTTCCTTTAAGTCCCAAGTAAAATCCTACCTTTATAGGAAGTCTTCCCTAACCCCTCTTAATTCCAAAGCCTTCCCTCTGTTAATTATGTACTATGAATGTTTATCACTTGTTTTGTGTATATTTGCCTACATCTTGCTATATCCTCCATTAAATGGTAAATCTTTGAGGGCAAGAGCAACTTTTGTCTTACAGTTTAGTACATGTCTAATTAATAAATGTTCATCTATTTATTGAATTTCATCAATTCTTGGAATTGGAATTGTAAAATTTTATCTCTATGAATTGTCAATTTTTTGGGGGAAAAAGTGTTTACTAAGTGATATAAGCACTGTATTAAGTACTGGAAGATGTAAATATAAAAGCAAATTAAAGCTAGTCTTTGTCTTCAAGAAATATCTTTTCTGGGGATTTCAGCAAAAGAGAAATATGCCAATTTGGGTCATTTTGATCTAGAAAATTTATAGATTGTAGAGTGGGGCAATAGGAGACCCATTCCATCCAAGAAAAATGACAAATTAGTTTTGTGCATCATTTATGGCTCCAGAACTGGAGAGGGGTAAAGCTACATCTGCATTTTTGGAAACATTGGTAAAGTAGCTGAAAGAGATTCCTGAAGAGGAGAGAGTAAAGTAAGAAATATTGCTCTGAGAGAGCTAGTCATCATTCAGGATAGGTGGAGCCCAAAGCAAAAAAATTTCCAGAGAAGCAATTTACTTAGAAAGCTAAGTGACCTAGTAAATACACATGGCCCCAGGAACAACTAACTGAATTCAAATCCTGCCTCTTATACTTATTACTGTGTGGCATTGGGAAGTTTCTTAGCCTCGTTTTTAGTTAAACCATTTGTAAAATGAGGATAGTGATATCTATCCCCCAGGGTTATTGTTAGGATCACATGAGATCATATTATAAAATGCTCTGCAAACCTTAAAGTTTAATTTATATTTAAAATCATAGTGATGGTGATGATAATGAATAAAAGATCTTATAAAGTTACTTCTTGCATATATACATGCATTATGCATTGAAAATATGCATGTGCACATATATAGCAGATATGTTAGCATATAAATATATAATTATATCTGTGTGTATATGCAGATAGTTGTTCAGTTGTTTCCAACTTTGTGGCTCCATTTGGGGTTTTCTTGGCAAAAATGCTGTAGTGCTTTTGCCATTTTCTTCTCCAACTTATTTTACAGATGAAGAAATAACCAGAGTCATATAACTAGTAATTGTCTAAATCCAGATTTGAACTTAGGTGGATGAGTTTTTCTGATTCTGGCTTTAGCACTACATCAGGTATACCACCTAGCTGCCCTTATATATACATAGGCACAAATTTGTAGCTATATCTGTATCAGTTTAATCTTCCTTCCTTTCCTTCCTTGCTTCCTTAAATTTTAAAATTCTATATTCTTTATGGATGTCACAGATATTATATGAAGTCCATTTTGGAAGTGGGCCACACAGCCTTTGATAACAAAAAGCTTCAAATATACTCCTTCAAAACAAACATCCCCAGGTTAAAATTCACACATCTAAAGCTATGCCCCAAATTTTGAATTTCATTTCCCTATATCCCATCTGCATCCCAATGAAGAGTTGACGTCATCTGAGAGAAATGTGCATCCGAACTGCAAGCAGACAGTCCAGTGAAGTAGGTAAAAGAGAAATAACTGCTGTTATAATTAATCCACAGAGTAGGAGCTGGGGATCTGCCTGTGCCTTTGAATGGTGTACTCTATCTATATAAAGCATGATGACCTCTTTTAATATATTTGTTAAATTCCATTGTGATATAGTTGAATTATAACTAGAGGCTTTTTGAAGTAGATTGAGTCAGAAACAAATGTGTAAGCAAGTTGGAAGCCAATCAGTATTCTTCCAAAAGACTGAGAAAACTTAGTATTTAAGACATAAATGTAGTATGTAGATTTAAACTACTGATCAGAAAGAAGGGAAATATTAGTAAACATTAGAGCAAAAGGGAATATTGTTTTCTGAATAGGTAAATTATTAATGGCATTTCATTACAGAATCACTTTTTTTCTCTGCTTGGAAAGACAGTGGGGAAATAGCTTATCTAACATTAAGCTTTGAAAAGCACTTTACAAATATTGTCTCATTTTTTTCCTCACAATGTCCTGGGAGGTAGATACTACTATTATGCTCATTTTACAGAGAGAGAACTGTGGCAGACATAGGTTAAGTGACTTGTTTGAGATCACACAGCTAGTAATTAGCTTAGCCTGAATGTGAACTCAAGTCTTCTGGAATTCAGGCTGAGAACTCTATCGCCTGTACCATCTAGCTATGTGAAGCAAAAAAATGGGGTGAAAGTAAGAAACTTGAAAGAACAAACAGAAACCTTTCCTGCAGTATTTTAAACATATAACAACACTTAAGGTGCTGAGCAATTAGTCTGTAATAGAAGGCAATACTGCAGAAGCAAATATGTGCTTGAGAGAAGATATACATTTACCTCCTGAGTTAAAAAAAGATCATTTTACTGGAGTTGAGGATAAGTTGGGAGAGCAGCCAGTTTGAGATAAACTAGTGAGTGAAACACATGATTTTTCTAGGTTTTTAAAAAAAGTTTTTTTGAATATTGTGCATTTACTTCCTAAGATAATTTCAGTTAATCCATCCATCATAGGCTAACATTTATTAAATCTATGCTTAACTACCAGGAGCTGTGCTGAATCCAGGGAACAGAAAGAGAGGCCAAATATATAAATTTTATATAAATTATATGCCTTTTATATTTTATTATATTGACAAATAATATATGAATTATAATTATACATTTGTATAAATATGTGACTATTTACTAATATTCTAGTTTAAATTTTCCAAAAAAGAATAAGCTATATTTTAATAGGATAATAATTATTAACAAACAAAGGAAATTTCTAGAGAGTATAGCATATAGTAACAAACATGTCTTCAGGAAAACCTGAGTTTGAAGGCTTCTTCAGACCCTTATTAACTGAGATTTAGGAAAGTCTTGTGAACTTCCTTTGTCTTAGTTTTTTTTAATATTTAAAATGTGAATAATAGTAGAACCTACCTTACAATGTTGTAGTAAGGATGACGTGAGGCAACATGAAAGATAAAAAATGGATCAGGCAAATATTAAAGTGCTATAAAATGCTAACTGTATAACAAATGTTTGTGGATGGGAATAATAGTATATATACCCCAATGTCCAACCAGGAGAAAAGCTCATATTTTTAGCTCCTTTTTTTCCCCTTTTTAAATCATTAATTCATTCATTCAACAGACATTGATTAAGTAAAGACTATGTTCATTGATATTTACCAATGGCTAGAGTTCTTCTCAAAAAGAGATAAAACATCATCTGTGCTATCTAGGTATATAAGAACTAGTATATAGTAGTATGAGAGGGCACAGATAATCCACTACAAATGAGAATCAGTAAAGACTTCATGGACAGAGTTCCAGTGGAGCTATGTCTTGAAGGGTAAGTTGGGTATAACTAGGAAGAGATTGTGTGAGAAGAGGAATTCAAGAATAGGAGACAAATTGGCTAAATGCAAGGAGGAATTTAAAAAAAAATGATAATAGGATTAAAAATTGTTCAGTTTAAAGTTGATAGAGATCTGGGAGGACTGAGCCCAATCTGGTCTTTTCACATATGATAGAACTGAACAGAGAAAGTCATTTGCTCAAGGTCATCTTAGCTCATATGTGTGTAAGATGGAGTTTGAACACAGGTTTTCTTCAATCCTAGACTACTGTCCTATGCATTTATAAATGCTACTTCAATTGACCTGGTTTCATGAGTATATCAATTATTCAATATGTACTACATACCAACACTTGGTTAAGCACTGGAAACTTTAAAAAAAGAGGCAAAAGACAGTCACTACCTTCAAGTCACTGCCTTAGTCTGATGGAAGAGATAACACAACAATAAATATATACAGAGCAAACTATATATAAGCAAAAGGAAATAATTAACAGATGAAAGTCATTAGAATTAAGTGGAGTTGAGGCAGGGTAGGTTAGTTGTAGGAAATAATATTGGAAAAGTAAATTTAAGCTAGATTGTGGAAGACCAAACTAAAAAGTTAGACTACATTTGATGGACCCATTGAAAATTTTGAATTGTAGAATGACATTTGTACATTTTCTTTGTCAGAGATTTTGTAGAGCAATAGAGAGTGATGATAAATTCCTAGAATGAAGATATTAATACTACTACAATAATAGCTATAATACTACTACATATAATAATTACAATAATTTTTATAAATATTATTTTTTGTTGTTTAGTTGAGTCTTACTCCTTATGACTCCACTTGGGGTTTCCCTGACAAAAATACTCAAGTGGCTTGCCATTTCCTTCTCTAGTTCATCTTACATATGAAAAAACTGAGGCAAATAGGGTTAAGTGACTTGTCCAGGTTCAAAAGTCTAGTAAATGTCTTGAGGTCATATTTGAACTAAGGTCTTCCTGACTTTAGGCTAAGTACTCTATCCATTGTGTCACCTAACGACTTCTTATAACAAATGTAATAATTATTATAAATATGTTTACAACTAATATTACCATAACATTTTTAAGGTAAACAATCCAAATATGGCATCAACCAGATTAAAATGTAGTTGTGAAATATTTTGACTCCATGAACATAATAAAATCATGTCCCTATGCAAGGTATCCTCTTGTTTCCCACTCCCCCTGCCCACTCAACCTTTTCTGCTTTTTATTTATTTTTATTTTTGTATTTTTCTTGCAAGGCAATGGGGTTAAGTGGCTATTATTATTTTTTTTTGATACTATTTTTGACCTTTAGATTGTAAACTCCTTGAGGATGGCAACTCTCTTTTTCTTATTTTTGTCGCCAGTACTTAGTATAATGCCTGGCAAATAATATGCATTTAATAAGCATTATTGGCTGTTAGATATTGAAAATAAATAAAAATACAATAGAATATGGGTAATGCTAATGTGGTTTCTAAGTTAATATGCACCCACAGACACCCTTATTTATAGTCCAGTGGTCTCCATTTCTAATTAACAACTCTGTTTTTTATGTGTGAAAATTGCTTTATCTTATTTAGTCTTCACAATAGCCCTATGAGATAGGTGATATCATTTCCCCCAGTTTGTACATGAGCAAACTTGGGGTGTCAGAAGTTACCTGCCCAGATTTATATAGCTACGAAGTGTCTGAAACAGTATACAATCTCAGATCTTCCTGACTCAAGGACCATCATTCCATCCATTACGTTCACCTACAAGGAAAGGAACATGACTTATCTAAATTATGTAATGCCTCTAGAATATAACTTAAATTAAACACAGGGGATACTCTTATTGATGCTCCTTGAATGTCATCTAATCAAAACAAGGGCCAAATGCCAGTATATAAAGGAATAAGGATGAGATGCCAGGGTCCTTCATAATCCACACTTCATCGGGCTCTGGACATTCAAACAAATTAAAATGATACAATTCCATAAGGAGCAAACACTGTAGTAATTCTTTTCTTCCCAATGAGGCTTCTATGTCTCTTAACAGTGATTGTCACTGAGTGTAAGCTATGGGTCAGTGCTTGGGTAAATCATTTATGAAGATATTGCATGATTGCACAGAGCTAATTGTAAATGGTTTTTGACTGCTTACCATATAATGAGTTATGGTCATGCAATTAGTACCAACCTCATGCCTCATCTTTTGCCTGCTATTGGCATTGCAGCTGCTATTTGTAGATAAGATTAGAGATTTTTGGATATTGGGAATGGAGAGAGTGTGGTGAGGAGTCTTTCTTTTCTTTAAAGGTTTTTTAATGACTTTTTAAAAATTTAAGGCAATGGGTTTAAGAGGCTTGCCCAAGGTCACACAGCTAGGCAATTTTTAAGTGTCTGAGGTCCCATTTGAACTCAGGTGCTCCTGAGTCCAGGGCTGATGCTCTATCCACTGCTCCACCTAGCTGCCTGAGCAGTCTTTACAATGGGAAACACTTCAAAATAAGAAGCAAAAATAAAACTCTCACATCTACAAAAAACTGACCTTGTATCTTCTGATACTTTTCTACCTTGACATCCCACCACGCTCTAAGAACATCTATTCAAGAATATCTTCTACTCTTCACCTTGGTTTTCACAGGTTTATTGGAAGGCATTGTTTTCCCTGAACAAGATAGAGAAATATCAGTGCAGCCAAAATAACACTCACACTGCTACCTCATGTTCTTGAACAAATTTCTTATCTCATGCTCCTTTTGAGATATGAGGTATAGTGCAAAGAACCCTGGCCAAAAGTATAAGAGCTCTGAATTTGAATCATGTTCTTGGCACATACCAGTTATATGATACTGGGTAAGTGATTTTATATCTCTTAGCTACAGGTTCCTCATCTTGAATTGGGAGAATTAAAATGTATTATATATATACCTCAAGGGACTGTTATGAAGAAAGTCAGTTTATATATTATAGAAAGAAAGACTTAAGTGGAGAATGACTTGTGGAGTGGAGATCAAGAGGTGATGGGAGTTATGATTAGAATGGAAGCTGTATGAGAAGAAAGAAAGCAATGTTTTAAATGACTTTTATAACCCTTAAAATTCTCTGCAATTGCCAGTTATTATTTTGCTTTATTATTGTTATTATATTTATGTTAATTTTAGTTCTTGTTTGTATTATTACATTATAAAATCTGACTCAGAGCCCCTTAATGAAGTCTCATGAAAATGATTATAACCTCATGACACAGCCACAGTGTCTGCCTGTGAGTGCAGTGTGATTATAGTTATGATCAAGGGTTAAAAAAAAGAAAAAGAAAAAAACATATAAAACATGATCTCTATACTTGAAGAGAGTCTATTTCAAGAGAAAATGTGGCAGAGGGGAACAAGTCCTGGGTGAGGAATCATAAAACCTCAGTTTAAATCACCTAGGTAACCTTAGCAAGTCCTTTAGCTTATTTAAGGCTCTTATTCCTTTGTTTTAAAGTAAGAAATCTGAACTTGATAATATCTAAATTCATTTCCATTTTTCAATAAACCATCCCTCTTTAAAAAATACAGAGGAAAAAAATAATTGCAATGATCCATGAGCTAGAGTTCAGAGACAGTCAATTGATAGAAAACAAAGAAAAACAAAAATTCCAAAAGTCCCTGAAATCAAAAATGACGTTTTAATGGAGAAGAGAACGCAATAATAAATAGGTACCTATTTACACACACACACACACACACACACACACACACACACACACACACAGAGATATATATATATATATATATATATATATATATATATATATGCAGATAAATGAAAGTTTTCTAAAAGGGAAGAGCATTAGATAGATGTCTGGGGGACCAGTAAATCCAAGCACATATGTAACCTTTGGTAAATAACCAAGTAGGATGAGGTTGAATCACAAGTGATGTGTAAGAATTAGAAATAGTGTAGAACTGCTTTTCCAAAAGCACATAAGTGAGTGATGGGACAATAAATGTGGAATTCATGAAAGACACTGACCTGAGAAAGTGGAAGCCCTATTTCTGTATCAGTATTGGATTATTTTTGTTGCTGTTGTTAGCATTTACATACAACTTAAAATTATTTAGAGATTTTGCATTCATTAGATAAAATTCCTGTGATGCACTATATTGTTATTTGTATTTTACAAAATAGGAAACTGAGGAACACACACACACACACAGAGAGAGAGAGAGAGAGAGAGAGAGAGAGAGAGAGAGAGAGAGAGAGAGAGGATTTGGTCAGAGCATTAAACTAGATATTGCAGATCCACTGTCAGTTCTTGGCCTAGTAATTGTCAAGATGAAATCAGAATTTTTACTAAGCTTAATCTGGCAGCAAGATGTCCTGAATGGATTGGAAGGAGAGAAGCAGAGAAAACAGTGAAGAGCAGTTGCATTAATCCAGGCATGAGGTGAGGAGGACAGGAGCTGGGGCTCTCATCCCAGAAATGCTCTCTGGGATTTGGCATGGACCAGCCACTGCCATCCAGTGTTCTTGAATGAAAGTATGCTTCCTGTTCTCTGGGGCTAGGCCAAGATGCCATCTTTGATTCGTTTCCAGATTTAATATTCTCTCATTTTGTGGACTGGTATCTTTTGTGTGTTTCTTTGTTGGTGTGCCAGGCTTGTGAGTAACAACCAACACTTCTCAGGAAAAACAGGAGGTGAATAACTGGACTCTGCGAAAGCTTGTTGTCTGGAAGCATTTCATCTGTTTCTAGTCTGCCTGTTCTTTATTACCCACTGAGTCAATGTTGCCTGAACCCACATGGCAAAGCTAAAATCAATACTGGCCAATCTTATCACCTCCCAGAGCTCTCCTATAGAGCTCTCTCAGTTTAATCTCCAGCATCAAAATGAATCAGCAGATGCACCTTCTTCAAAATTGTCCAGAAACTTCTGAGCAGAGTTTTTGGGTAGAAAGTGGGAAGGTATTTCCTTTTGTTTGGGGAATGATAAATTCAGTAAACCCAAAATTCAACAGATGAGACTTAATCAATTTTACTTCTGAATTCAGATAGAACTGGAAAAATCATAGCCTTTTCCAGGAAGTAATAGATTTATCAAATTGAATGCACACTCAGGGGACATTTAGTCCAACTGATATCTGGGCATGAATATCCTCTGTTGCATCTCCAACTAGTGTTCATGTACAGTGAATCTCTGAACCTCCATTTCTTCCAGTATAATAGGTTTGGCTAAGACTTGTGATACACATCTCACTGGGTTGTAGTGAGAATAGAAAAGGATAATGTAAATAAAAATAAATGATTATACAAAATCCTACATGGATTTCCCATTTAATTGGATAATGTATAGAGGAAGGAGAGAACACCGAGGGCTAGAGAATTCATGGAAGAGGGGTTTCAATCTAACCTACCTTTAATATTTGACTGTTGTGTGCAAATCTCCTACAAAAAGCATAGAGACCTTACACTTGAAGATTTTACATTCTACTAGAGCAAAATTTAATGGTGAGGATCAACATAGTATTTTTATTAATATATATTGATATGACTATCTATCTATCTATCTATCTATCTATCTATCTATCTATCTATCTATCTATCTCTCTATCCATCTAGCTAGCTATCTTCCCTATGTCAGATTTTGTGTGAAAGCAGAAAGAATATAGGCCTAAGGGTCAGCAGATCTGCTCTCTAATTCCCTTTAAAACCTTGGGCCTTCTCCTATTTGTGCCTCAGAATGCTCATTTAGAAAATGAGGGATTTAGTCCAAAATTTTCATAGCAGCCCTTTTTGTAGTGGCAAAGAATTGGAAATTGAGGGGATGCCCATTAATTAGGGAATGGCTAAAGAAGTTATAGTACATGAATACTATGGAATACTATTGTTCTATAAGAAACCATAAATGATCAGACTTGAGAGAAGCATGGAATGACTTACAAGATCTGATGCTGAGCAAAGGGAACAGAACCAAGAGAACAATGTACACATCAACGACAATATTATGAAATGAACAACCTTGATGGAAGCAGCTCCTCTCCACAGTTCAAAGAGCTAGTATAACCATATTAGACTAGCTATGTACAATGTTATCCCCATCCAGAGAAAGAAAAACAAAACAAAACAAAAAAACCTTTTAAGTATCTGAAGAATGCTTTATAAAAATTATTTCTTATGTATCTTAGTCCTAATTTCTTATACCAAAAATTACTAATCTGTAAACGTGTTTATCAAAAAGATGTATGTATGATGTTAAGTTGACTGCTTGATGCTGAAGGGAGGAGGGTAGGAAGGGAAAGTAGAAGAAAATTTTGTATCTTAAAAATATACCTGTGCATATGGATGAAAATAAAATAAACAATAAAATTTTAAATATTTAAAAGAAAATGAGGGATTTAGAGGAAATGATGCAAAAGGTCCCACCAGTCCAACTCTCAAATCATTCTAATTTTGTTAACAGTAATGAAAAAATCAGAATATGAATTATATGTATATATATATATATGGGTGTCTATACACAATATACATATAATACTTATATAAATGTGTATATTGATACATATATTGGCATATCTATATATGTGCATATACACATATACATATGTCTCCTGCCTGCCTTTTGGAGGATTCTACTTCCTTCACATAAGGAATGCTTTTGTAGAAATGTGGTGTTTTTAAGATTTCACAGCGAATTGCTTTGTGACATCAATTATTTAAATATATTTTCACATAAGAGGTTTTGAATATGCATTATGCTTGCTCAAGATAGCAACACATGACTCTTGGCTTTTATATGTATTCATACCAAATTCCTTTCCTTAGATATAATCTCAGAGCATCAGTAACAGCTTAGGATATTTGTAGCCCAGGACATAGAATTGTCCTACAGGAAGGGATTTTAGAATATAGAAGGTATAGAACATATAATTGTATCTTAAAGTCTAGAGACAAAACAGAAAATAAAGAACAAAAGATATCAAATATCTGTGCTGTGCTGGGACTTTACAACACAGAAAATTTAGAATATGAATAGCAAAAATAAGATGTGGAAAATAACAGAGGAGGACTAAAATTAAGGGGAATGTGAAAGCTTTCCTTCAGAAGGTTGGATTTTATAGAACTTGAAGGAAGTCAAGAAGTAAACATGAGGAAAGAGAACATTGAAGAACAGCAAGAGAAAATGTCTGGATTTGGGACTGGAGAATATAATCTGAATAATAGCAAAGAGGCTAAGTGTCACTGAATCAAAGAGTATATAATTGGATGTAAGGTATTAGAGCGTTGGAAAAGTAGGAGGTGACATTGATTTTAAAGGACTTTGAATGTCTATAGAGGATTTTTTTTTGTAGGTGAGAGGGAATCATTGAATGCTTGAAGTTGATAGGGGTGGGGTGGAGGGCTTATTTGATTAGACTTCCTCTTAAGGTATATCATTTTCATAGCTGAATAAATGTTTGTTGACATTAATGAGCTGTTATATTTTATTTTAAATATTTCTATTTTAGTTATGACATTTATTCTCTTTCATTACACCCCTGAATTAAGATAATAATAATAATAAATAATAATATTAAAATATTTGTGACATTTATTCTTGTAATGACTATGTTCAAAAATGTGTCATTCTGCATTTTGAGTCTATCACTGTTTTCATTAGATGGATAGCATTCTTCCTCTTTAGTTTTCAAGAATTATGATTTCTTTTTAGTTTGCTTTTTGTTTTTTGAATTAATTAATTTTCATACATATGCATATACATATTTTTTTAAATTTCAAAATTTACTTCCATTCTCCCTTCCCTTCCATCACCCCTCAGTGGTGAACAGTCAGCTTAGCAATGTACATACATATTTTGATAAACATGTTTACATATTAGTCATTTTTGGTATGAGGAATTAGGATTAAGAGAAAGAGATACATGAGAGACAATTTTTAGAGGTGTTCATCAGATTCCGAAGGGTTGTTTTTTTGTTTTGTTTTGTTTTGTTTTGTTTTTCTTCCTCTGGATGGGGATAACATTGTCCATATCTGATATAATACGGTTGTCCTAGTTCTCTGAAATATTGAGAGGAGCTGCTTCTATTAAGGTTGATTCTCTCACAATATTAATGTCTTCGTTTGTTCTCTGGGTCTACTCCCTTTCCCTCAGGATCAGATCCTGCCAGTCATTCTACACTTCTCTAGAATTCGACAATTTGTGGTTTCTCATAGAACAATACTATTCCATAGTATTCATGTGCCATAACTTGTTTAGCTATTCCCCAATTGATGGACATTTCCTTAATTGCCAATTCTTTGCCACTATAAAAAAAGCTGCTTTGAATATTTTGGAGCATGTAGTATTTTTCCCATTTTTCAAATAATTTCTTCTGGATATAGACCTAGAATTGATATTGCTGTCTCAAATGGTATGAACAGTTTTGTTGCTCTTTGGGCATAATTCTATATTGCTCTCCAGAATTATAGTAATCATGATTTCTAAACTCTAAAATCTTTTGAAATCTTTATAATATCAATAGTTAAATATTTCTCCTTTATCTGGTCACTTCACTAAGCATCAGTTTATTCAAGTCTTCATAATGGTTTTCTTGTTTGTGCAATTATTCCTTTCATAATTTTAATAGAATAATAATGTCATATTATTTCTGTATACCATAATTTATTTAAGAAGTTCCCATTTAAAAGGGAATCTCTTACTTTCTAAGTCTTTGATATTAGAAAAGGGTCTTAACAGTGTATTTTTATATTTATGGATCCCTGTCCCTTCCCCCCCTTTACTCTCTTTAGTGAATAAACCTAGTTATAACATCACTGGTTGAAAGGGAATGTACAGTTTACTGACTTTGCAGGCATAAATGAAAATTATTTTTTTCCAGAATGACTGTATGAAATCACATCTGTACCAATAATACATTAGTGTGTCTGTTTTCTCACAACCTTTCCATCATTTGTCATTTTCCTTTTTGTCATTATTTTCCTCATTATAAAGAAGATGAGGAAGAACCTGAGTTGCCTTGGAAAGCATTTCTCTAATGATAATATTCATTTGAAAAAGGTAGTTCTAATACCACTATAACCATTTTAAAAATTCTCTGAAACTCAGAGAAATAACTGTAATTGTTGTGAGAGGTCTTACCCAGAGTCAAACAGTAAATGAGTGGCAGAGTACAAGGATTTTAAACTAAGTTTCCTGACTCCACTTCTAGGTCTCTTTCCACTATACTATGATAAAAGACTATCTTCTTTCTAGCAAATGTCTTTATAGAGAGACAGCCAATAAAAGAGAAAATCTGAGCATATAAACAGAGTTGTTTCTAACTAGAATAACTGTCACACTACTGTGGAGAGCATCAGCACTCTTAAAAGTGCTCCAGGCATAATAGAAAGGAGAACAAGCCAATTCTCATTTAGCATGCAGCAAATAGTTTCCACTTCAGTTTCATTCTAGTTAACATTTAAAGGAAGTTAGTTGACAAAGATGTCACCACCATAAAATATAAAAAAAATGAAAAAAAAAAACCTCCCCCAAATGTCAACAAATCTTGAACTAGAAAAGAAGCCCAGGATGAAAGAAGTGATTACAACCTCAACATGAACTGCTCCTAAAATAGATTAATTTAAGAAAGGAATTTAAGAGCTACCTTCTTTTGGGGAAAAAACAGAATCAGTACAAAAAAAGCATGAGAATATCAAAGAAACACAGAACCTCAGAGTTAGGAAGGGATGTGAAGAAATTCTAACCCTACCTATTTGCTATAAAAGAACAGTAGACTTCTCTTTTCCTATGCTTAATGAGAAATTTTGCTGGAAGGCAGTGTATATAGTTATATACACATCAGAACATTAGCAGGCATTTAATAAAGATGTGTTGATTGACTGACTAATTGAGCAAGTGATTTACATAGGATTATCCTAACAGCAGTTTGAGGAAGATAGTACAAGGATGATCATACCTCTCTTATGAATGAAGAAGCTAAAGCACAGAGAGTTAGTCACAGTTTTGGCTTTGTCTTCTAAAGAAGAGGAGCATACTCATTGCTCTCAGGTCAGACTGTTCTACTTTGAACAGCTCTCATGTTATGAATTTTGTTTGTTTCCCTTCTCAGTTAGGAGCCTCAATGATCAAAATGTTGGGTTTGAAGTCAGGAAGACCTGTATTCTAATTTGACTTCAAAATCTTACTAACTCATTTAAATTCTGTCCTCATTTTCGTTGACTGTAAAATGGGGATTATAATGACATTTATCTCCCAGAGTTGTCTTGAGGAACAAATGAAATAATTTTTGTAAAGTGATCAGCACAGTTCTTGCCACATTTATAATATTTTCCCCTACCCCCTACTTGCATCAAGCCTAAATTCATCTTTTTTATAACTTTGTATCTTCCCCCCATGGTCTCTAGTTCTGCTCTTTAGGACTAAACAGAATAAGGATGATCTCCCTGTAACATGTCAACCCTTCAAATGCCTGAAAACATTTGTCTTGCATTATTCTAACACCAAGCTAAAAAGGCCCAGTTTCTTCCTGTGATATGACAGGAACTTGTAAAATTTTAGAGTTAGATAAAACCTCAGAAATGCTCTAGTATAAATCCTCATTTTACACAGGAGGAAGTAATTATATGTTAAATATATGTTATATATTTTATAATTATATACATAAATACATATTATTTATATATTCATATAAATATGAACAATAAATATATACATAAGTTTATATGTATAAATATATACATAAATATTTCAAAGGAATTAATTTTATAGTTAATATGTGATAACTAGAACCTAGAACCCAGATTGCCAATTATCAGTATAGTACTCTTTCTTACAATATTCCCTCCATCTGTATGTCATCTGCATCTGAACTTTATTTTTCTTCTTTTAAAATTTTTTAAATTTTAATTTTCTCAATTATATGTTAAAACAATTTTTTTGACATTGAGAAAATTATACATTAGTACTTTTTGAACCTATGATCTCATTATTGTGAAATCTCTTTCCAATAATACAGATCACACGCATCTTTACTTAATTATCCTCCTTGATAGTTTCCATAAATTGTGTCCTCCAGAAGGATCATGTGTCATGATGCCTTACTGATATGGGAAGAATTAAAATCCATTTAAGGCCAAGAGACTTCTGTAGCAGCCAGACTATCTCCAATAGTTTTGTTCCCTATAAGTCAGTAAAGGCAGATGAGAAGGATGCCTTGCATAGCATACCTATCTCTCTATAATAAACATAATGTGCAATTCACACCTCCAATCATTTGGTTGGCTGGTATGGTCCTCTTTGGTTAGGAAAGACTAGTAGTATTAATCTATAGATCTGTGTTTAAAAAAATCAAGTGGGCTGTGACAATTTCATCAATGATTCTTGAAAAAGTTGAATAATTTTCTTTTAATATAATTTTCTAGTTTTGTTTAATACTCTTTAATCTGAAAAATCTAGCTATGGTAGGGAAGATAAACTGAAATGGGAGCTAAATAGTACTGCCCTTTCTAATTACCCATTATCTTCATTCCACCAATTCAAGCAACTCTCCTTTCCTTCCTCTGATCTTTTACTTGACTCAAAATCAGTCTCAAGATGTCATTAGAATTCATTGCTTAGACTTACTGTGTTTTAAAACTATCTCAGAACACAGCACTACTATTTTGGATTCCTCCTGTTACTTTTCCTTGCCTGTCTCCCCACACATATCTTTTTTATGTTAGTGAGTGGGTTGGATGCATTTCTATGATTATTTGTTTTATGTCACAATTTCAATTTTTTCATGATTGAATACATTTGTATTTATGTCCCTAAAATTTCATACTTTAATTAATCTCATCAGTTTTACACATAGATTGGCAGGTCCTACCTATTCCTCCTCTGAACTTTTTGGAATTCTTTTCCCCATATCTAGGTAACACATTTCTGGGTAACCAACATTTCTTTCATTCATATTTTATCAACTCCTTCTTTTATCATTGGTCACCAGTAACTTAAGAATGGCCTTCCTTTTGTTTTTCTGTACTTAAAAATTTTCTATCTTATTGTTAATTTGTGTAATAAAGCAAATATTTCCCATTATACAGTATAATAAAAATATGATTGTGAATGAAACTATAAATCTATTATGTATAAGGTGCTATTTCTTTTAAATATATAATAAAGTTATTATGTAACCTTCTTTTGGTCCTTTCCCTCCCCTTTATCTTAGATAGCATTAAAAACACATATATGTGTGTGTACACACACACACACACACAAATAAATATATATGATCATTCTAGACCTACTTTAGTTTATTCTTTCTTTGGATGCAAATAGCATCATCCTTAATATATCCTTTGTTGATAATATGGGTATTTATAATAGTCAAAATGATTTATTTGCTCAAAGCTGTTCTTAAAGCAATATTACTATTACTGTATATAATGTTTTCTTGATTCTTTTTACTATTTATTATTTCATGTAAACCTATCCATGTATTTCTAAGATTTTTGAACATAGTTTCTTATAACATAGTAGTATTTTATCACAATCATTTACAAGTTTGTTTAGTCATTCCCAAACAAAGTCATTCCTATGATTTTCAGTTTGTTTTAAAGAATTCAGTTATAATAATAAGAATTCAAGAAACCTCTTTGTTTTTTGGAAGATATGGAGATCACACAGTTCTCCCTCTTACATAATGCCTCCACATAATCTTTGAGACCTACTTCTAGAATTCACCATATATTTCCTCCTTTTGTGCAGTTGATGTATAATTTATGCCCAACATACTATTGTCTTAACTTTTTCTCAACACTGATGTTTATCCAAATGCTTTGCTTCTCTCATTCAGTTATTTCCACATAGATAAATATTTTCATTATATTTTATAAGATATAGAAATTTATATTTCCTTATATTGTATAAATTCCATCTCTCATTAAAAGGATTTTTAAACACAGGGATTAGTGTACCTGGAGGCATAGGAACAAAATAGTGCAGAAAATGACCAGAAGTCCGGTTTCACTGAAGAGGAGAATAGATGAGAAGGTGGGTGGAAAATAAAACTAGAAAATAAATTAGAAGCAGATTATAGTAGACCTTGAATGTCAAGAAAAAGAGCTTAAACTTTATCACACAATTAAGTATTAATTAGATAATGTCTCACATTTTTTTTCCTGTTTTATTTTTGTGCCTTATTTTTTTGTCCCTAAGTAGATCATGAGTTCCTTCAGAGCAGGGACCATATTTTTCCTACATCCCAACACAGAAATAGGAATCAGTAAATCCTTGGCAAGTGTTTGATTGCAAAGGTTAATCTTATACTATTATCAGATGCTGGCAATCATTATTGCTCATTCTTTCAATAAGCATGTTAAAACAAAGAATAAAATGTCCAATAACTTTTTGTGTTAGCTGATATCACCCAAAGTTAAGAAAAGTTAAGACCAGAGGGAACAGTCTAGAGGAGAAGCTAGAATATAGAATTAGAATCAAATCCAGTTATCAGTGTAGTCACATGATCTTAGGCAAGTCATTTCTCCTATTTGTCATATTTGTCATTTGAGAATAATTTCAAAGTACCCCAATAACTCTTAGAATAATTCACTAATTAGACAAAATTCATTTTCCCTTTGGATATTGACTTTTTTCCTCTGTTTTCCTAAGAGAACAGCATAGTCAAGGTGGAAGCTCTCAACTAAGCCTCTAGGATTTATAGTGTTTAGCCTGGTGGTAGCTGACAGTTCTTTGTAGAATGTTAGCTTCCTTATAGATTTCTTGACAGTTCAATTTTGAGAGAGATAGTAGATTCTATGACAGATTGCTCCACAAGGTCATTGACTCAGCTAAAAATTTTTAAAAATTACTAACCTCTTTGCTGATTTAAAAAACATCATAACAGAGTCATATGAAGATAGTATGGTATCAGTATTGCAGATATATATATATATATATGTATATATATATATATATATATTAATCATTACTTTTCCACTTTCTTGAATTGAGTAATGCACTTAGACATATTGGTTAAGCCTTAGGGTCAAATGCCAAATATTATTTATTTGATACTTCCTTTCCATTTGAAAAAGTTTTTAGCCTCTTTTATATAGCTCATGGAACCTTGTGGCAGTCTGGAAAAACCTATCAAACTCTTCTCAGAGTGATATTTTCAAATGCATGAAATAATTATATTGAAATAGCTTTGTCAATATTAAAATATGTTCAAGAATCTCAGATCATACAAATACTTTTAATTTAATTAATAGTTCTGACTTTTTGGTATTATGAGTTTAACAAATCGCTTTTCTCACAATAGCCCTTTGACATAGGAAATTTAAGTATGATTATCCCCAGGAGGAAACTAAAGCCAGAAGTAGGGAAATGATTTGACACATAACTGTCAGAGCTAAGACTCTTCTAATGTTAAGTTTAATGATTAATGATATTATATGTCCTACTATAGGATGGATAGGCAACTCATGGTTTTTACATACAGCTTCAGAGTTGCCATGCCCCTTTTCTATTTCTCCTGGGGAACCATCTAGAATTAGCTCAGGGTCACAGTTATCAAACATAACACAAATGATCCTATGTCTATTTTTAAGACCTGATCTCTCCCCCTCTTGGTGGAGATTTAATTGGAGGGTGGTAACTCTAAAGAAGAAAACTCTAGAGAAATCACATTATGCACTAAAACCTATTTATAAGGTTTCATAAGCAGACCCCCTGTTTTCTTGAGTTTTGAATCTTTCCATGTCCTTCCTGACCTGAGCCTTGGGTCAAGGAGAATCATCCTGGAAAGAGTTCCTTTACTGATCTCAATTTGTCTTTTTATCTATATGAGTCTGTAACATATTGATGGAAGGTTCTGAGATTTTCAAGTTACCAGAGGTTGACTACTCCTGATGAGAGTTGAATTCAGGTTAGCTCACTTTCCTATCTGAAAAATATTTCCAATATATCTTTCTATGTCCATCATTAAAGAGAAAAATAATAGCTAATACCCTACCCTTTCTATCTAGGATATTCCATTTAAAATGCTAAGAGGAATAGAATTTATGTAGAGATATATGTTCACAAAACAATCCTTATTCTTTAATTCATCTGTGTCCCATGTGACAATTTTACATAAGAAGAAATTGATATATAAGTCAGATAGCCATAGATTGGCAAAGCCTGAAACAAAACTCTGGACTTTTGACTCCAAGTCCTGTGCTTCCCCTAACACCTCCCCCCCAAAAAAAGAACAACCAAGCAAACAAACAAATACGTGTTCACCCAGACTCTATTGCACAGTAGCCAACTATCTCTATATTCAAGTCTATTCTACATAGGTGGTAGTATAGATGGTCTTCCTTTTGTGATGATTACGTCTGGAAAACATTCGCTAGGGACTTGGAGCACATGTGACACCAATCCATACAGCTCCTCTTTTGTGACCATCACTGCAAGAATGAATACTTTCTGTTACCCTGGTGATTCAGTTGAAAGAAGCAATACTTCTTTTCCTCTACCCTAAAAGATGGAAACAGGGGATGCCTGCTTCAGGCTTCATCAAATTTGACCACAATTCACATCCAAACTGGAGAAAAGAGAACTTGAACATTAGGCCAATTTTAAAGAATTTCTACTGAGTTAGAGCAAAATATACTCAAGGCTTGACAAAATTAAGTAGGAGAGAGTTTGCTTGCACTTTCATTTTTAGAACATGGTTGATCTAACAGTAACCTCAAGAAAACTCCTGGATCTTTCTTTTTCCCCAAAGCTTTCTCATTTTTCCTAACAAAACATCAAAACATCTGTGGTTCCAGTGGTGTGAGTATTGCTTTTGCCCACCCAGATAGCAACCTTTATTCACCTAGGAGATGCCCTTCATTGACTTCACTGAGTCAGATCATCATTCTAAGCTGGTTCTCAGATAATATTTATAATCCATTACAGCCCACACACGAACATTTTCCAGCTTAATAAAAACAATACCAGAGCTCACAATATGCTTGCAAAGACATTGAGTATCCAAAATTACCATGAAATTTGGATGAAGGAACAGAGCATCGCTTTGGAGGAAGATTACTATTAACCACAGAATCAATAAGAATACAAATCAGAAAATATAAATTAGAAGATACTTCAAAAACTAAGCAATTCTTAAATTGATTAATTAATTAATCCCCCTTATAATATCCCCACAAGGGTCTCTCCTGTCTAAGTCTTAAAAACTCTATTGAGATCTAAATCACTACCACCTGAAGCCTCCTGGCCTCTATAGGAAACCCATTCTTCTTGAGTAAGGTTTTTTTTTTAGGTTTTTTTGCAAGGCAAACGGGGTTAAGTGGCTTGCCCAAGGCCACACAGCTAGGTAATTATTAGGTATCTGAGACCAGATTTGAACCCAGGTACTCCTGACTCCAAGGCCGGTGCTTTATCCACTACGCCACCTAGCCTCCCCTAAGGTTTTTCTTTATCTGAAATCTGTCTCTTTATAATTAGCTGGAGAGGGGAATCGGGTCACAATGATCAGACATACCTGAAAATGATTAAAAACAACAATATAATTGCATTTATTCATGAATTCAATAATCATTTTTATGAGCCTTCTATATTCTAGGCAGTTTGCTATAAAAGGATTGAGAGCTGGCCTTCAAGAGAATAACAGAATTTCAATTTCTGTTTCTGAAAATAATAGGCAAGTACCTTATCTCTCAGTGCTTTAGGCAATGCTCTAAAACACAGGTTCTTAACTGGGGGATCATCAAGGTGTCTATGGAGAGATTTCCAGGAGTCCATAAACTCAGATAAGAAAAAATACATTTTCACCAACTTCTAATTTAAATTTAGCATATCCTTCATTTATGTTGATACATCATTCTAAGGAATCTATAGGCTTCACCAGCTCAGAGTTCATGATATAAGAAAGGCTAAGAATCCCTGCTTTTAGATTATAATTGGCAGAAGTGCCAACCTGAATTTCTAAAAGGTTTTCTTGACAGGAGTTTTCTAAACTAACAAAACTCAGGAGTTAATGTATAAAAAAAAATTATTTGTACACAATGAGAATAAATATTAAATAAAAACATCCTTAAAAATAAAAAAAGAAAAGAAAAAATAAAAAAAACACTCAGGTACAGTCCTGGTCCCCTAAGTCTTTCTGTGTGGCAGACACTTTTCTAGATACTGGGAATGAGAAATCTCCATGAGAAATAATCCTTTCTATCAAGAAACTAATATTCTACACTAGAAACACAAATTAGTAAGCAAAGTTAAATATAACATAACAAAAGAATATCAAAAATTGGAAGAGGGACTCTAAGAATCATGAAATATAGGATAGAATGCTGGAATTGAGTCAGGAAAAAAACCACAAAAACAACTTATATTTAAAAACCATCTCTGAAAAAGTAGCTGTGTGACAATGGGCAAGTCATAACCACTTTAAGTGTTAATTTTCTTGTCCATTAATAGGGAGGATGAATACTAACTAGCCTCTAAGGTCCAATCAAATAATTCTAAGTTTCTTGGATCCTTAAAGGATTTTGTGTGGAGAGTAGAGGAGGAGCAGGATCCTTCTTTTTACTTCTGTCTTTGCTTCCAAATATAAGCAAATAGAACGGAATCTTTCTTTCCCATAATAACCATTCTTCTCTCATCTAAACATGTTCATCTTTAATACTTTCTTTGGGTTTGTGCTGTTTATCTTCCCCCCCACCCCCACCATAAGGAGGACTATTGGAGAACAAGCCCTGTGTTTTTGTCTTTGTATTACCAGAAGCAATCACAAAACAAAGCAGATATTTAATAAATAGTTTTTATGCTGTACAGAAGAGTCAGAAGAAAAAAATATAAACCCCTGTGGAGTTGACCATGATATGTTTTGAAAAACAGCATGGAAGAATGAAAAGAGCTCTGGTCACAAGACAGAAGACTTTTGCTGGAATCCTTGACTGTGCATAAATCTTGGACAAATTGCTTTACATCCATTAATCTCAGTTTATTTATCTTTATGAAAAGGATAATAATAATAATAATAATAATAAGTAGATAAATGGTGCAGAAAATAGAATATCCTGGAACCTGGAAGGTCTGAGTTCAAATCCTGCCAGAGTCATTTACTAGCAATGCTACCTTAAATATGTCACTTAAGCTGTGTCAGCCTCAGTTTCCTCATCTGTAAACCTCTAAGGATGGTTATAAGGACTGAAAGATCTTACTATATTGTCATCTTGCAAGATCCATTCAACTTTCTCCTCATTCCTTATCACTAGTCTCTACCCCTCTGTTTGGAAAATGAAGCCAGGGTTTCCTCAATTTCCAAGTAAGATGGGGAGATAGAAGAGACATTTTCTCCTTCATCTCATTTCCCACTTGACTGCTGAAGTGCAGTTCCCACTCATTTTGGATATCTCTCTAATCTGCTCTTCTTACCTACTCAGTTGTCTTTTGTTTGATGCCTTCCCCTATTAGATCATATACTCTTTGAGGGAAGGGATTGCCCTCTTTTTTTATGTGTACTTATCTCCATAGCCCTTTGTATAGTGCCTAGTAGTAGATGCATAAAAATAAGGCATTGCCTCCCAAATAAAATAAAATAAAAACAAGTTAAAAACTATTTGCAAATCTTAAGGCATTGTGTAAATCCTATTATATTTTGATTATTGTTAATATTGTTGTTACCTCAGTGACTGATTTGAGGAAATTTCTTATTAAATCAGTTAAGACTATATCAAATGAATTACTGTTATTATTTTATTTGTATCTTCTCAATTATCTTTTTAAAAATTGAATTGAATTAAACACACTGAATGGGGCAAGAATGAAACAATAATTCTGTGCCTTTTATAGTTTAGCCATTTTATATTTTGAGGGATAATATGATATGGTAGATGGAATGCTGACCCTATCATTCAACAGAAACTGATCTCTGCAAAATTAGCAAGGCTTTTTAACTACCAATTTCAATGGACTCCTCTCCAATGGGGTAGGAACTGTCTTTTGCCTTTCTTTGTATCTCTGTTATATCTACAATACTTAGCACATAGTAGGTCAACTAGGTGATGCAATGGATAGAATGCTGGGCTTAGAGTCAGGAAGACTTATATTTCTGAATTCAAATCCAACCTCCAACACTTACTAGCATTGTAACCTTGGGCATGTGTTTTAACCCTGTTTAACTCAGTTTCCTCATCTTCAAATGAATTGGAAAAGATAATGGCAAACCACTCCAGTATCTTTACCCAGAAAACTCCAGATGGGGATCATGAAAAGTTGGAAGTGACTGAAAGTATATATTTGTGTGTGTGTGTGTGTGTGTGTGTGTGTGTGTGTGTGTGTGTATGTATGAATAAAGACTAGCACATAGCAGAGACTCAAGAAATTCTATTTGACTCAGTGCTGGTCTTAGATACATGAAAACCTGTGTTCTCATTATACTTCTGATACATTCCATACATAACTAGGAGCAGTCATATAATCTTTGTGAGATTTTTTTTAATCTGGGGATTTTAAAGCCTATATTCCTGATTTAAGAAGGTTACTATATGTCTGAGGTTAGCATATCTATAAATCCTTTGCAATCCTTAAAGCATCTCACAAATGTTGGCTCTTATTAGTGTGGACTATTTGGATTAAGTAAAGAAGGTTATTTGTGTGGGGTTTTTTTGTTTGTATGTTTTCCTAGACTTAGAATGCTAGAGAATTTATTTACTTAAAAAACCCCAGGCAGCTGCATGGAAATAGCAAAGACTAAAGGGCTGGGGGAATCTGGGGTATAGTCTGTTAGGGAATAATGATTCCAAATAAGAGAGGCATATGCTCAGTAGGCAGGTGGTGCTCTCCTTCTTCTCACCTGAGGCTATCCTTTTTGCCCCTTATGAATAAGTTCTTCAATTATCGTCTTGAAAAGAAATATTCACTTCTATATAACTTGCAGATGTTGCATTCTGTAGTTGTCATTTTACTAAACTAGGAATTTTCTGCCAAATTCATTTCTCCTTACCAAAGGCCTCTAATAAAAGATGCTTGTAATTCAAACACCTATTCCTCTGTTCTGTGTTTATTGTGTGTATGCAAGGGACCCTTCATTTAGCCTTTCTCTGAAAACCTCGCTCACACAGCCTTGTTATATTAGACTTTGAAAAAGCTCAAAATCTGTACAGAGGCGCAGGTGGTTAAATTTCCATTCCTTTTTATTAGAGAGGATTGGTAAGGAACAGTGGACTTGGCCCCTCAGGGGAAAAATGGGGCACTAGTTCCTTAGTGTAATGGCCAAGGAACAGAAAATAACATTGAATGGTAATGCAACATAGAAAGGACTCTAGATTGTGTAGTGGTTTCTATGACAGCCTTACTTAAGTATAATAAAGTGAAGACAGCAGTTTGTATCAAGTGACAAGCAGTTAAATTAATGCCTTATTCCTTTGTCTTAAGTTGTAACAGACACATATTCTCATTTCCAACCCTTCTAAGTTTCTACAAAAATAGAGCTTGCTGTAAACATCTTTCTGTATCTCTAAGATCTGATTTCTTAAGATTTTCTTGTTTTCCATCCAGCTGCTTAAAACTCTCAAAAAATTTTGCATCTATCCTGATTGGTTACTATTGTCATTGTCTCAATATCATTGTTGTTATTAATACTAAAACAGTAATAATAAATTGTTATTTCAATAGATATGTAATCTGATTAATGTAAGCAGCCCTTCTCCTATTGCTGATCACAGCCTATCCTTGCATTCTGATTTTTTTTTGTTCATGTTTTTAATGAATCTTCTAGAAAACATTCATCCAGCTTATTAAAAAGCCTTCTCATCCTTTTGAAAGTTTGTGGTGATCTGGCAGTACTTTTTGTTGCTGTTCTTGAGTTGTTTCAACTCTTGTTCTGTTCATAATTGTAATAATTTAGGACACAACTTCCAAGTTAAATCTGTTAGAAGATAGCTATACCAGAATCAAGGGAATCTATGGTCATTTCTACTCACTTCATGTCATTATTGTTAGAATATAACTAACATTTGTTTAGAATTTGTTTAGTCACTCCAGTTGAGTCCAATTCTTCCCGATTTCATTTGGAGTTTTCTTGGCAGAGATATTGGAATATCTTGCCATTTTCTTCTCTTTTCAACTCACTTTATAGATGAGGAAAATGAGACAAATATGGTTAAGTCACTTGTCCAGCTGAAAAAAAGTATCTGAGACCAGATTTGACCTCACAAAATTGTCTTCCTGATGTCAGGTCTAGCACTCTATTCTCTGTGCCCCTTTAATGTCTTTATTTAAGATATTGCTATTCAAATATATTGTACCCCTATGTCAGTAATTCACTTTATCAGTTTTCCTCAGTTTCTTCAAATATAAAATGAGCATAACCAATTTCCCAGAGTTATTGTGGGGATCAAATGAGATATTTGTAAAGTAATAGGTACTAGATATGTCCTAGTTTCCTTCTTCCTTCTTTTTCCCCTCTTCCCTCTCATTCTGGTTGAGTTCTCTCAATGAACACAAGTTTTAATTCAGCCAAAAAATCCCATTGTTCTACAAAAAATGTAAATGTTCTTCTAATGATACTATACAGTTTTAAAGCAGGGGAAACCAGTATTTCTGAGGAATCTAACTTGTGACCCATCTAAAGGACCATGAGCCCTTGTCATCAGATCTTTTATTGGCCACCAATATAAAACTAAGTGGCACAAGGTTTGTCATAATGGAACTGTGTGATAAAAAGGGGTGATGGAAACATAGCAAAAGTGAAAGATGAAATGGACAACCCAATTACTACATGGGTACACACATGCATTAGTTCTAAGGATTACAGGTTCTATACACAGCTCCAGAAAAGACTAAATTAGTATTAATTCCACCTTTACTAAAGACCTCAGCTGCAGCAGCAGCAACAGCATCTATATAGAGTGTTGGACCATATATAGCCTCTGCCATGTATTAGATGTGTGACCTTGGGCAAGTCATTTTAAACCTTGTTGACTCAATTTCCTCATCTATAAAATCAGCTAAAGGAGGAAACAGCAAATCACTCCAGTATCTTTGCCAAGAAAACTAAGTGGGGTCAAAAAGACATGAATGAATGACTGAACAAAAACAATGACAATTTGATTCTTTAAGATTTTGGAATATTATCTCATTTTATCATTGCCACAGTTTGGGAACATGTAGTTCCTAATATTGTTATTTCTATAGATAAACTGAGATTGGCAGAGGTGAAACAACTTCCCTATGGTCACATAGCAAGTAAGTGGCTGAGGCTGGATTTGAATTTTAGATTATCCTGACTCTAGATCAGTACTTTATTTGATGTATTGTCCAACATGATACAAGATGGCTATTCATATATTGTAGCAATCAGATGTGGCAATCCTTGTTTTTTTTTTTCTAATAGCAAGATTCTGCATGAAAGGGAGAGTCTCACCCAGGTCAGAATAGTAATTGCTTTCTTCATTAAGGTTGTTGTTTTATTTGTTACAACTGTTTGTTGTTGCTGTTGTTTGTAGGGTAGAGCTGGGAGATATTGCAATGATAGAAAACAGGGTCTGGAGTCAGAAAGACTTTTCTGAGTTTAGATTTGGTCTCAGATATTTACCAGTTATATGATTCTGTGTAAATCACTTAATCCTTTTTGTCTCAGTTTCCTTATGTGTTAAATGAACTAGAGAAGAAAATGGCAAACCACTCCATTATCTTTGCCATGAAAGACCCAAATGGGCCCATGCAGAATTGGACATAACTGAAATAATTCAGCAACAAATTTATTTTCCATTCCTGAAATGCTAGATGTCATGTCAACTAGATGTTCACACAGAAATTTTTCAATAATACTCTCTACATGACTTAGACCTCTATGTCTTCATTCCCCAATTTTATTACCTCATGTCACAGAGTTAATTATCCACTATTCTTTTGCTCAAGAGGTATTTTGTCAACTTCCAGGGTGTCCTCTATTTCATCAGTTTTGAATCTTTTTCTTTGTTTTACATTTTTTTCTTTGTTTGTCCTTTGTTTTCAAAGTGGTCCAATGACATTATGGGCAATGTCTTAACTCACATGTGGATTGGATATTTATTAATTTATCTATTCATTGATGTCTTGATGGGAAGGTTTTTGTTACAGTTTATATTCAAGGTCTTTGAAATTTATTTTTTCTGAAAACTTCTGTACATTTTCTTTCCTTGATTTTTCTTACCTCTCAGTTCCTAACTCCCTCCCCTCTGATACTGTTTTCTTGAGGGCTGATTCTCAAGCATCTCAGCCTCCTCCCAGACTAAGCAATGCAAGGCTTACCAGCCTAGATATCTTACCCAACACATTTTGGTGTTTGGGAACTGGCCCTAAGTAATTGCTGGGCTCTTTCTCTCAAAGTTGGTAGGGGATCATGCGTATGTATGGAGCATGTGTACACACACACACACACACACACACACACACACACACACACACACAAGTCCTGTTCCACCCAATCCTTTCCTCAATTCTCTAGCTTAGCACTAATACTTCTGAATCTCTCTTCCTCAACACTGACAGTTCAGCACTTTTAAACTCTAGTACCACTCCTAGAAGACTTTTGCTTCTAAAAGGCATTAGTCAAGCTGGCTACTGAGACCTGGGCAAACTTTCACAACTGAAAGTCTTCATAGAATGAGAAAAGGGAAAGGGACTTTAAGGGTTGGTTTTACCTGTGTTGTGTCCTTGAGTCTACTACTGTAGTCTCACTACCTGTAGCAGGGCAGATAAATTAGGGTGCCCTGATTCTTTGCAAAGGATTCAGAACACAAACTCCAACTCTGTCACTGGAGTCATGGAAGATCTTTTAAAAAAACATGAAAGCCTGTGTGGCCTTGGGCAAGCCACTTAACACCATTTGCCTTGCAAAAACCTAAAAAATAAGCATGAAAGCAAAACAAAATTGAAAGTGTAGATGAGTCAATGGGTAACATCATGTAGAGGAAACATCCACATCAGTATGTGATGAAATACTGCCTAGTCATAAAATAATACTCATTCACAAATATAATATTGATCAGGAAAGAATAGTATATATAAGACAAAGAGATACCAAACAGTGGGATATGTATAATCATCAAATCACGGAATATTGGAGCTTGAAGGCATCTTAGAATGAACTATTAAATCAAAGTTTTAAGAATATTGGAACTAGAAGGAACTTTGTGACAGGAAATTTAAAAATATGTCCTAGTGGCAAATGACCTTAGAGATCACATTAATGGCGTAACGAAGTGGAAAGAAGACTGGACTTGGATTCAGAAGACCTGGATTTGAGTCCTACCACAGATATTTGCTAGCTCTGTAATTCTAGCCAAGCTTTCTGAGTGACAATTTCCTAATTTGCAGAACAAGGAAAGTGAAATTTGCAGTATCTAATTCATAGGGCTGCTTTTTTGGTGAAAAACCTTTAAAAAATGTAAAGCATTGAGGAAATAAGAAACTTTTAAAGGTCCAACAGTCAATGTCAGAGATATGACTATGAACCCTAGTCTTTCTGTTTCCACAGATAACTCTCTCTCCATTACATCATGGTCATTTGAATGATGTTATGTATTCTATGCCTCTCATTCTTCATAAAAAGAAGCCAAAACCCAGAGGTCAATAGGCAAATGTTTTTGCTTCTGGGGAAATGATCATTATGATAATTCTCAAAAAATTCACATTCAGAGAAGCATCCCTTTTGCTTATTAATAAACTTGCCTGAAAAGAAGGATATAATATATTCCACTTTCTCTCTTTTAAAAAAATGGACATATATAAAGTAAAAAGTTTCCATAAACCACAGTTCATCTTTTACCACCTAAGAATAGGCTTGTCTGTGCCTCAAATTTTAATCAGCATCTCACTGAGTAAATAGTGGTAATCAAACAGATTTTTAATACTTTGACCCATTATATTTAATTAGGCTCTTTAAGTAACAGACTATTCAGGAATAAATAGAAACCAATGAACCTTTAAAACCAATGGCACTCAGTGTTGTTTACCTGACTCACTTCAATGAATCACACATGAAACGAAGGTTCAGGATTGAACGTACGTGGTGGATTACTACTTGGTGGCAATAATTATAAGGGAAAATTTAGCATCTCATCAAAAGTTATAATTTGAAGTAATAAACCTTCCAGCTAATCTTATACCTGAAGTCGGCAGTTGGATGAGCACGCTGCACCTATAATAAGAGACTCAATAAAAGATAACCTTCCTGCTTCATGTTTATGCAAGTTGGAATCCTACACATATTTTATGAGGGAATTTATTTCCACTGCTAAACTGATCAAATTAATGTCTTATTTGGAGATATCAAACTCTGGAACTCAATTTCTAAGGCCATCTCCAAAAAGAAAGTCAATTTTTTGATGAGATTGGAGGTGGAGGTCAGTGGTTGATGGAAGCTCCTTGAGAGGAGGACAACTTCATTTATTCCCAATAAATGGGAATTCTCAGTCTGATAAACACTAGACAATTATTACTTGTTTCATAAATGGCTAACTTGTTGTTCCTAAAATTATAGTACTCTATGTGAAGCTACTCTATCTTGTAAATATTATGAAATATACTCAGACACTCTACATCATGAGTCTTTTTCTAGAACTCAACTCTAGGTATGATCAAACTATATATGGTACTGGGTTTGACCTTGGAGAAGTTATATCAATCAAAGGCTCAAATGTTATATGTACAAAATGAAGATTAAATGAGTTCCAAAACCTAGTTGTAACTTTCTGATTCTGTGATCTTAATATGTCATAGTATCAAACCTCTTCTCAAAATAATAGTCCTATTTACCATTTGTTATTTATCTAAGCTATCAGTTATTTGTATATGTAGTATTGTTGGCTCTCTATCCTAGAACAAGGCTGACATATATCCCTTCTCAGGGTACCCGGGGGTATTCTGACAATCTGAGAGTGTTTCTTCTCTAAGATTATTGGTTCAGGCCCCCAACAGTCCCTTCACTCATGGGTAAATGATTAAACATTTGCCCCTGTTTCATTTAAGCCCTAAACACTTACAAAGAGAGTTAGTCCATAGATTTTGTTTAAATCTTAGAGTCTGGTATCTCTGGAGCAGAGGATACAGGAATAAGGGCCATAAATAGCTGACAAATAATATCAAATAGAACATGACTAGTAAATATAAAGGATACGAGCAAAATGTCTCCCATGATCTGAGAGTGAAAGGTTAAATTCAGAGAGTCACAGTTTTAAGAGGTATCAGAGGCATCAGAGATAATCTAGTATACCACCTCCATCCTCTTCCCCTTTATTTTATAGATGAAGACCCTGGGGCTTAGAGAAGTGAAATGATTTTCTGAAAGTAAAGCAGACAGTAAGTGGTACAGGCTGAATTAGAGGCCAGGTCCTCTCACCTTAAATCAGTTCTTCCCCTTATTGTTTCTAGCCCAGCAGAGAAGTATACCAACAAATGGCAAACAAAAGGGATAAAAGGTATAGGGATCAAAGGAGAATAGATAGTAGAGTCAATTTGCTACTCTTAGTAGTCACTATTTTTATTTCCTCCTCCCAAGTGAAGTAACTGTTTATTTCCCCCTCCCAATCTTGAAACTACTCTAGAGGTTTTTCTGGGGAAAGGAAGGAAAAATATCTTGCTAGCATGAGAACTATCAGATTCAAGTATTGATATGACTCGTAAGGGAAACAATTCCCAGACATGTGGAATTATGTTAGGCATATTTTGTATTCCTGGTAAAAGGGTTCTCAGAGACTTGCTTTTTCATGCTCCTTCCTATAACATATACGCACAAACTCTTGGGTATAATCTTACTCTGTGGACAATGAAAACAAATCAGCAACTAGAGCATAAACAAAAGAAAATTTGTGAAAGGAATTCAACACCAAATCCTTTTATGATGCTTTTAAAAGAATCACATTTAAAATAGAAGCACTCTCAATAGACTGTACTTCATAGCAGCTTTTTACTGCAGCTTCAGACCACATAGTATCTATTAAAATATCTACTATGTTAGAAAAATCTCTTACTAATCAAGAATAATGGAACTGTTCTTACATGTCTCTTATCTGTATATTCTTTGGATTTGGATTAGCAAATCACCATGAAAATAGATCTCCATTTAAAACATGAACTTCAAAAGAATTTAAGAAAGTATATATTGCAATATAACATGATATTTTTTAAAGCACTTTGTTAACTGTAAATGGCAATGTAAATAACTATTATTATTTTTTGCTTAGAAAATACATGGAGATATTAGATTATATTAACTGCTATCATGTTGTGATGGATCAAAGACTATAGTCAGTTTAAAAACTCTTTGGCCAAAATTCCATATTAGCTAATAATTTAGCTAAAATGATCTCTTAAGGTCTTAATTTGCATCTTTTTAATCAATAATGATTTAGAGAATTTTTATTTGATTATAAATTATTTTGATTCTTCATCAGAAAATTGTTCATATCCTGTGGCTGTTTATCAATTGAGAAATGATCTGTATTTTGATGAATATCACAAAGTTCTTTATAAATATGAGATATGAGACATTTATCTGAAGAACTGTATAAATTTCCTGCTTTCCTTCTGATCTTGGCTACATTGGTTTTATTTGTACAGAAACTTTTTAATTTACTGTTAACAGAAATTATACATTTTATACCTCACATTGTTCTCTATCTCTTCTTTATTCATAAATTGTTTCCTATCCATAAATCTGATAGGTAATATGTTCCGTGTTTTAAAGATTTTCTTGTACTAACTCTCTTTATAACTAGATCTTATATACGTTTTGGACATATCTTGCTAAATAGTGTAAAATATTGCTGTATGTCTAAGTATGTCCAGACTGCTTTCCAGTTTTCCCAACAATTTTTTTATAAAATAATGAATGGTGATTTCAAAAACTTATCTTTGCAAAAGATGCAAGGTTTCTATATTCCTCTACTTTTGTAAATTATGTCTACTCCGCCCCACTGCTCTACCGTACTATAGCTTAAGATAGTACCAGATAGTTTTAATAATGTCTGTCTTATTAAATAATTTAAAAATCCAGTCCTGCTAAATCCCTTTCCTTCACATTTTATTAGTTCCTTTAAGATTCTTGACTTTTTTGTTCTGCCAAATGAATTTTGCCATATTTTTCTTTCCAGTATTTTTAGTGGGATGGCTATTACTAATAGATCTCATGAAACTAATATCAGTTCTGGATCTATTTCCAAAAATGATTAGGGGAAAATGGTAAAGTATATATATACATATATATACATATATATATATATGTATATATATACATACATACATATATATATATATATATATATATATATTCTAAAATATTTATAGCAGTTTTCTTTTTGATGGCCAAGAACTGGAAACTATAGAGATACAGTCAATTGGAAATGATTGAACAAGTTATGATATATGATTATGATGAAATAGTACTGTGCTATAAGAAATGAAGAGCTCAATGATCTTAGAAAAGTACATTTAGAAAATTTCATAAAATAATGTAAAGTGAGCAGAGCCAAGAAAATGTTATATAAAGTAACAGCTATACTATTTTAAGAAAAACTTTGATTGCCTAAGTCATTTTTATAACTATAAATATCCAAATTAACTACAAAGGGCCTTTGATGGAAGATACATATGATAAAAACAGTATGTATAGATTGATTTTTGCATATATGAAAAATATATGTGTATATGTATACATTCATACATTTCTGTGTCTAGCCATCTCTAAGATAAGAGTGGGAAGGAAGGATAAAAAAATAAGTTACAAATTTACTAAATGTTTAGAAGGAATAGCAAGTTGTATAATAATAGATTTACAATTTCATATGTGATTTCATTTTTTATTTTACTATGTTACAAAAATATTTGTTATTTAAAAAATCAAAAAAATAAAAAAATAAGCAAATAAGACAAAGAAAATTATGAAATCTAGCGGAAAGCTACAAGAAAAAAAGCTGAAATCCTAAACCTATTAGTGAGATCCATTAGTGAAATCCTAGGCCAGTTCTTAAAAGGACTGCTTTATTTGGAGAAGGTGTCAATTCCCAATTCCATTGAACATTTTTACTATTAATTTAATAATAATTTATTTAAATAATAATAAATTTATTTAAAATTATTAATAAAAATTAATAATAATAATAACTATAACCTCTGTTGGATTATACCTGCAGAATTGAAGAACAATCCAAATGTATTTTAATTTATCTGAGATATGCCTCAGAGGCATATTAGAAATTATTAGTATTTTTATGTTATTAGGGAAATAGTTCATTTTTTATTGATCTAATTCTTGGTTTCAGTGATTGGAAGAATTTGCTCATAATTTAATCTGCTCTTAGGACCTAAAGAATCATTCAATCACAATCATAATCATCATTGATAGAATTTCTTCAGTGATTTAATTTTTGCAATACACTTTTCAAATATCATTTCATTTTATCAAACAACCTTAGGAGATGATGTGTAATTATTATCCTCATTTTATTGATGAAGAAACTTAGACAGAGAAGTTAAGTAACTTGCCCATGGTCAAGCAGTTGGTAAGAACCTTGGACAGTATTTGAATCCATATCCACCTGTAAATGGTCATTCATTTAGACTCCTATCTTACATATATATACACATGTGTGTACACACACACACACATATACCCAAGAGAGACAGTACATGAAGAATACTAATTTCCTTAGAAAAGGTAAGAGTGGAAGAAAATTCTTGACTCTTTTTGGGTAACATTCAGTCCTGATCCAGAGCAGTGGAGTTACTGTTTAATCTTTTTTTTCATCCAGTGCCACTGCCATACAGATGCTGAAAATATTTTATGTGATGACCACAAAGCAATTATTTCATCAGAGCTAGGGCCAAAGCAGTCATAGGGACAGAGCAGGAGATTATTTAAGTCTCTTGATACTAGTTCAAAGATCCTAAAAAGAGACAGTTCATTGATGGTCTTTGACTCTTGGGATGGGACATGTTTTTTGAAAGAAGTTACAAAACACCTTCATTATTCCTCCTGGAGCAAAGCATGCATTTGCCCAGAAAAGCACAGTAATCTATGCTGAGGGGCATAATTACTGAATTGTTAAAAAGGTGCTTAGCTCCTTAGGAAGAGGAGATCAGCCAGGACCATGTCTGAATTGATGAAGATCTGTTGACCAAAGTAGCAATGGAAAGCCTAGAGAAGACTTGGTGATGATGGCTATCTTCAAATATTTGAAGAGCTATCAAGTGGAAGAATTAACTGATTTTGATTATTTTTCTTCCTGATTGCTTCCATAGAGAATCACTAATTAACAATGCTCTCATTTATAAATCAAAGTAATTTTAATCCATAATTTATACTTTATGATGATTTTAAGGGTCATCTATCACTAAATTGTTCTTATGTCAATTCCATGTAATGTTACTTGATTGGATAACAGAGATATCTATAACTTTTTTTGCAATATAATAATGACAATAATAATATGTAATAGTAGCTAGCAATAATACCACTGTATTCCTATAAATTTTCCTCTAATGTCTCTTTAAGATGTGAAAGTTATTTTAATAAATACTTCTTAAAAGCCTTTAGTGTGTTCACATTGGGAATACAAAGAAAGAGATCAGAGAGTCCCAGATTTCAAGGGGTCTAATGGGAGAAAAGTGACATTAAGTTTCAAAATATCACATTAGATTAGTCATGTCCTCCAACTCCTACCCCACTGGAGGTGAGAAAGTGGCACACTGGCTACAGGGTTAAAGGATTTTTCATTAAATTTTTAACATGTGAATTTATACCTAGGAAGTCAGTATACATCACAAATCAGAAAATGATTTTGATTTTTTTGATTGTCTAATTTTTGAAATGTGTTAGTAATATGCAGATTAAACTTAAATATCTGTTATGAGATCCTATTTCCCCCCCCAAGAGGGACAATTTTTAGATCATTAATAGCTTACAATTGATTTTAGAAACTTAGAAATTACTGAAATTAGAACAGAATCTCACCTTGGGGCTAGGTTTTCATCTAATGCATCAAACCAGTCTATAGGGCTTTTTTTTTTCCTCTTCAGGGACAGATTATTCCATGAGTTTGGATCATAGGATACAAGATCCCAGCTCCCCTCCAATATTCAATCAACCCCAATGAAACTGACTGGGCCATACTTTTTTTGGGGGGCCTCTAGAATATAGTGTAGACTCAATAAATGCATGTTTTCCAACTGACTCTGTTCCGAGTCTCTGTGCTCCTGATTATATTAACTCCCATAGTTGTTATGAGGACAAAAGGAGATAATAATCATAAAGTCTCTTGCAAATCTTAAAGCACTATCATCATAATCAATATTTCATTGTTATTGTTGTTGTTATTCTCTATGTTCTCTCACAACTATTCTACCAAAATCACTTAGAGGTCCTTTCCACCTCTGTGTAATAACCAGATGTTAAGGATTCCCCAGGGGGAATCAACGGTAAGTAACAGTTGTTCCAAGGCTGCATTTTCAATGAAAAGTTGTCAGTCTTCTCTTATCTATCATACAGGCTTAGTCACAGATGGAGTGTCTGTCACCTCAAAACCAGCCTCCCCAAGTTCAGAGAGGTTCATCTCCAGTTTGTCTGTAAATATTGATTTTATATTTTTCATCTCCAGCAAGAGTTTAGTGAGTTGATTTTTTTGCTGTTTTTTTTTGTTTTAATTGGAAAGAGGGTTGTGATTTGAAAAAATCTATTAATGTTAAAGGTATAAAAGAGGAATTTCTTGGTGTCATGATAAGCATGTTAAAATGTATAGACAAATAAAACCCAGCACTACCATTTTCTAGAGCAAGAATATTAATAGATATAGGTCAATGGGCTTATTAGATGTAACTTTCACTGATGTGATATGGGAAAATTGTAACCTTCCTTCTTTCCTCCAGTACAAAACTCAGATGATGAAATTAGAGAAGAAGAAAATAATGAGGTTTTAATACAGTATTCAAAGTATTAAGCTGGTCTAAGCTATATTAATTTTTGTGGGTTATGAAGAATTTCAGAATTAGACAACAGAGAGCTCAATGTCGTGGACAAGCATAGAACATTCCTCTTCTAACTTTTTTTAATGGGATTTACTCTCTAGGCAGACAAGCCATAAAGAGTAGTGGGATAAGAAACATCTTGAAGGAGATTGAATACTGGCAGCTGAGAAGAGAGCTGACTAGGAATTCCAGAGATAATTAACTCTATCAATCAGGAATTAAGTTATTGACAGGAATAGTCCCAGCTAGCTTAAACCTAGTTTAAAACTATCTGATCAAATATGGTTTACTCTTGAGGGAGAAATAGGATAGAAGAAATTAAAGGAAATTGGCACCAAGCTGTACTCAGAGGCATGAGTTTGCCTTGGCCACTTTTTCCTTACATTTGAGTCTCATTATCAGTATATGCTAACTTCATTCCATTCTACCTAATGACATGTGTTTATGTGGAAGAATACATCACAAATTTATGGAGAAGAATGCTTTGTAGGTACCATTTTTACCCTTCCATCTAGATAAATATCATGTCAAGTTAACCATGTTTATTCTCCAGACTGTTACAAATAAATGCAGTTGTGGAGGGGACTGGTATTGTCTATAGTTTCAGGAGTGCAGAAATACAAAAAATCTTGAATTAAAAGTACAATTTAGATTCATGTATATCTAAAACACCAGTACACATGAAAATCGAGGGAGCAGCTTCATAAGGGGTGCTGTATGATATAATTATGGCTGTAATGTCAAAATCTGCTAATATCCAAAAATGGAATTAAAAATGTCCAACAGATTATCCACATATGCGAAAGACCCATAAACTGTATCATAAATATGATACCGAACAAGTTTCAGCCAAATGGACAAGTCATGTAGTTTTCTTTGAAGAAAGATATTGAATTATGATAGTGATCCAAAATCAAGTCATTGCTATCAGAAATTATAGAAAGACCTAAATGGAATTAATTACTGATTCAAATCTTGGAAGGAATTGGTAGAATCTCTGGAATATATAATTGTGGAAAGACTTGCTCAAGTGGTTACAATTATACACTCAAGTTCTCTATCCTTTGTAAAATGTCAGATATTCTAAGTACAAACTCAAAATATCCTTATAAATTCAACAAATGAATTATAATTGGTTGGTTGGTTCTTGTTCTTCGTTATTGAATGAGGAAGGCAGAATTAAAACAAATCAAAGGAAATGTGACATCCATAAGTTTAGAGCACCCATCCCAGGTTTTCACATGGACTATTTGTATCCTGAGGTAAAACATTCCAAGCTCCATTTGGTCTGATCAGTCACGGTTAGACACACTGTAATTTGTCTCAAACATAGTCATGTCATTTTGGTCTTCTTTGATAACAAGAGACATCAAACCAACCAACCAACAAAGCAATCAACTGTATGACTAAACTCTATGTCTAAAATCATGTTAAGTTCTGAGGATATAAAGAAAGACAAAAACTCATATTAAGGGAGATAATATGCAAGTAACTATGCACATACAAGGTATAAATGGAATAAATTTTAATTAATCAGAGGTGAGAAGATATTAGAAAAAAATAAAGAAAAAGACCAAAATATTTGAGACAAATTACAGTGTGTCTGACTGTGGCTGATCAGAATGATATGAGCTCAGAATGCTCTGCCACAGGTTGGGCAGAAATAGTCCATGTGAACACCTGGGGTGGATACTCTAAACTTATGTCTGTCATGTTTCCTTTGCTCAAAGTGCAAAGGAAATGAATTGCAACCCTATACCAGAAAATATTGATCATGATCTCTTTTACATATCAATGTCCCTTAAAACTCTAGGAACAACATTTTAAAATAGATGTCCCTGTTTAGAGTGCTATTACCTTTGGATTAGGAGGCCTAAAAATCTTTCAGAATAAAGAATCCCAATAGAAAAAAAAAAGTGAATACTATTACCTATCATCCTGACTACTCACTCAAAGATGTTTTCATTGTGCCTATTGAAGATACTTAATTCTACTCTTTTTATTCAATTAGAAAAAGCACTGCACAATAGTCTGCTGAATGTTAAACATAAAAGTACCTAGACTACCAACATTGTTTCTATTTTAATTCTATAAATATAAGAAGAAAATGAGAATAATAAAGCAGCCAATGGCATTTGAGAATTTTTTTTCAAATAGTTCAGCTGTGTTGAAGAATCAAAGTATAGTTATTGACTTTCAGCAAAATCAATGCATAGCTGCTATATTTTAGAGAACCTTTTTACAGAGTGTCAGATACTAAAGTCTTTAGATGGCATGCAGGTGCATTATTTAGTTAGCCTAGACTTGGACAAGAACTCTGTCGATAACCACAACAATGAGCTTTGGAATCTGCAGGTGGGAAGTGTAGAAAGGAAAAGTCTAGCCTTTCAGAAATCCCTGGGTAGAAATGGAGCAACACTTGATCTGATCGCAGAGCCTGCAATTGAGTTGTTTTAAAAGAAGCATCATCTGAAATCATGTTCAGACTTGACCAGAAGTGGTTTGTGAAATACCTCTCCTAGCAGAACCTAGTAGTACACTACACTGAGCAGTGAGCAGAGAGGATGATTTAATCAACCCAAACCCCAGAGAAAGAATTGTTTTCTTTCTGTAAGATCTATTACAAAATGTGATATATTTACTTTTTTTCCCATCTAAAGGAGGTTCCAATCAGTATCCTCAGGGCATATGAATAATTGCATTTAACTATATAGGGTAATGGAAAGGACATTGGACCCAGCCCTCTTCCCCATCCCTCCATTCTCCCCCTCCCCGCAGTCCAGGAGTCTTGGATTCACTACTTGTTTTATGACCTTGGACAAGCAGCAGTATGAACATACTGCATGACCCTATCTCCTCAGCCCCCTGTAAAGCCCAGCTCCTTTGTAAGTGTCTTTCCCCATTCTAATGTAAGTTCCTTGAGATCAGATATTTTATTGCTTTTTATTTATATTTGTATCCCCAGCATTTAAAATAGTACCCAGAATATAGTAAGGGTTTAATAAATAGTTATTTTCTTCATTCCTTCTGTAAAAGAAAGGTAGACACAATAAACTGATTGAGTTTTTGAGCAGCTTTATCTGTCACCCGACTGATTCTAAATACTAAATGCTGAATGGTTATTCTTATAATAGTAGTGGTGTCCCATCAGGGAACCCATGTACTTTGTTATTATTTTAATTGAAACCATTTCACAATTTTATTTCCATCATTTTTCCCATGCCTGAATGATTTGTAATAACTTTATTTGGTACTCCAAAAATAGAAAAAGAGGATTAAAAACTCTCAGAAAAGGTCTGCCTGTCCTATCCAGTGCTTTGCTAACACTGTTCATAAGAGAACTAAGACTATATAAATTAAAGTATTATTTTATATATAAATATCTATTAGTGTATATATAAAACTACTTATAAAATAAGTTATATATGTATATACATATTATATATGTATATAAATATAATTGATTCTATTAAAATACTTTTTATAATAAATATAACTGATCCTATAACTAATGCTAAAATTAGTAATAAATTGCTATATATGAGAATTAATATTCTGAATATGAGAACTAATAGTGTAAATATCTATATGAAACTAATTCTCTCTATATACTATATATAACTAATATAACTAATGCTATATATGAAAACTAATACAATATGTATATAAACTAATTAAATATAATATAAATAACAAATATAACTAATACAATAATTGGAAATATATCTAATATGATATCTATGAGAACTAATACTATATGTAACTAATTGTCTCTAAATATATAACTAATATAGCTCAAATTAGTAATATAACTAATATTAATATTATATATATATTGTATATATAAATGAGAACTAATAATACACACACACACACACATATTTTTTTTCCTTCCACCCTCCTCTATGTGAGTTTCTGGTTTGCAAATAAGATGTCTTTGCAAATACTTAAAAACTTCCCCAGAGATTCTGTTCATTCATTTTCAGCAGATGGGTATTTCTTCCACTAGAAGAAATTCATAAGAAGCTCATAACCTTTTTTAAATCTTCTTGGTCTAGAAATATTTCTAGAATAAAAGCTACTTTCTGAAATTGATGTTGATGTTTGTCCTTAGTTCTTTAAGAAAATCATGACATCAGGAAGGTGATGCCATGACAAGCTAGTGAATTGGATTTGAGTTAGGGGAGGCTGAGCTAGGTGATAGAGCTCCATTTGGGTCCAGTGTCCAGATATGAATTGTAATGACTAGAAATGACCCTGGATATAAGACACTCAGAGTTAAGTGACTTGGGTGGCAAAGAATTGGAAATTGAGGGGATGCCCATCAATTGGGGAATGGCTAAACAAGCTATGGTACATGAATGCAATGCAATATTATTATACTATAAGAAAACATAAATGGTCAGATTCCAGAGAAGCATGGAATGATTTACAGGGTCTGATGCTGAGTGAACAGAACAGAACCAAGAGAACAATGTCCACATTAACAACAACATTGTGCGATGATCATCCTTGATGGAAGCAACTCATCTCAGCAGTTCAGAGAGCTAGGACAGTTTTAGACCATCTATGGACATTGTTATACCAATCCAGAGGAAGGAAAACAAAACAAAACAAATATCAACCCTTCAGAATGTGATGAACACTTTATAAAAATTATTTATGCATCTCTTTCCCTTAATCCTAATTCCTCATAATGAAAATGACTAATCTGTAAACATATCTATCAAAAATATATATGTACAATGTTAACCAGATTATTTGCCACTGAGGAGAGAAGGGTGGGAAGGGAGGGTGGAAATAAATTTTGTAACTTAAAAATATACATATGCATCTGGATGAAAAATTAAAAAATAAGTAAATAAATAAATTTTTTTAAAAAAGAAAAAAAAAGTTAAGCGACTTACCCAATATACTCTGGCATATTTTCTTTTGAATACTTCTAGTGATCTAGTAATTGTTCTCCCAACCTATCTATGTTAGAATGAATTCTTAGAACAATGTGAATAACTCTTTCCTACTTTAGCTCTTCAAGGACACATGATTTCATTTCAATAAGTTCTTCCTCCAGGAGGATATTCACAACTCAGCATTTATGTCTTCTACATCTATATGAGTTGCTATGACAAATTTTTTAAAATCATCATGTGCTATTCGACTTTTTTATGAGGAATTTCTAAGTCTTTAGTCTGGTCATTATATTATAAACACAAATTCCACTGCAAGGCATCTGTCTGAAGATGGTTATAACTTCCCTGGTGCTATCGGAAATTTACTACAATATGAATAGTCTACATATCCAACATTGAGTACTTTTAACTAGTATGTCTTAGTCCTAGTGATTATTATTCTGCATTGTTGAAATTTATACAAATGAAGATGCTTTTGTCTCCCTATAAAACCCAATTTCTAATTTGAATAACTGATCAATGATCCTACTTCTTTATTATTTGGCCAGAGATGAAGAAAGCATTTGAAACTATGGAATGTGAACACAGATTGAAGGAACTGGAGGTGATTAGTTTGAAGAAGTAAAAACTGGACTGGTGACAATGTAACTAAATAAAATAATAATAATAACAATAACAATGAAAGGAGGAGGAAGAGAATGGTTTTGACTAAAGTTTTTTTTATTGTAGCATACTTTATGGATGTCTCATTTGATCCTTACAATAATCTTTATTTTGGTACTGTTATAATCCTCATTTTGCAGATGAGAAACTTAGGTTGAGACAGGTTAAGTGATTTTCCAAGTATAGACAACCACTAAGTAATTGAGGCAGAATTCAAATTCAGGACTTAGTCAATGCTTTCAGTTGACTAACATTTACATATTACTTTAAGCACAATGGGCTTTATACCCACTAAAAAAAGCTTGAACCTAACCACAATCATGTGAGATTAGTTTCACAGATATTATTAACCTCATTTTACAGAGGAAGAAACTAAAGATCAGCCAGGTATTTGAATCTAGTCCTCTTTATAACACTATGTAAGTACTTCATCTACTCTATCTTGTTTTACTTCAAAATTAGATCTAACATCAAGAAATAATTGACTTTTTTTCTATAAAAATGTAAGTCCAAAGTATAAGTAAACGTAAGAAGTTACAATGAGAGACATGTATTTAATTAATATTTTACATGAATTATTCAATTACGTGAAAAATTATTTTTAACATTTTTATTTTATTAAAAAGAATTGAGTTCCAAATTCTCTCCATCCCTGTTCTGCTCTGTCCTTGAGATAATATTGGTGATACATATACAATCATATAAAATATTTTACATATTTATCATTTTGTGGAAGAAATCTCAAATCAAAAGAAAATGTTTTCAGATAGCTAGGTGGAAGAGTGGATAGAGCACCAGCCCTGGAGTCAGGAAGATTTAAGTTCAAATGCAACCTCAGACATTTAATAATTACCTAGCTGCATGACCATGGGGAAGTCACTTAACCCCATTGCTTTAAATAAAATTTAAAAAAGAAAAAGTGTTCTAAAAAACAAAATATTTTAACAAATAGAACTATCCAAAAGTACAATAGTTTACCTCTGAAAGTAGTGATTCCATATTACTGGAGATCTTAAAGATGAGACTAAATGGGTTCTTGTCAGAGATTCTATAAACTTATGCTTCAGGTAGAATTGAGGCTAGATAGATTCCAGCTTATTTCTTAGCAAAGATTCTGTGAAATGTCTATTTTTATATCTGATATCTTACTAATTAACAAATGTTCTATAAATTAATGTCATGGGAGCAGAGCCAAGATGGCGACATGAAGGGCTCGAGTCTTAGGAGCTTTCTGATAAAAACTCATCAGCTAAGGACTCTAACTGAACTTTCGAGAGACAGAACCCACAAAGGGATCCAGTGAGGCAGTTCTCCTACTCAAGGTAACCTGGAAAAGAGCAGAAAGGCTCTGCTCCTCGGGGTCAGAGGGGCCGCCCGCCAGAGGGATGGCCCTCCATAGAGAAAGAACTTCAGGCTCCCGGAGGCAGCTCCAGGGCGCTGGGAGCTACAGCTCACAGCAGAGGGGGCATCTCCTGAGCTGCAGGCCGGGGAACACCGGCACAAAGTGGGGGAACAGCGGGGGACCTCTGCCAGAGCAAGCACTTGGAGCCCAGACCTCAGGGCACACAGCAAGCAGCTTGGTCTTTCAGCAGCCTAGACCGGGAAACAGAAGCAGGCGGAGCCTGTAAGCAGGAGCCCCCAGGGCATGAGCCCATTGAGCTGAGGGAGGGGAGTGAAGAGAGAGACTGCAGGGTTCTGTGCTCTGCCTCTGGAACAGGATTCTGGGGTTCTGACAACAATCAGATCCTGATCCCAGTCTAGGCCCCCCCATAGAACAACAGGGTCCCCCCACCTCGGCCCCATGGCAGAGGGGGGCGCTTATGGTCATTCACAGACCAGGAGGGAGGACAGAACCACACTGAGACCCTTGTGGGAGTGTCCCAAAAGCTCAGGAAGCACCCCCCCAAAACAGGCTTAGGCTGGGAAAATGAGCAAGCAGAGAAACAAGAGGAAGACCATTGAGGAATATTTTGCAAATGAGCCCAAGAAGGATCAAAATACTCAGTCTGAAGATGAGGAAGCACAAGCTCCTGCATCTAAAGACTCCAAGAAAAACAGAAATTGGGCTCAGGCTATGACAGAGCTCAAAAAAGACTTTGAAAATCAAATGAGGGAGTTGGAAGAAAAACTGGGAAAAGAAAGGAGAGAGAGATGCAGGAAAAACATGAAAATGAAGTCAGCAGCTTAGTCAAGGAAGTCCAAAAAAAGCTGAAGAAAATAGCATGCTAAAACCCAGCTTAGGTCAAATGGATAAAACAGTTCTAAAAGTTATTGAGGAGAAGAATGCTTTAAAAAGCAAAATTGGCCAGATGGAAAAAGAGATAAGAAAACTCTCTGAGGAGAACAAATCCTTCAGACAAAGAATAGAATTCAGGGAGATTCATGAATTTACCAGAAATCAGCAATCAATACTTCAAAACCAAAAAAATGAAAAATTAGAAGAAAATGTGAAATATCTCATTGAAAAAACAACTGATATGGAAAACAGACTTAGGAAAGATAATTTGAAAATTATTGGAATACCTGAAAGTCATGATCAGGAAAAGAGCCTTGACATCATTTTCAAAGAATTACTACAGGAAAATTGCCCTGATATTTTAGAAGCAGAGGGCAAAATAGAAATGGAGAGAATCCACCGATCCCCCTGAGAAAGAGATCCCCAAAAACCAACCCCCAGGAATATTATAGCCAAGTTCCAGAACTCCCAAGTCAAAGAGAAAATATTACAAGCAGCCAGAAGGACACAGTTCAAATATCGTGGAACTGCAGTCAGGATCACACAGGACTTAGCAGCAGCTACATTGGAAGCTCGTAGGGCTTGGAATACAATATACCGGAAGGCAAAAGAGCTTAAAATGCAGCTAAGAATGAACTACCCAGCAAGGCTGAATGTCCTCTTCCAGGGAAAAAGATGGACTTTCAATGAACCAGGGGAATTTCAAAGGTTCCTTTTGGAATGGCCAGAGATGAACAGAAGGTTTGATCTTCAGATACAGGACTCAGGTGAAGCATAGAGATTGGAGGAGAGGGGGGAAATATGAGGGACTTAATGAGGATGAACTGCATGTATAGAAAAATGATACTGATAATATTCATATGAACCATCTCAGTTAATAGAGCAGGTAGAGGGAGCTTTTATAGTTGAAGCACAGGAGAAAGCTGAATACGAAGATCAAATATGGTGTAAAAATGGAGTCAATAGGAAAAAAAGGGAAATGAAATGGGAGAAAGAAAAAGGAGAGGGGGAATAGTCCAAGATATTTCATATAATAAGATTTTTTTTTATTACAATGAGCTATTGCAATGATATGGAAGGGGGAGGCAAGGGGGAATGAGGGAACCTTGGCTCTCATCAGAGATGGCTAGGAGAGGACACAGCAAATATACTCAATGGGGTATAGACATCTGCAGTAAGAAGGAGGGGGGGGAGCAGGGGGAAAGGGTGGGGATGTGAATAAAGGAGGAGAGGATGGACCATGGGGGGACAGTGGTCAGATATAACACATTTTCTTTTTTACTTCTACAATGGGGTGGGATTGGATGGCCTGTCCTGGACCATAGGGCCAGGTGGATGCTGGGCCTAAGGGGTGGTATGGGAGCTCAGGGCTTCTTGGCCCCAGGACCAGGGATCTGTCTGCTGTGCTACTCAGCTACGCTACAGCAGAGTCAGAGTGAAAGGAGAGAGAAAATATAGTGCATGGTAGTGGAGAAATAAGAAAGGAGGGAGTTGCGATCACCAATGGCAACATTGGAAAAATATGGAAGTAACTTTTGTGATGGACTTATCATAAAGAATGTGATCCATTCACGACAGAGTTGATGGTGACTGAAGCACATTTTTTGTTATTATTATTTGGGGGAGGGTGCAGGGCAAGTGGGGCTGGGTGGCCTGCCTGGGGCCACATACAAGGGTGATCTTTGGGTGTCTGGGGACGGATTTGGACCCAGGTGCTCCTGGCTCAAGGGCCAATGCTCTGTCTGCCACCCAGCCACCCCTACTATTATTACTATTTTATTTTATTTTGGGTCTTTTTTTTTTCCTTCTTTTTGGTTTTTGCAGGGCAGTGGGGATCAGGTGGCTTGCATGTCTCATGGCTGGGTGATTATTGGGTTTATGAGGCTTGATATGGACTTGGGTGCTCTTGGCTCCAGGGCTGGTGCACCACCTGGCCATACCTACAATTATTACTATTATTTTTTAATTTTAATTTTTTCTCTCCCCTTTACTTTTTCACCCAAGCAAGTCTATCTATATTCATGGGGGGAGGGGTATTTTGTTTACTTGTAAACAAATATATTTTATTAATGTAAAAAAATTTGTACAAAATGAGAAGAAAAAATAAATTAAAATAATAAATTAATGTCATGATGTACTTTAGAGGAAGAAGAGATAATAAGTGAAAAAATAAAATTTATAGAAAACCTTTCCAAATACTCACCATTATTAAGAAATTATACTGGCCAAAGGTGATATAAAAGAATCACAAGATGTGAAAGGTACAAGGAAAGTCAGAAACAATCTAGTCCAGACAATGTTTTAGGAGGAAACACTTCTCTAATGTTCCTAAAAATGTCATCATCCAAACTTAGCATCAAGGTCTCCTGAAATGGAGAACCTAGTATTTTCTGACACAACCTGTTGAGTTTTTGGATAGCTTTAAATATTAGGACATCTACCTTCCTACTTTTCTTCCTTTTTTTCCTTCCTTCTTTATTTCCTTCCCTTTCTTCCTTCTTTTTTTCTTTCTTTCCGTTCATCCTTCTTTCCCACCCTCTTCCTGCTTCTCCTGCTCTTGTCCCTTCTCCCTCCCTCCCTCTTTCTTTCTCTCTCTGTTCCTTCTTTCCTGCCCAACCATTTTTTCCTATTATAATGTGCTTACCTGTCCCCATAACCACCACTCATTGCAACTTGTTCTGCCCATTGAAGCTAAGCAAAATATATGTTATCTGATCCCTCTTCTTCATGACAGTGATTTGAATATCATCAGCTTTCAAACTATGCCTCCCCCATTCTCCCTCCTTCCTGTCTTCTTCACGTTAAGTAGTCTTAGCTCCTTCAATTCTCTTCTGGTTTCTCAACAATCTAATCTTCTTTCTATGGATGCTCCTCACATTTTCAAAGTCTTGCCTATAATTTCCCCACCCCCCCCCCCACCCAAATGATGCAATTCTCAAAGCATGTGTGTTCTGTTTTGAGAAAAGACTACCATTAACATAAAAATTCGCATCTTATGAGTAATTTTCACATCTACTTTTCTTGCTGTTCTGCATTAATTATTGATCCTGACAAATCCTGCTTATAAATGCTTTTGATAAGCCAGATAAGAAGACAAGTTGCTGAGTTTATGGAAAATGAAAAGATCCAATTAATTTGGTTATAGTTTGATGTGGTCAAAAACCTGAGCTTTTCTTACAAAATGACAGGGAAAATATGTGACTACTTTTTATGTGACTATTTATATTAATTAATTGAATGTAGAAATGCTCTTATTTATATATGGAACTCAAGATAAATTTTTGTTCCTAAGTTCCTCTATAGTTATTTGCATATCCAAACATCCCTGGAAAAAATTAAGTTCTATCTAGCCAGAATTTTAGAAAGATATTGGACTAGGTTTTAAGAGACTAAGGTTCTAGTTCCAGTTCTGCCACTAAATATCTAAAGAAAGGAAGCCCCTTTCTCTTTGAACCTCAGCTTCTTCATCTGTAAATTGGGTGCAGTAGACTTAGATTGTCTCTAAAGGTTTTGACAGCCCTAAGTTTTATTTCTCTGCAAGGTCCTTTTGATTCAGTTTCTATAAGTAGTACAGAAAAAGTACATGTTTGGACATTCACAAATGCACTTCTAGAATAAAAATCACACTTAAGTCATCTTATTTTTCCTTTCCATTTGTCTGATTGACAATTTCTCATGTCAACCCTATAATTTGCAGGAAAAGAGTGCTGAAATAGGAGTTAAGTTCTAACACTCCTACTTAGGTGACTTTAGACAAAACTTTATCAATCAAAATCCAGTGCCCTGTTCTTTAAAATGTGAATAATGAGATATATATATATACATATATATATATATATATATATATATATATATGTATATATATCCTATCTCCCAAGATAATTGTGAGGAAAACAGAAGTGCTATATAAATAGGTTTATATAGCATTAGGATCTGGGTCAAGGTTCATGGTTCAGAAGCATTTTATGAAGTTGTAAACTTTATACATTAGTATTTGATTGTTCTCCAAGTAGGCTATATATAGGATCATCAAAATCATACAATTGATTCTCAGTAGTTGCTCTACCTGGTTTCATAATACCCCTGTATCTCTTATTATTCGGAAATTTTTCCATGAAACTTCCATTCCTTGATACTAGTTTTATCCTCTGTATACAAATGAATGTCTTTTCTAAATATTTAAAAATAACTATCATGTCTCTTCTTCACTTTATTTCAGCTTAAATAGAAAACAGGCAATTTTAATATCCTCTATAATGATTAATATGGATCCAGAGGTTAAATATCATAGTACTAAAGTTAATTCGTTCTTAGCCATTATTTTCTCATTATAATAGAACTGGGAACCAGTTCTTTGTATGTAGGTAGATATTGAATCCATAAGCTGTTGCTAAAAGGTTGAAACTATAAAATTTTGTAATATTTACAGTTATAAACCAAAGAATCTCCCCAGCATAGTTTTAATGATTTAAATATTTGGGAAGAATATATTTTTATGCATGTATATACAGACACACATAAACATTTATCAGGCAATTGATAAACAACTATTAAGTATTAATTAAATCAGAGCTAAGCACTGGAGTCAGAAGCCAAAGAAAGCTAATCCCCAAGGAGCTTACAATCTAATGTGGGAAGTCAATATGCAAAAAGACAGTAAAGGGGTGTAATAGAAGGGGATACCAGGGATAAAGTTATGAAATTCTTGAAGTAAAAAACAAGCAGAGCTATTGATGGAAAATGGAGTTACCTGGAAATTTCTGAACCGCTACATAGGAAAGCTTTTGGAGGCCTTTCTTATTCCTGCCCCCAAAATCATTCAAGGGAGTTGAGAAGGTAGTGAGTATTAAAACTGAATCAATCTGCATCATCTTAAGATTTATCCCTAGAGGAACTATGATGTTCTACAGCAATAAGTGTATCTGAAGGAAAATGAAAGGTAGAAAATGTAGGGGAGGAACTTCCTTGGAAATTGTTATTATTGTTTGTCCTTCCTTATCAAAGAAAACCATGACAACAAGAAGTTGCTTCCTGGAGAGCAATCCCTTATAAAAATAAATATATAATTAAAAGCAAGGAGGGAAAAGAATTCAATAAAAAGTAACACATGGAAAAAATGACATAAAATTCAATTTTCCAATTTCCCAAGGTTCTGGCATTTACAAAAAATCAGGGGAAGGCATCTTATATTTCTTTTTTAGGATCAAGCTTGGTCATAATTTTCCAACATTGAGTTTCCATTGGATCACAATTCTTTGCTTTACAATGCTGCCATCAGTGTGTTTATTGCTTTCCTTGTTCTATTTATTTAACTTTGAATTAGTTTATATAAGTCTTTGGGAAGAACACTAGAAAAGGTATGTATAGTGTTTAAGCACCCTCTTCGTTTTCCTCCAGGGTCCAAAAGCATTGGCTCCTATTTTATTATTCTTATGCAGACTGCTGGCTTTATGCAAAATAAATCTATTTTAAAATGCAAATTACCAGAAGACATCTGCCCTGGTACAGAGGAAAAATCAAACTGCAGACTTAATAATGAGGTGAATATGGTACTGTGGCAAAGGCATTGTATTTTGAGTAAAAAGATGTGAATTCAGATTCAAATTCTATTATTGAGCTGACCCCATCATTGCCTATCTCTGAGCTCTAGTTTCTTATTATATAAAATAGAGGTAATAATGACTGCCATACTTACCTAACTAGGTTCAGGCAAGAAGCAAACACATATATTTGTTTGCATATATATATTTGTAATATATTTGGATATACATTTTTATATACATGAACATATGTGGATATAATACGTCAGGAGAAGATAACTCACATTCTGATGCTTTGTAAAATAAGGTATTTGTTCATTTCAGCTATAATTCTTAGCCACATTGCCAGAGAGACAATGTGATGAAGAAGTTTGAGGGTTTGGATTTTGAGTCAAGAAAATATGGGTTCAAAATATGGCTATCTCTTCAATAACCCAGACAATGTCCTGAGTCTCTAAATTACAGGTGAAAGTGCTTGGCTGCATCTCTGTAAAGGGCTTCCAAAAGTATATATCCTCATATGAAATGAAATCATATTCCTTTTGCATATATTATCCCATGTTATCAAGAACAATGTTGAGAGTAAAAATTGAAGTACTAAAAAAAGTACATGGCATTTCAATGATTCAGTTTGACAAGATAATTGTAAGAATTCTACCTCTAGAATTGGAAGACCTCGGTCCAACTTCTACCTCTGACACTACCTTGTGAGATTGGTCAAGTCTCTTAACTGTTTAAAGCCTCAACTTCCTTTTCCCTAAAATGAGAGAGCTGAACTTGCCACTTTGTGAAATCTACTTCCATATCTAGATTTATGATCATTTCATCTTAAATATGTTTTCCATAGCTACAAAAGCCGCTCCTAGGAACAAGATAATTGTCCCAGTCATGCTAGAGGCAGCATGATTTAACGGATAAAGGTCTGGCATAGACATGAGTAAGAACTGGGTTCAAGGATTTCAACTGATCCATACTGACTATGTGATGCTGGAGAAGTCATTGTCCTAGGAAAATCTCTAGGACTGTATGGTGAAGAAAAAGTACATAGATGCATTGGTAGTGGGAGGTTCTTTTATTAGTGAAATTACAAGTCCAGTATTATTGATCCCAACTCATATAATATTACAATCACAGAACAATCAAAATTGCATGTAGTTCAAAAGGCAATTGTAAGGTATGTGGTGAGTTTAAATATTAGAAACACTATTCCAATGATAGCAATTGTCTGTTAAGTATTAAAAGAGCAACAGGGAGAGTGCTAAGTATACTGCATTAGATATTCTCTAGAGGATTTATGGAAAATCAAGAATAATTATGCAGGAAAAGAAAAAGGATAATTGGGTGGGGTTATAATGTTCACTGATGGAAAGAGATTTAAAAAAAGGTTATAGATGTATCAAAGACAGACATTTAACATGTTGATTCAATTCTGTTTTAGAGCACTATTAGACAAGAGTTGAAAATAAAGCTTTGCCATAAAACTTTCATTGACTTAAAAAATAAGCAATTTTTAATTAGGTTATTTTTAATAAATTAAACTCAACTTTCACAAATCCTATTAGCATGGCTCATCATGTCATGGAAGTGATTCAGAGTCAGAAAATTTGAGTTCCAAACTAACATTTATTACTTAATGGGGAAGATACTTGTCATTTTCAGATCCCTTGTTTCCTATTTTTTAAAAATGAAATAATAATGCCTTACTCATTGGTTTAATGGACTGAGATAATAAAGCAGTAATTCTAAGAGGTTCTACCATGTAGTAAAGACTTGAGTATGGGTCTGTTGGCACCAAACAGTAAATCCACAAACACTTACTAAACATTTTCTACAGCCATGTATTACGTTTGACATTGGAAACACAAAGGAAAAAAAAAAAACAGTCTCTTTATAGTGGCTAACTTTTTTCCTCCTTAACAGTCCTGTTTAACTAAATGTGAAAAGCCTTGAAGGATGACCACAAAAGTTATAGAATATTTAGGCCATAACAACTAACAAAGATTATCCATCATAGTGTAGAGGGACTGAGTCACTTTGGAAGGACACAAAGCAGGGAAATCACAGATCCTTGAAGTATGGAAGTGCGGATTGAAATCGATAAGCATCTTCCTTTATTCGACATTACTGCTTTTTAGCCCTAATCAAACTTCTTCAGGAAAGAAGCAGGTGCTGCCTGCCATTTTGTAAAAGGGCCAGTTTCTGCATATGGGTCTTGACAGCTCCATCATAACAATATGGGCTGTTCAACCTGTGCCTCACATGACAGGAGACACTTATTTGCATTTAAAGAATGGAATGTCAATCGATTTTGACATGCAGGGCTTGATGCCTGTTTGTGAGCAGCTGCCTGGTGGAGGCTGTCACAGCAGTAAGATGGCATTGGCATTCAGGAGGCTGTTATATTCTCCCAAAGTCCCGTGTTTTGTCTAACAGTATCCAGAAGGCAGTTCTGGAGCAGTTTTCTTATATCCCTCGGCATGATCCTCAGTTAATTTTTTTTCATGAAATGTTTTGTAATCATTTTCCTTTACTTCTATTAAGTTAACAAAGTGAAGGAAGATGAATGATTAAGAAAGACATTGTTATCTGACTTATGACTGACTATAAACTACTGAATCCTAGTTAGACAGAACTTTGACCAACCCAAGAATAATGTAAAACAAAAGTATCTAATTCCTATAATATAACTGGCTAGGATAAAAATCATGTGAAAGTGCCTGATCTGGAGTCAGGAAGACTCACCTCCCTGCATTCAAATCTAACACTATCTAGTTGTGTGACCCTGGGCTAGTCATTTAACCCTGTTGGTCTCAGTTTCCTTATCCGTAAAATGAGTTGGAAGAGGAAATGACAAACTACTCTGAAGTCTCTGCCAAGAAAACACTTAAAAGAGTCTGACATGACTGAAAACAACTGCAACAAAAGTGTTTTTAAAATTCTGATTTTAGAGGCACCTAGAATTTCAAGTGGAAAGAATTCTGGGTCAGAGAGATCTGAGTTCAAATCTAGACTCAAATATTTTCTAGCTTTGTGATCCGGACAAGCCATTTAATTTCTATCTGAATTTATTTCCTCTACTGTGAAATGAAAATAATACTAGCCCCTACCTATGTGAGTTGCAGTAAGGAGTAAATGAAATAATATTTTTAAATTGTTTACCACATTTGCATAAATATAGAAGCCACTTAATTAACATGGAATTATTTTTTTCCTTACTTTGTTTGCCTTATAACTTTTCGAGATAGCTGCTGTTAGTAATTCCATTTTATAGAGTAGGAAACTGAGACAAACATTAAGTAACTTGCTCAGGAACAGACAATATCCTTGACACTTAAGTTTTGCAGATCACAAAATCATAGATCTACTGTTTGCAAGGAATATACAAGGCTACTCCTACCTGAACAGAAATGTTCTCTAACTATTTTATAATAGCATTGCTAAAAGACCCTCTGTGAGGGGTAAGCACTTCCTTTCAAGTTCATTCATTGCATTTGAGAGAACTGTAATTGTTAGGGCCCCTCTACTCCCATCACCTTCTCTCTATGGGACTATATATCCTGTCCCCTAGCCCTACATCAACCTTAAATTTACCTTTGCACTTTATTTTTGTTGCTCATAGTTCAGACCTCTTTTGCATAATAGTCTAATCCCCTTGGAACACAAAATCACTATAAATTCAATATGAGACAGAAGTATAGGATAGGAGTCAAAAGAACTAATGAAATTTTAGGTTCCATAGTATCTCAAACAAGGAACTCATTTTGGACTCTGCCATAATAATATTACAGAGGGTACTGTTTTAATGGGTTGAGTTATGGTGCCACATTTTAAGGAGAGAATTTCTAAACTTCAGTTTTCAGATGAAAGTAAATAAAATAATTTTGAAATTGTAGACTTTGGACTATTTTCTTTAATTAATTAATTAACTAATTGATTGATTTTCATCTATATGCAATGTATACATTTAAATTACAAAATTTACTTCCACTCTCCCTTCCCATCCCTATCCCCTCAGTGGCAGTCAGGTTAGCATTGTACATACAATAGTTTGGATACACGTGTGCACATATTAGTCATTTTTGGCATGAGGAATTAAGATTAAGAGAAAGAGATATATAAGAGAGAATTTTTATAAAGTGTTCATCAGATTCTCAAGGATTGGTTTTGTTTTTTGTTGTTTTGTTTTGTTTTTCTTCCTCTGGATGGGAATAATATTGTCCATAACTGGACTAATATGGTTGTCTTAGCTCTCTGAACCACTGAAAGGATTGCTTCCATTAAATTTGATCATCTCACAATGATGTTGTTAATGTGTACATTGTTCTCTGGGTTCTATTTCCTTCACTCAACATCAGATACTGTAAGTCATTCCATGCTTCTCCATAGACTGACCATTTATGGTTTTTTGTAGAATAATAATATTTCATTGTTTTCATGTACCATAACTTGTTTATCCATTCCGCAATTGATGGACATCCTTTCAATTTCCAATTCTTTGCCACAACAAAAAAGAGCTACTACAAATATTTTGGAATATATAAGACTTTTCCCACTTTTTATTAGGTTTATTTTTTGCAAGGCAAATGGGGTTAAGTGGCTTGCCCAAGGTCACTCAGCTAGGTAATTATTAAGTGTCTGAGTTCAGATTTGAACTCAGGTACTCCTGACTCCAGGATCAGTGCTCTATCCACTGCATCACCTAGCCACCCCTGATTTTTCCCAATTTTTACAATTTCTTTCAAATATAGTCCTAGAATTGGAATTGTTGGGTAAAAACAATATGAACAGTTTTATTACTCTTTGGGCATAGTTCCATATTGCTCCCCAGAAAGGTTGGATCCATTCACAACTTCACCAGCAATGCATTAATGTCCCAATCCTCCCACAACCTCTCCAACATTGATCATCACACCTTTTTATCATCTTGGCCAATCTGATAGGTGTGAGGTAATACCACATTGTTGTTTTAATTTGCATTTCTCTAATCAATAATGACCTGGAACATTTTTTCATATGATTATGTAAAGCTTTAATTTCTTCATTTGAAAACTATTCATATCCTTTGACCATTTATCAATTGAGGAATGACTTGTAACTTTATAAATTTGATGCAATTCTCTATATATTTTAGAAATGAGACCTTTATCAGAAACTCCAGTTGTGAAGATTGTTTCCCAGCTTTTTGCTTTCCTTTTAATTTTGGCAGAATTGATTTTATCAATGCAACCCCTTTTTAATTGAATATAGTCAAAATCATTCATTTTGCATTTTATAATGTAGTCTTATTTTTGTTTAGTCATAAATTTATCACCTTTCCATAGATCTGATAAGTAGAGTATTTCTTGGTCTATTTATTTATCTATGATGTTGCCCTTTATGTCTATATCCTTTACCCATTTTGACCTTATTTTGGGACAAGGGTGTGAGATGTGCATCTATGTCAAGTTTTTGCCATACTATTTTCTAGTTTTCCCAACAATTTTTGTCAAATAGTGAGTTCTTATCCCAGAAGCTCATGTCTTTGGGTTTGTCCAATAATAGATTGTTATATAGACTTTGGACTCTTAACCTGGGGCAGGTGAATTTGGACGGGGAATAAAGTAACCTCTAACAAATTTTGCATTTCTTTCCATTATTTAACAAGCTGATTCTGAGAAAAGGATTCATTGGTTATCCCTGACTACCAAAAAGTTTCAGGCTAAAGGTTAAAAGGTCCTGCTCCAGATCATGTTAGTTAAAGAATCTAGATTGATGAAGAGAAAAATGGAAGAAGAGAGCCATGGACAGCTAGAACCTTCAGCTATTTGAAGGGTTGTTATGGAAAAGAGAATTAAAAAGACCCTGCTCAAACCCAGAGCACTGAAAGAAGGGGAGACAGAGTTAGATTGGTCTTTTTGTTGTTTTTTAGTTTTTTGCAAGGCAATGGGGTTAAGTGAATTGCCCAGGGTCACACAGCTAGGTAATTATTTAGTGTCTGAGGCTGGCTTTGAACTCAGGCCTCCTGACTCCAGGACTGGTACTCTATCCACTGTGACACTTAGTTGCCCCACAACCAGAGCATTCTAAAGAAGATCAGGCTGACTTGGAAGGTAGTAGAATTCTCCTTATTAGAGGTATTCAAGTCAATTCTAAATTTTGGAGGGAAGGGGGTAGGTAGAAGATTTGGATGATGTGATTTGTTGTTCTTGTTCAGGTTCCTGTTCCTGTTCAGGTTAAGTTTCTTCTAAAGAATGTCAGTATATTTCAACACTGAGATTCTTTTATTCTACTCATCAGGCTTCTTCTAGGAAGCCTCCAAATTATTATATTTATGAGAAACTTCCTGACTCCCGAAGTATATCATCCTTCTTTTGGACAGTCTTAATTGGAAGCAAGAACTTTTTTAATAAGGTTAATGAATTTTTGAATAATTGTGGAAGTTATGAGGTGGTCACCATTTAATTCTAAGATGATGCATTGAATTTAGTTACGCCAATTAGTCTTCAATGTTTCAACATTTATTTTTATAATGCAAAGCAACAATATTTTAAAAAAATGTTACAGGTCATTATTAAGAAACTTTATGAACTTTCATTTATTCACTTTCTGAAGAGCAAGTTGAACTACATGACCTGCTCCCAGTTATGTTTTCTGGATTTCAGTTTCCTCACATTAAAAAAAGGCTAAATGAGATGATGTCTAAGTTCTCTTCCACTTCAAAAGATTGTGATTCTAGAGATTGTTCTGTCACAAAAAACAAAACTTAGTTAAAAAAGAAAAAACAAATTGATATTTCAGGAACTCTTTTATCATCTCTCCTAGGGCCTCATATTTGCTGTTTTCTAGGTCACAAGAGTCCAACTTCATAGTGTATCTACTGTTTATCCCAGGAAGATAAGCAATTATGGCACTGATAGCTTAGAAACAATAATTTTTCCCAAGTGAAATTTTTGTTTCTGAGATCATCTAAAAGCTCTTTCTCTATCTCTGTGTCTCTTCTCTTTCCCTTTCCCCAAGAAAATAGATTTCCTAAGCAACACAGCATTAAATTAATTAAGTATAGCCTATGGCATATATGTATATATGTAAATGTTTATAGTGTATATATATATATATATACATATATATATATATATATTTATGGACACACTTGACTGTCATGTATACCTACCTTCCTAATCTCCCTTTTGAAAGATCTATGCATACATACAAGATATGTATGTATATGTGTATGAATATTTCCTTTCTTCAATCTTACTTTTGGAAATAGATGGTGGGGAGAAGATGCGCAGTATTTACTTGATTTTTCAATAGCTAAAATCTATATGTGTAGTCCCAGAACAACAAATGGGATATGCTCCCAAACTGAGTTCCTGATTTAGCTTCTTTGAATTTATGATCCACTACCTCATCAAAATAACATTTTCAGTTGACAGTGGGTATGGATAAGGTAATCCCAAGCCATCTCATTATTTCTCTCTTATCTCACCTCATAAAACTTTAGATGTCTCTTTTCATTTATCATATGAGCACCTTCATTTTTTTCTTTGTTCTTGCTTAATTTCACAAGCTGAATTCTAAGTTTTTTGAAGGCAGGGTCTAGTCTAGTCTTATATACCTTTGTAAATTCCTGATTGCTTTACACAGTTGCTATTGTTCAGCTGTTTTCAGCTGTCTGACTCTTTGTGACCCCATTTGGAGTTTTTATGGCAAAACTCTGGAGTGGTTTGCAAGTGAGAATACAGAGACAAATAGGATTAGATGATTTGCCTAGGGTCACACAGCTAGTGTCTGAGGCCAGATTTGAACTTATGAAAATGAGTTTTCCTGACTTTAGGTTAAGAACTCTATCCATTAAATGTTCATTAATTAGATGAATCTGTCAGGTTTCCATGTAAGAATGAATGAATGAATGTATACTTTCATATATATATATATATATCTAATATGTATAAATATATATTATATATACATAACAAATGTTATATACTTTGTCTAAGTAAAGAGATGCAAATAGAAAATTAGATTAGTACTGCTGTTAAGGAGTTTAAGCCAACATATCAAAGATTTAGCTCCAAATCAGATAGAATTGTTGTTCACCTTCACAATCACAATCTGAGTCCTTCCCTTTGGATGACTCATTTAAGGTCCATATGATCAGGAACACGAACTCCATTTCTGCTGTTGCTAAAAATCTTATATATTTGCAATGAGAAAGAGTAGGAAACACTGATGTGACAATATTAGTGAATACACTGACTTTGTTTTGTTTCATAACATTTATAACTTGTTATAAGAGCTCCTTGAAAGATCTGCTTTGTGCATAGATTTTTTAAATATATACATAGTAGTTTGTATATTATATTTCACATTAGATTGCTAGCTCCTTGAGAGAAGGTGCTGACTTACCTTTATTTGCATCCTAAGTGCTTTGCACAAGAATTGGATCATTTCTGTTTGTTTGTTTGTTTTTTTACCCTGACTTTTCATGACCCCATTTGAGGTTTTCTTAGCAGATACTGGAGTGGTTTATCATTTCCTTCTCCAAATCATTTTACACATAAGGAATGAGGCAAACAGGTTTGTGATTTGCCCAAGATCATACAGCTAGTTAGTGATTGAGGCCAGATTTGAATTTGGGAATATGAGTCTTCCTGATTCCCAGTGCTCCTGATTTCCAGTATTCATTGAACCACCTATCAGCTAATAAAATGCTTGCTTACTTGGGGAATAAAGGTAGGATAATGGAGAAATGAATTTAAGTCAAAGCAATGTCAAGATATTTGTTTTTTTTTGTACTGGTTCTAAAGGCGACTCCTAGGTACTTTCACGAACGTAAGAAATAGACTGTTTATTCTTTAAAAGCTCTAATTTCATTAAAAAAAATTGTAGACTTTCCTTTTCACTTGATTTCCATTATTTCATTTTCTTTAAATCAAAGAAGCATGGGTCAGAGGAGAAAAAGTCTTGGGCATGCAATCAGGGAGTCTGCATTGTTTAAGAGCATTACATTAGGCTGACAGTCGTATAGAGCAGATCCTACTATTATATAGTGGCAAGAGTAGAAACTTTAGAGTCAGTCACTTCTACCTAGGGCAATTGATGGGGCAGTGGACCAAGCTCTGGGTAGGAGTTAGGAAGACTATATTTTAAATCTGGCCTCAGACATTTACAAATTGGTTTACCTAATCTTTGCCTGTCCTGGTTTTCTTGATTTTAAAATATGGATAATAAGAACATCTACCTCCAATTGCTTTTGTGGCATAAAATAAATAGCAATTTTTAAAGTCTTAGCCCAGAACCAAGCTCATGATAGACATTAATAGGTTTTTCTCCTTTATTTGTCCTCTTCCCTTTTAGGAGGCAGATTTATGCATATACGACATTATGTAGAAGGTCAAATATCTTTTTCGTGATGACTGGTTTTACTAATGTTTTTCTTTCTTCTTCGTTTTGATTCTAACCAACAAAAATTCTCTGGTAAGGGGAAGTAGGAAGATGTGTGGAATTTTTCTCTGTTTCTTCTAATCTGAATGACAGTAGGCAAATCATTTAGCCTGAATATTTATGAAATGTAACAACTTGGAAGCCCTGTGAGTTTATTTTACCAACTCATTATAAACTTTAGAGTTCTTGCAGTTGCCCCTCATTCTCAAAGAGGACCAATGACATCCCAATGGTATTGATTTGTACATGAATTAGATTTAAGTGAAACAAGTTCACAAAGTCAGCCATCAGTTTCTCTTTCAGAGTAATCTAAGTTCAGTGATAGGATAAAAGTCAAGACAACTACACCAGGATGCTGTGGATGACCTTGTGCTTTCTAAATTAAGTTCTTTCCCAGGCCTTAGTACATGTAAAGCAGTTCACATCATTACTCTGTTAAGTCTTGCCTCTTAGGTCATCTTACTATCTATCTTACTTTAGCTAATGAGTGAATTATTGTATTTATTTGAATTCCCAAGACACCACCTTCACGTTCTGGGAAGCCCATGCGTTCCTAGAAGAATGTGAACATTTTTATTTCATTTGAGATCAGAGGGAAGGAACCAGAGAATAGAGAAGAAGAATTGTATTGGTCAGAAAGGAGCAAGGAAGAAGCCTGTCCCCAGGTCAATTTCACACTGATTTCCCAGACCCTGAATCTTCACTTCTACACCTAAAGAAGTAAGAGGATCATGGCCAAGTTCAAGATGAAAACTGGGGCAAACAGGCAGTCAGGAGAGCAAGGTAGCTAAGAATCTTTTCCGAGATGAGTGGTCTAACATATCTTTGTCCAAGACTTTAAAAAGTCAGTTTCTAATCACTTTTGGAACTGAGGATAGAAAGACTTCTTCCTACAAAATGACCTCCCAATCCATTTCCTGATCCCAATCTATCTTGTCCTAGGAAAAAAAATGAACAGAGAAAAAAATACTGCCCCAGTATGCCATACAAGTCAATCAAATATTTTTGAAGACTTGTTTTTTGAGAGTTTATTTTTCTTCACAATGGATATAAATTCCCCAACCTCTCAGCCATTTTCATTTTGCTGTACTTTTTAGAGAATTCAGATTACTGCTTTCTGATTCTTAGAAGCCAGTGGTTGGTATCAAACAACTTACCAATATGAGGGATTTTTATTAATCAGAAAAATTGGCAAATATTTGTTTAAAAAATGCTCATGAGAATTTAGGGAGTGAATAAATATTTATTCATGTACAAATATTTAGATATTCACCAAAGAAAGTCTCCTTTACTTACAAAGTGAAAAAAAGTGTGCAAATCTCACTAGTATGTGGCACATTAGCCCACTGGATAGCTATAATTGAGACTGATTTTTCTTTTAGCTTCTATTTTTCTACAATACTTCCATTTATTTTAGATCTTTTTGCTTTTCAAACATTTTTAAGAATGAATTTTCACTATTCACACACCTTTCAATCACCCCCTTTAAAAAAAAGCCCAGGTGTGTAATGACCTTATTCCTCTCACATTGTCACTGCCTAGAAAAAATTTTTCCAATTTCAAGTGGCAGACCACGGACATTCTTTTCTTCAACTTCAGTATACGTCATAAACTCCTGCCCCCCCCAACCCCTAAAGTGAGACTAATTTATTTTCAGAATCAGAGGCTGATAAGATAGTAGAGTACTTTGGAAATCAGAAGACATGATTTTGGGACTAGAATGTCTCGTCTGAGATAGGCAACATGGTATAGTTGAGACAGTTAAACATGGAGTTATGAAGTTCAAATCTCACCTCATATTTAGTGACTATATACAAATGAATTAATCTCAGCAAGATTGAGTTCCTTCCTGTGCAAAAGGAGAGGATTATATTTAATAACTTTTTTGCTTAATAAATATAAAGGAAAAATGATAAACTTCTAGTTTCAACCACATGATCTGATTTAATTCCTTCATTTGTCAAGAAAATTCAAAAATATTTTATTTGACTTCTCCAGGGTCACAGAATGAGTGGTTAGCTAAGGTATACAAGTAGGGCAACTGGAGTCAAACATATCTGAAGTTCCCTTCTTTAAAACAATAAAGTATGACTTCTAAAAGGGCAAACCTGGAAGTGTTTGTGTGTGTGTGTGTGTGTGTGTGTGTGTGTGTGTGTGTGTGTGTCTGTTTTGGAGAATTATCCCTACTCCACATTTCCCTAATTACTCATTTTTAATATATTTTAAATACATTTTCTGTATTTATTATCTTTCTTCTAACACTCATGATTGACCTTGTCCTTTTGTTGCCTTTACTACAGCTTGGCTGGGAGCTCTACTCTTAGTCCTTTGTTGAGAGTTCTACTTTCTAACTGGGGTCATAATCATAACCTATTTTCTAAGTACCATTCAAAGAACAGAATGACTCTGAATGAGGGCTTTATTTTATAAATCTGTCCTACAGACAGAAGCCACAAGGAATAAAAGTGAAGTCTCTGATCTCTATTTACATTCTAAAGGTGGAAGAAATCATATAAAAGTGATACTAGAAAGTCTGGGACCTGAAGAGTTATGGGAAAATGAAGATAAGAGCTCACCTGTGACCAGTAGGAAGAAGGACCAGGGAGGTATGCAAAAGTAATGTCTAAGTTTCCATTGACTTGACCATGAAACCAAAATAGGACCAGGGTGAATAGAGATGAACAGACACAAATTAGGAGCAGAGGAGAATCAGACTAAGTTTAAATCTTAAAGCTCTTTTTCTCCCTAATAAACATCCCTTATCTTTTTCCAACTACTCTGGTTCAACCCAAGACTATAACAATTATCTTTTCCCCCATTTAGTTCCTCTCTTTCTCTGAACTTAATTGTCAGAACTGGGCCTGTTGTAGCTTCAGGCAGATTTCATTCAAGTAGGCCAATTTCCCTTAGGGGGGTTTCTTTAGGGTTGTGTCATAGGAATTAAGAGACTGGCAAGGCTAGACCTTGGGGCTCACTTGTCTTTGAAAGACCTTCTTGGGCCAAAAAAACTTCACTGTGTTTTGTAATAGTCTGCATTTTTTACTTGATGATCTGACTCAAATTCTTAGATATAGCTTACAAGTGAAATTCAATTTGTCAGAGTCATTAATGTGATAATCAATAACAGAAAACTTTTACTAAGTACTAAATATCTGCAAGGTACTGTGTTGAGTAATTACTACTACCACAGCTACTACTTTTACCGCCACCACCTTTACAATCGGTGCTTTTGGATTTGCAAAGTGCTTCACAAATATCAATTCATTTGAATCTGTAAATCCTGGGAGTTAAGTGCTCATATTAAGTGTCTCCACTGGTATAATTGATTCCAAAGTTCTTGAAACCTTCAGGGTGTCCCTATATTGCTTCTTCTGACCCAGCTGTGAGTGCTTATGCTGTATGAGTTCTCCATTTAAGAGTCTTTTTGGCAAAAATATGTTTGGCCTTGGAACAACATGGCCAGCCTTTCGTGTTAAGTTCTCTGTGGTAATGTTTGAATGATTGGCAATTTAGCTCGAGATAGTGTTGCCACTGATTTGTTTCTTGGGTTTGGTTCTGCCTGAGATGAATCACAACTCAGACTCAGGAATGCAGGTTTTGAAAGAAAATAGAGATTTAGTAAAGGAAAAGCAGGTAATAGAAAAATTTAAAAGAATTTAAAGAGAAGACCATGTGGATTGCTGATTGAATTGGCCAGGCCAGCTGGCCAGGGTTCAGCAGGTGGTTGGAAGGTAAATAAGGAAATGTCCTTCTTTCTGATCTCCTTAAATTCTCTCCCAGAGTCCATGGGAGAGGTTGATGACTTGGGATTGACCCAAGTCCCTCATTGAAGATTTTGCTTTTTTGAGGAGGGTTCTCTTTTGGTGGTCTTCCAGGACCTGTGCTTTCTGGCTGCCCCACTAGAAAAAGGAAGTAATCCAAATCAGGTTGAAGGTCAGGCCTTCAGGTGTGGAAGGAAGAAGGAAGATTCCCTTTACAATGCAAACAAAAAATTTACAAAGTTTGTTTCCAAGTGTTCTCATCACTCCCAAGCCCAGGTTTCTCTGCATCAATAGGACCTGATTGGTATCTGCTCCTGCCAGGTGATCTTCAGAATCTTCCTTAGAATATATATTCCAAAGACCTCATTTTAAAGATGAGAAACTTGAAGCAAAATTAGGTTAAGTATTGTTCCCTCTGTCACAAAGTATTTACATCTCAGAACTGAAAGACAAAATAGTTTATTGAAATAAATGCTCAGTTTTTCAGAGAACCTTCATTCATACATAGTTATTAAACATTTTTTGTTTATACCTATATATAGGTATAAGTATATATATTATATATATATTACATATAAATGTTGCATATTAAATATATAAACCATGTGCTCTACTAAATTCTGGGTATATACAGAAAGGAAAAACATAATAAAGTCTGCTGTCAAGGACAGAGTGGGAGGATGCTATATCCAAATATTTACATAATTAAAATATGTCTGGGTTAAATAGGATGATACTTTCAAGTTAAAACAAATTAACAATCATTTATCAATCACCTATTATGTGATAGACACTAGGCAAAGAAAATCAAACAAAACCCTTGTTTGCAAAAAGTTTACCATTATGAAAATAATTATATACAAACAAGATATATAACTGGATAAACTGGAGATAATTAAGAGGGAAGACACTCACATTATGTGAGATCAGGAAAGACTTTTTGTAGAAGGTAGGATTTAGATGGAGCTTGAAGAAAGACAAAGAAGTCAGGATATGAATGAGGTTGGAGAGAATTCTATTCATGAAGGAAAGCCAAGGGAAGCTGCTGGATTACCTCCTCTGAGGATGCAGTCAGATTGTACAGTGGATAGAATCCCATTCCTAGAGTCAGGTTTGATTTGAATCCACATCTGGCCCAAAACATTTCCTAACTATGTGATCCTGGGCAAGGCATTAACTATTTGCCTCAGTTTCCTCGAATATAAAATGAGTGGTTGAAACAAAATGGCAAGCCATCTCAAGAAAGCTCCAGTGGGGTTATGAAGAATTGGGCATGACTGAAAAACCTGTACAACAGTAGCAACTTGTGTGAGAACAGCAAGGCAGTCAATGTCACAGGAACACAAAGTACATAGAGGGGAGTAAAATTTAATAACATAGAGGTTGAAAGGGGCTAGGTTATGAAGAACTTTAAAAGAGAGGATTTTATATTTCATCATTCAACAATTTGTTGAATACTGAGGAAACATGATTAGATTTCTGCCTTAAGAAAAACAACGTGACAACTAGGTGGTTCTAGTACTGGAGCCATGTGTATGTAACTTGGGAAAGTAATTTCATCTGTTTGACCCTCAGATTATCAACTATAAAATGTGGGGTAAAAGGATTTATCTGTAAGAACAAAAATCTATGAAAATAACAATGGGATTGATTAGAATCCAAGATTCCTCAATATCACTGGAGAATTATTGTCTCTTTCCACTCAACTTGAAAAGACAACTTCTTCACATTCAGGGCAGAAGGATGAAGCTAATAACCTTCACTCCACAGCCCCAACAAACACACATCTCCATGATTACAAAATACCATACTATGCAGAGGGATACCATGAATTGACAGAGGTGTGTAGTGTTTGGGTCTAATTCTACGACCCACTGGATGTTCTTTTTCTCTCTTTGAAGACAGAAATAGTTTCTTTCACACTGGGAAACAGGCCAGGATGGCTCTTACACCACAGAGGAAAAACATTGGCAGCATTTCTTTCTTATCTGGAAAGTAAAATGAAAGGCAACTCAAGCCAGCTGCTGTCTAGCAAAGTGGCAAACTTATTTAATGTTTGGGCAATTATTGGTTTCCTACCATGTTCTCCAATGCTCCTTATGAGGTATTTTTCCCCTACTTTTGAGTGAGTGAACAAAAATAATAATTGAGAAAGGCTATATTTTCAGAATACACATGCAAGGTAAATACTGAATAATCAAGAAGAAATATTACCATATTACCATAATGTAGAGCCATCAGGGCAAGAAATCATTTTTTAAGTCTTATAATAGCAGTTCTCATTCCCTTTGTACTTGATTATACAGTATTAGGATGCCCCATCTTTGTTCTCTGACTTCATTTAGGGAGGCTGCTTCTAGGTATGGAATTTTCTCTACCATTAAATATGGACAACTCAGTAATTTAGAGTCTTAGGAAGTTAGTTGTCTGGGACACTGATAATTTAAGTGACTTGGTTGCAGAATTTGAACTTATCAAAGGCAGTACTGTAACTTCCTTGTCCTGAGACAAATCTCTTTTAATTAAGTTATTTTTATTTCCTAATTTTCAGAAGTAGAAAATGAGGCTCAGAGAGGTTGTGACAGGAAACATTGGATTTTTGAGCTGAGCAGGCCCATAGAAAAATACAATCCAACTACTTCATTTAATATCTGAAAAAAAATGATGTGATATTTTAGTTAAGGGATTGCACAGCTAGAAAAAAACAAAGGAAGAAGTCAATAGGATAGTCTTTTATCTAGTATTTATCAAATTCCTCTCATGAACCTTATCATATGAAATACTTCATATAGTGATGATCAAGATTCATATAGCATAAGCTACATTTTAAAGAGTTCTTCCTATATTTCATCTCCAAGAATAATGTCAAATTTCTTGAACCTTTTGTGTAGTACTGAGTTTGGAGACAGATCTGATTTTGAAACTATTTCTGACTCTTATTAGCAATATTTGTTAATGTTGTTCTTCAGTCGTTTAGTCATAGAAGACTTTTTGTGACCCTATAGTCCATATCATGCCAATACTGTGCATGGGGTTTTCTTGGCAAGGATACTGAAGTAATTTATTTGCCTTTTCCTTCTCCCAAGGCAAATAGAGGAGGAAATAATTTGCCCAGGACCACACAGCTAGTTAGTATCTGAGTGTAAAATATGTGATCCTGTGAAAAGTATTAAGTGTCAGTTTACTATTAAATGAGAGGATTAGAGTTGATGATGTCTAGGTGGCACAGTGGATAGAGTTCTGGAATTGGAATCAGGAAGGCTTTAATTAAAATCTACCTCAGTCACTCACAACTTGTGTGGGCTAGTCACTTAACTTCTATTTGATTCAGTTTTCTCCACTTAAAAATGGGAAATAAGAACAATACCTAGGTTCTTTTACAGTTTTGTGGGGATCAAATAAGACATTATATATAATACCTGGCTCATGATAGGTTTTATTTAATTAATTATTCCTTCCTCTAAGAACCCATCTGTCTCCAAATCTGTCAAATTTAGAGATCATCTAGGACCTCTATGCTCAATCCCCTTCTAACACTATAATATGGAAGTATTTTGCTCACATTATCTCCTTCTTGAATTTGCTTTTTTCATATTTCATGTTTATTTACTACAATAGGTAACTTCTCAAGGATAAGGAATGTTTTATTTTTGCTTTTATATCACTAGTAACTATGCCAATGTCTTAGCCATAGTAGGTGCTGAATCAGCATTTGTTGAATGGAATTGAACTTCCTCTAAAGAAGCTAGTGAGATAGGAAGGTTAGGGTCTACTTTCTCCATTTTCTTTTTGAATAGTTGATGGAGTACTGAGACAAATTTGGATCCATACCCAAAGGCTTATGAAACTGTGTATACCCTTTGATTCAGCAAAACTGCTACCAAGTCTATATCCCAGGGAAATCAAAGTAAAAGGGAAATTTGTATACACATTAGGAAACAATGTGTAGGCTAAGTATGTGAGAAATGTGTAGCAGCTTTGAATTTTAATTGTGACACTTCCTATTATATGAACACTATCAAAACATTTAAACCTCATCTTCCTCAAAAACAAAATGGATAAAGTAAAGCTCAATCAAAGATTCCAAATTGTTCTCCATAATGGTTGGAACAATTCAGTACTCCACCAATTATTCAATAATGAACTTATTTTCCTTATCCTCCACAGCACTTTTCATTTCTGATAGGTATGAGGAGGTACCTCATAATTGTTTTAATTGACTTTCTCTGATCATTAGAGATTTAGAACAATTTTTTTATATGACTGTGTCTATCCTTGATTTTTTTCCCTTAAAACTATCTTTTCATATCCTCTGACCATTTATCAACTGTGGGATAACTCTTATGAATTTGACTCAGTTCTTTATACACTTGAGAAATGAGACCTATATAGAAACTTGCTGAAATTATTTTTATTTTACTTTGTTGTTGCTGGTACCTTTTAGCAAAATGTATTTTCCCTTATTGTCTTTTTAAATTAGGTCTATTTTAGCTTTTGCTTTGTCTGAGATCATTATTGCTAGGCTTTTTTATTTTTTTAACTTCAGGTTAAGCATAATGTATTCTGTTTTAACTTTCCTTTATTTTAACTCTCTGTGTATTTTCCTGTTTTAAATGTGTACACTATATTGTTGGATTCTAATTTTTAATTCATTCTGCCATCCACTTCTGTTTTATGGGTCATTTCATCACATTATCATTCACATTTATGATTACTGTGTATTTACCTATATATTTTATTTTTTAAATTAATCCTCTTTATCCTGTGTCTCCTCAAAAGTTTATTTTTCTTGTGATCAGTGCCACCTTTAAAACAGGTTCCCTTTTATCACCCCTTATATCTCTTACCCTCTTCCCCTCCTATTAGTCTAACAGGTAAATATATATGAAAACTTTAAATAAATTGGGTAAATTTTAAATCTAAATGAGTATGCATATATATATATATATATATATATATATATATACATATTCTTCTTTGAACTAATTCTGAAGGGAGTGAGGTTCAAGCATTGCTTGCCATTCCTCCCATTTTTCTTGCCACTGTAAGTTTTACCTTGTGTGAATCTTTTAAGTGAGAAAATTTACTCTATTTTCTATATCTTCCTTCACTTTCAATTTTTCAATTTTTCATTTCTTCAGTTTTTCTTTTAATTCCCTTTTTAGAGATCATCCCAATATAATTGATTAACACCAATCCTACTATATAAACTCGTTCTGTCTTAGTAATGATAAATCCTTAGAAGTTACAAACATGATAGTCACATATAGGAATTGCAAACAGTTTAACCTTGCTTTCCTTATGATTTAACTTTCATGTTTAGCTTTATACATTTCTCTTTCTTTCAGCTCTAGTTTTTTCAACAGAAAAGCTTGGAACATTTGTTCCACCTCTTCCCCCCAGAAGGATTCCATATTTGATGGAGAGGTTTTTCTTGGTTATGATCCTAGCTTCTTTGCCTTCAGTAATATTATATTCCAAACTCTTTCTTCCTTTAAGGTGGAAACTACTAAATCTTGTGTGATGCTGACTATGGCCATGATATTTGAATAGTTTCTTTCTGGTTGCTTGCAGTATTTTCTCCTTCACTTGGGAGCTTTGGAATTTGACAATAATATTCCTGGGAATTGTTATTTTGGTACTTTTTGAGGGTATAATAAATGCATTCTCTGTACCCTCTGGATCTAAGAAAATATAACAACTTACTTTGATAATTTCTTGAAATATGTATGATGCCTAGGCTGCTTCTTTGATCAAAGCTTTCAGCTAGAACACTAATTCTAAAATTATGTCTCTTTGAACTATTTTCCATTTCAGTCATTCTTCTGTGAAAAATCTCCCATTTTTTCAATTTTTTTTCATTTTTTGACTTTGAAAAATATTTCTCCATATTCATTTGGTCAATTCTACTCTTTAAGAAGTTCTTTGGATCATTGAAATTTTATGCATTTTTATAATTAGACTACTTCCAGTAGTTTTTTTCCTTTAAAGTGTTTTCCTCAGTCTTTTTTTTTGTGTATGTTTGAAAGCATGCCTCTTTTTTCAAGATTCTTTTATCATAATTTGCTTGTAACATTCATTTCTTTTGCCAGTATTTCTTCTATTATTTTCATCTGTCTTTTTTAAACTTTCTAGGAATTCTTGTTGCTTTTGGGTTCTATTTCAATTTTTCTTTGAGGTTTTTTGCTTATAGTTGTTTTCACATTTTTTTTCTATATTTGTAGTTTGCTTTTCCTACCTCTATAGTGACTTTTGGGGAGGTACTATGATAAAATTCAGGTTTTTTTTCTTGATGCTATTTTTATGGCTAGTCCTGAGTGGGAGTGGGGTCTGTAAGTTTTTGGCTCTTTCCAATTGGTATTATCCTGGAGAGATAGGATCAGTGATCTCCTGGTCTGTGTTCTGGTCATCACCGAGGAAGAACTATTCCCTAGCAACTGCCAGTACTAGACTCTTGGTCCTGAAAATATGACCACAGCTCCGGTTCCTTGCAACTGGTTACAAACTCTGTCTGTCCTGGAACTGTGATCCTGAATAGTTTGAGGGTAATCATGTTGATAATCAGCCCAGTGCAAACAGAGGGTCCTCTTTAATATGTTTCTGATCACTCCAGACTCTGGAGTAAGAGATCCTAAAGCTGCTTCTACTACTATTGTAATCAGCTCCAAGGTGCACTGCTGGTGCTTCTGTGAGTTTCAGTCCCATATATACCATATACCTCTCTGGCCAAACTCCTAAGTTGCCTTAGGCTGCAAAAAGGCCTCTTCAATTTTTGTTGCCTCTGGTGCTCCAAAAATTGATTTAAGGTGCTATTTTAAATTTTTTTAAAGGGAATTATTGGTAGAGTTCAGTTGGGTATGAAATTATATTATCTCTACTTTGTTTGATTTCCTAAATTAAAAAATATACTTCTAGAATGTTGAGAGAGAGAGAGAGAGAGAGAGAGAGAGAGAGAGAGAGAGAGAGTTGAAAATAACTTCCCATTTAAGGGAGGAGGAGGAATGGTTTCAGGTAGAAGTTGTCTCTTTGAGCTAAGTTGTGAAGGAAACTAAGGGTTCTAAGATCCAGAAATGAAAAAGGAGTGTCATCCAGGCAAAAGGAAAGCAAAGTCATATAGAAGAGAGAAAGTGAGATTTTTGGACTGCAATTGCTTTGTCAGTCATAGCCATTAATTTGAACTGAACTAGCTGAGTCAGTTGTCCTTACCTCATACTCTGGAATATTATGTTCTTACTTCTTCAACTGACTGAGTCTGTTTGAATCCCTTAGGTCCTGTGATATGACTGGCCTTAGGGAGTGTTAACCATTATCTATTTTCAGGAAGACAGAACAATCCTTTTGATAGTCTTTTCTTGTGTGCTCATAAGAAATGAACTAAAAGATTGACTTGACCTGATCAAGCCATGAAAAAATAAAAAATAGTTGACATTTAGATAGTACTTTTAAGAATTAGAAATAATTTCATGCAATAGGTGATGTAGGTATTATCTCCTTTTTTTTACAGATGATGAAACTAAGGCTCAGTGAGTGTAAATGATTTTTCCATGATCACGTGACCAGTGCAGAGGCAGAAGTAAAACTAAATTCTCACTTTAGTCTGAGTTTAGCTTTTTTTTAATGTCTCTATGACTTTTTTTTTAGTTTTTTTTTCAAGGCAAATGGGGTTAAATGGCTTGCCCAAGGCCACACAGCTAGGTAATTATTAAGTTTCTAAGACCGGATTTGAACCCACATACTCCTGACTTCAGGGCCCATGCTTTATCCACTACTCCACCTAGCTTCCCCCCCCATGACTTTTAATGTTCATAAAACCTGACATGAAACTCTTCTGGTTAAACATGTGTTCATGTCTTTTACTCTGTTGAGGCATCTGCTCCCTAGAATAAATTTCAAGGGGAAAATGTTCTCTCTCCAACAGTTGGAAATTTCTCCTCCTCTCCCAAGTAATAGTGTTATTTATTTATTTATTTTTGCATTCTGAATAAATACTGCTGCTTTCATTATAAAAAAATCACAAAAATATCCATTCACAAACTAACCATTTCTTTTTTTAATTTTCCAGAATGATTTCTCAAGACTTTTTTTCTCATGAATATATTTAAGCCAAAAATGACCTAGTTGACATTCCCCACTCCTTCCATCCCCTCCATTCTGTTCCTTCCTATACCTTTTATTGAAAATCATTTATTTTCTTTCCCCTCTTGTCCCCAACTGAAAAATAAAAGGACAAACAAAAAAAGTAAAAACTTTAAAAAAGATATATGCATACTCACACACACAGAAAGCTAAACATATTCAAACGCATTCCCTCATTGATCATGTTAAAAATGTATGTTGTTATTTGTTTTTCATTCATTACCCTTGTCAAGATATCAATAGTGTGCATCATCATCATCAGTCCTCTGGAATTTTGTGTATTCATTGAATTGATCAGAACTAAATATCTTCAAAGTTGATTACCTTTACCATGTTGTCATAATTATCTATTTTATCTACTGGTCCTACTAACTTATTACATCAGTGCTTAAATTCTTCTCAGATGTCTACAAATCATATCTTTTGTCATTTCTAACAGTAAAATAGTTTTCCATTATGCATGTATAGCATTATTTGTTTAGACATTTCCCCTTTAATCGGTGCTTCAGGGCAACAATGGCACAGTGATTAAATCACTGGCCCTGAAGTCAGGGGGAGCTGAGTTCAAATCCACCCCTCAGACAACTTGATTCTTTCTAGCTGTGGAACTTTGAGCAAGTCACTTAACTCTGATTATCTACCATTCATTGTCATCTCTAGTCATCCTGAGTACTGGACCCAGATGACTCCAGAGGAGAAAGTGGGGCTGGTGAATTAGTAGAGCCCCCCTCACTCGAATTTATTTCACTTTTTTGACATGGCATCACCTCCCTGATGTCCTGGTCTTCTTTGAGGATAAAGGACACCCAACAACAATGGGCACTTCATTAGATTTCAGTTCTTTTTTTCCTTTTCCTACTCCTCTGCAACTATGAGAGGAGTGTTTTATATGCCTCTCTACATTATGTCAGCGCCTTTTTGAGAGGAAGTGAGTATAGTTATCCCTTCTATATCACAGGGATTCAGGGTGCAATGTCCTGATGATTTGTAAAATCCACATAGTTTTATTGGCCCTCCCTTCGAACTTGATAAAAAGTCTTATTTTTTAAAAAATTGTGGGGAGCTTACAGTATATTATTGTAAAAATTTATGTTACATGTTTAATCATATCAAAAATAGCAAGGGAATGATTAAAAAATTTGTAAAGGAAGGTAGTCTAGTTCTACCAGATATAAAACTATACTATAAAGTTGCAGTCATCAAAGTTACCTTGTACTGGTTAAGAAATAGAGTAATGGATCAGTGGATTAGGATCGGTTCAAAAGAAGCAGTAGAAAATGACTATAGTAATCTACTGTTGAAAAAGCAAAGACATCAGGTTCTAGGATAAGAATTCACTATTTATCAAAATTTGTTGGAAAAACTGGAAAATAGTATGGCAAAAATTAGGCATGGACCAACATCTCACACCCTATACTAAAATAAGGTCAAAATGGGTTCAGGATTTAGACATAAAGAGTGACAGCATAGATAAATTAATAGACCAAGAAATACTCTATCAGATCTATTGAAAGGGGACAAATTTATGACCAAACAAGAAATAGGATACATTATAAGTTGCAAATGAGTGATTTTGACTAAAGTTTTTGTGCTAATAAAATCAATGCTGCCAAAATTAGAGAAAATAGGTGGAAAACAATCTTAATGGGTAAGAGTTCTGATAAAGCTCTTATTTCTAAAATATATAGGGAATTGCATCAAATGTTTAAGATTCCAAGTCATTTCCCAATTGATAAATGGTCAAAGGATTTGAATAGACAGTTTTCAAATGACAAAATTAAAGCTATGTATAGTCATATAAAAATGCTTCACATCATTATTGATTAGAGAAAAGCAAATTAAAACAGCTATGAAATATCACTTCACACTTATCACATTGCCTGAGATGACAAAGGGAAAATGATCAATGTTGGAGAGGTTGTGGGAGGATTGGGGCATTGATGCATCACTGGTGGAGTTGTGAATGGATGAGCAATATGGAACTATGCCCAAAGAGCAATAAAACTGTTCATATCCTTTGATCTAGCAATTCCAATTCTAGGTCTATATCCAGAAGAAATCACAAAAAAATGGGAAAAGTTCCACATGTTCCAAAATATTCATAGCAGCTCTTTTTGTAGTGGCAAAGAATTGAAAATTGAAGGGATATCCATCAACTGGGGAATGTCTAAACAAGTCGTGGTACATGAATACTATTAGAATACTATTGTCCTATAGGAAATCATAAATGGTCAGACTCTAGAGAAGCATGGAATGAATTACAGGATCTGACACTGAGAGAAGGGAGTAGAACCAAGAGAACAATGTGCACATCAACAACAATTTTGTGATTTGGTCAGCCTTCATGGAATGAGCTCCTCTCAACAGTTCAGAGAGGACAATTCTATTACACTGGTCATTGACAATGATATCCCTGGGGTGGTTGGTGGTTCAGTGGATAGAGCACCAGCCCTGGAGTCAGGAGTACCTGAGTTCAAATCTGACCTCAGACACTTAATTACCTAGCTGTGTGACCTTGGGCAAGTGACTTAACCCCATTTGCCTTGCAAAAAAAAACAACTAAAAAAAAAAAGACAATGCTATCCCCATCCAGAGTAAAACAAAACAAAACAAAACAAAAAACTCCCAGAATCTGTTGAACATTACATTAACTTTTTTTTATTTTATTTTAATATTTATTTATTCTTTCTTTGTACAAATAATGTTTTTTATACATTAATAAAATATTCTTGTTTAAGAGTAAACAGAATACCCCCTCCCCTCACAAAATATAGACTTGCTCGAGCAATAAAGTAAAAGGGAGAGAAAAAAATTTAAATTAAAAATATAATAGTAATAATTGTAGGTATGGCCAGGTGGTGCAATGGACAGGGCCCCAGCCCTAGAGCCATGAGCACCTGAGCCCATATCTGGCCCCATACACCCAACAATCACCCAGCCGTGTGACATGCAAGCTACCCCAATTCCACTGCCCTGCAAAAACCAAAAAAAAGAAAAAAGAAAAAAAAAAGACCCTAAATAAAATGAAATAGTAATAATAGTAGGGGTGGCTGGGTGGTGGACAGAGCATTGGCCCTTGAGTCAGGAGCACCTGGGTCCAAATCCAGCCTCAGACACCCAATGATCACCCTGCTATGCGGCTACAGGCAGGCCACCCAGCCCTATTTGTCCTGCACCCCCCCCCCAAATAATAGTCAGGTTAATATTGTACGTACATATTTGTGTTAAACATGTTTACAGATTAGTCATTTTTGGTATGAGAAATCAGGATTAAGGGAAAGAAATACATGAGAGATATTTTTTAAAAGTTTCACAGTTGTTGGGGTGGCTAGGTGGCACTGTGGATAAAGCACAGGAGGCAGGAGTACCTGGGTTCAAATTAGGTCTCAGACACTTAATAATTACCTAGCTGTGTGGCCTTAGGCAAACCACTTAACCCCCTTTGCCTTACAAAAACCTAAAAAAAAAAAGTTTCAAAGTTGTTGTTGGTGGAACAAAGACTGAAATTTTTAAAAAACATCTCTCATGTATTTCTTTCCCTTAATCCTGATTTCTCATACCAAAAAAGACTAATCTGTAAACATGTTTAACACTAATATGTACGTACAATATTAACCTGACTGAAGAAACAGGGGTGGGAAGGGAAAGTGAAAGGAAATTTTATAACTTTAAAATACACATAGGCATATAGATGAATGAAAAAAAAAATCTTCATAACATGTATTTAGGAAAAAAATCAATCAAAAAATTATTTGGTCATAGGTTCTGCATCATTTGCTGGACTTCACATTTCATTTGTGATTAAGACAAAACTCCCCCAAAATTTCCAATTAATTTCCTATGTTGACTTGCAATCTATCAAGACCATGAAATAAAAGTTGGAAGAGAAGTGATCATTGTAGTGTGTTGCGACCGTATTCTTTTAGAATAGGGTTTATTATTACATTGATCAGAGCTATAACTTTCAGTGGTTTTCTCTATAATATTATCACTATTATTTCTTATTCTAGTTCCACTTACTTTGCTCTTTATCACTTCATAAAGGTCTGCCTCATTTCCTATGAAATAATTCATGTCATCATCTCTTATGGAAAAATTATATTCCATTATATTCATATACTGTAATATAATCATCTTACCATCCCTCTACCCAAAGAAAGATACCCTTAGTTTGGAATACTATGAAAATAATTGTTAATAAATATTTTAAAACAGTTAGGCCCTTTTCCAATTTTTTTTAAATAACCCTAATATGATACAGGAAGCTAGGTGGTACAGTGAATAGAATGCTGGATCTGGAGTCAGGTAGACTCTTTTGGCTGAATTCAAATCTGGCCTCAGATACTACTTGTGCAACTTTGGACAAGTCACTTAAATTTGTTTGCCTCAGTTTCATCATTTGTAAAATGATCTGGAGAAGAAAATACCTGCAGAAACGAGCAGTCAGATGTGGTAAGGGGAAGCTAGGTGGCCCAGTACAAAGAGTGCCAGTGAATTCAAATCTGGTTTGAGATACTGACCTGGAGACCCAGGGTAAGTCATTTAATCCTATTTGCCTAAGTTTTGGAGAAGTAAATTGCAAATAATTTCAGTATTTTTATCATGAAAACTCAAAATTGGGACACAAAGAATCAAGAATCACTGACCAATAACACAAACAGTATCTAGCCCTCCTTTTGACTGTCTTACAGATAAAATAGAGTTCCAGGAAAAAAATTGTATTCAAGGAAAAATATTAAGGAAGCAAGCACTTTCAGATGGGGAAAACCTTTTTGATTAGATATGTTGCATCACAATCTCTATTTGTTTTCAGGTATTTAAAGAATTAGAATTAAAGAAAAAGAAACAGAATTAAAACTATGGTAGGAAATTATAAGGGGAGATTTTTGACTGTTTTACCTTATGAGAAAATAAAATCAAAACATAAAAAAACCCTACAACATCTAGTCAGAATCACAACACAATAGGCTGTCTTTTCTGGTGAAGGGATGCAAGGAATATTATCTGTCTGAATTCTGTTGAATTGATTTTGTCACTGGGGGAGATTGGATTAGGTGATCTTTAAGAGCAGTTCCAATCTTAGGATTCAAAACTGTACAGGATAAATGGAATTGCTAAGGTTGTAGAGTAAACACCCATATTTTCTTCAAGTCAAAATAAATACACAGACATATATAAATTTATATATGTATATGTATACATGTATATATATATCTGTGTATTAATGCATAGTAAATATATATTATATATATAGTTTTATATCTATATATAAAAAATCTTCATTTAGTCTAATTTTATGTGATTGAGGCAAACAGTATTCCCTTACATCTGTTTTCAGGAAGCTTTCCACACTGTTATCAACACTTGCATTTGGAGCTCTTTCTTCAAAAACTATCTAAAGTTTCCATTTCATAATCTCATCATATTGCTACTATTTTTACCTCCCTATATCAATCAGCTCAATTTCCCACTACCTTCTTTGGTGTTTGTGTTCTCCAAATAAATAGAAAATCATTCCTATATTCTCTCCAGTCCGTCACTTAGCTATTTAGCAGTTTCATGCTTTGGCAATGCATACTTTTCCATTCACATTCCCTCATAAATCAATCTTTGCAACTTTTTAATGTGTTACCTCCAGTGTATTGAACTCTTCTTCTTCTACTTGTTTTGAGACTGTATTCAGTATGCTCAGTGTGGTCTCTTTGAAGCCTTGGGGGATGCTATAATAAATACATTAGTAGTAAAACAGTTTTATTTTCTGTGGCGTTTTATATAAGTTCTATTCTCCAAAGCTTTAAAGAGTGAATAATACAATAAACACTAAAATAAGAAATGCTTATTTATACAAGGGTCTCATTGCATCAACACCTGGGCCACATTACATTAATTAAGATAAAAGTCTAAGTTACAAAATGAATCTTATAAATAATATATATTGAGCATCCAGATTATAAACTCCAATTTATTTAAAGATTAATCAGTAGCATTCTCTGGATGAAAAGACACCTGTAGGATTTTTGAAACTTTAAGAGGACATGTTATAAAGAATCTGGAACCAAATTTCCACTGAGGATATAAAAAGTTCCCAAAGTAGGAATGGTATAGATTCAAAATTGTCTTTCTCTGTCCAACTGGAGAACTCTTACCTCTAATGAATGGGTCTGAGATATATGAGAACTGCAGATAGTAACCCGCTGAAACAATAATTTAGACCAGGGCTTCATGCTGTTAGTACAGGAACAAAAGAAGGTTTTTATTCCAAATTTGTTTAGAATAGCGAAAGTATGTATGAATGATCTTCTACTCATATGACCTCTTGAAATTGCTTTGTATAAATTTTATATGCAGTCACTAGTATATAGATTGTAGGTTTCTTATGGGTAGGGCCTGATGATTTTATCTTATTTTCCTTTTATTTTTCTAGTGCTTAGGATAATCTTGCATATAACAGTTCAATAGGAGCTTAATGATTTTTTATAAAAATTACTTAACCCTGGCTATGATTTCTTTCAAAAGAGACAACTTCCAACAATGGTATTTTTCCCCTAAGCAAGAACTTTCTGTTTTTCAATATTTGTTCACATTTGTACCCATTTGGTTGTCTTTGTTTCTCTATTTTTCTTTCTCTTTCTCTCTTCAACTCTTCTTTTCAGGACATTGATACTTCTACACTTCAATGAATCTTTGATTTCATCAGTACAGATTTCCTTCCCAGTGGAATAGGTTGTGGCCTTTCTATACTTTTCCATCCTGTGATAATCTTCTCTATATCTTACTGTAAATCCTCCAAAGATGATTCATTCTTGCCCTTACAGACCTCCTTCTGTTTGTTTGTTTGTTTTTAAATTGAGAGGAGTGCCAACCTTGTAGATATGCTTCTCATTCTCTAGCTAGATAAACTGGCCTTTGTGCTTTTCTAGTCATACTGGACTTGATGCTATATTTTCTCTTTTTTAGTTCTTATATCTGTGATCTTTGACAATAAACTGCAGAGTACTTAATTCACCACACTTTTCTGTTATTCTTCATATAAATTATATTAATTTCTTCAAGATTTTGGTGTCCCATTATTTATAGTATCAAGAAAATGCAGGTATGCTCATCAGCATGTAGAAGTCATAGAAGAGAGAGTCCTAGACTTGGTTTCACTGTGTTCAAATCCTGATGGAGAAAGATTCTAGTTGAATATTTCTAGACAAGCAACTCTGTGTCTCATAACCTCATTTTCTTAATGCATAAAATAGTATAATAAAACATCTATCTCAGAGTGTTACTGTGATGATCAAATGATATAATATCTGAATATATATATATGTACATATATATATATATATATATAAAGCATTATCATTTGCAAGCTAGACATTAGTCATTGCTCAAGATATGGAATTTTATGGCAGTGAACAGTTTGAAATCAAAATCTTAACTTAGTTTCCTATCTTATAGAGTTTTATTTTAGCTTGTTCCATTTTGGACCCTGCTGATTATCCATCTGGTGTAATAAATGTCTCTACTGGTAAAATTTCAGATATTAGTGATAAATACCTGTAGGAGAAATTAGGAAGTGAAGAATTTCTTTTCTTTTAGTTTCTTTTCTCTTTTTATAAAATGAAGGGGTTTTGAATATATGATCTCTAAAACCTAGGTATGTTTTTCATTACTTTTACAAGACAACAAAAATCTTAGACAGAAAAGGATATTACAAAAATTATTAATAGTAAAATTTAACCCAAGAAACAGTAAAAGGGTATCTAACCACGATCATTGAGTTGAACTGATTAATGATAACTATTACTGGAAATAATTCATATTTAACTATTCATTTATAGTTCATAATATAATATAAAATCACCACTATGAGATAGATAATAGATTTATTATTAACTCAATTTTATTTATTAAGAACTTGAAGGTGAGACGTGAAATAAATAGTCCAGGTTGACAAAGCAGGAAAACAGTGGACCTCGCAAAGTGACAATAATTCTATGTTCACTCCCCCCCCCCTTTACACAAAATGGAATTTATTTTTCTATCTTTTATTCTTGGGCCTTGTTGTTCATTTACAGAAATGCTGATGATTTACGTGAGTTTATTTTATGTCCCATTACTCTGCTGAAGTTATTTGTTTCAGGGAGTTTTTTAGATGATTTGCTCAGGTTCTCTAAGTATACCATTATATCATCTGCAAAGAGTGAAAGCTTTGCTTTCTCATTGTCAATTCTGATTCCTTTAATTTCTTTTTCTTCTCTTATTGCTACTTCTAGCATTTCTAATACTATATTGAATAATAATGATGATAATTGTCTATAAACTCATCATTGCTTATTAACATATTATCATATACTAATTGTTCATACCTTTTTCCCAGTAAGTAAATGGTTAAAGCAACAAGAAATAGAAGTGATAATGAAGAGAAAGAAAAGAATAAGGAAATTTCTGGCTAACTATAAGATCTCAGAGATAGTAAAAGGAAAACTTAAGAAGTATCAAATGAGAAATTAGAAAGATGACAGACTTTTAAAACAATGAATGACAGATCAGTTAAAGCAAGAGAAATGATTGCATTTCTAGTATTTTCAGAACTTGAAAATGGCACAAGTAGGTAAAATCAATAATTATTTGCCAAAAGTTTGTGAATAGCTTCATAAATTAATAGTGCACAAAGTATATGGGTGTATCTGCATATTGAGGTGCTTCATAGTTTTCACCTTGGTAGATGGTCACCTTCTCACACACTTCAATAGAAAAAGAAGGCCACCAGGAGGTTACAGATGTTTTTATGGTTACAAGACAAATTTTGTTTGGTGAAAATATAATCCTCCCATTCACCACTCAAGTTTTAGAGTCCCCATATTTACAAAAGGAGACTGACAGATGTTAAAAATAACAATTACTTCAACAAAAACAACAGTTAAAAAAGGAAATAACCCAAATACTCATGTTTTAAATACAAAAATTATAAATTAGAATCTATGCATATCTGGCTCCCATTCTCCCACAAATACATGTAATACACATGGAGAAAGGCAGACACAAACTTAGGGAAATTTGAGAAGTAACAAATTTAGGTGATTCATCATAGCTCACAAATCTGAAAGTGAAAATTTGATGAACCATCTCTACTATTTGAAATTCTATTAGTCTGCAAAGGATCAACTTCAAATGACACCTTCTCCAAGAAGTCTTTTGTAATCCCAAACTGAAAGTGATCTCTCCCTTCAATTTCCTAACATTTTGTACTTCTCTATTCCATTATTCTAATTCATTATATTTATTTTTATACATGATTAATCTATTTCCTTGAGGACACATATCTTGTCTTATTTTTCATGTGTCACATTAGCACTCAGCAAAGTGCACTGAATACAGGAGGTTATTCATAAATGTTTATTGAATACATAAATGGGTAAATGAATGAACATTTTAATATGATAGAATGTTCTTTGTATGGGGAGTTGAGGGCTTTTCTCTGAGGTCGTATTTATAATCTAAAGAATTTACTCTCTCTTCTTAGAAGGGCCTCATTCATCACTTCACCACTAAAAAAATAAAAAGTGGGGTAAAAAATAGAGAGTCTTTTATGATTTTAAAAACATTTCAACTACATGAATTCAGATTCTATGCATAATTTTCTTGCAAGGCAACCTAAGAAATAATTTATATGAACTATAAAGTTTAAGGAAGGAAAGAAAAATAGGTCTATTGGAAAAAAAGCTCCTTGGAGGCTTATTTTTCAGTGACGTGTAAATTCTGGTTTTGAAATGTATGTTTCTAAGAATCTAGCTTGAAACAAATATTTTACATTAAATAAAGGAACCAATAAACTTTAGAGTTTTTCTCTCCTTTAATCTTTTACCTGGAGATTGAAGTAAACAAAAATAGAAATCAAATAGGGGAAACAACTTGATTTATAAGTTGCTTTCGTTTCTTTCTCTCATTTTCCATTCATTTTTCTTCCTTTTTCTCTTTCTCTCTCTCGCTCTTGCTCTTTCTCTCTTTTTCTTTCTCTCTTTTTCTTTCTTTCTCTCTCAATTCTTTGTCCCTTTTTCCAGTTTCAATCATCTCTTATTTTCTTCCTTATTTTTTTCCTTCTTGACCACCCTGCCTTCCTAACTTTCTACAATGAATTCATGTAATTATAAAACAACATTGAGTTAGAGACAGGGGAAAGGGAGAGGTGACTCTACAGAAATCTCTATAACAGCTTTAACTTGTTTACCCTCTGTCAATTCTTTCTTCTTTGTTCTAGAGTTGCATTTTCACCTTCTATTCTATTCCCTTCTACTCAAAGAGGCAGGTGAGACAGTAGATCTGAAATAGATTGGTCATCATTACCCCACCATGTGATAACTTTACTCATCGTGTGAGCTTGGTCAAAAAACTACAACAATAGCTAGAAGTTTCCAATCAAATACAATGATTTAGTTACAAAATGCAACCATTTTGTCTACCATGGTGAGAGTCAGAATAACCTTTAGTATATAACATTAATAGTAGAATGGTAAGATGTCTTATGATATTTACTGTATGAATTCTATTGAACTAAGTTATGATCAATGTTATAATCATGATAGGATAATACTATAAACAGTCACCACAACAACCCAGAATTTCAAGTCAAGAAGATGTGAGCCCAAGTACAAAAAAGATTTATAGCAACTCTTTTTGAGGTGGCAAAGAATTGGAAGTTGGGGGGATGCCATCAATTGAGGAATGGTTAAGGAAGTTGTAGTATATGAGTGTGATAGAGTAGTAATGTTCTGTAAGAAATCCTGAAGGAGAATTCTTTAGAAAAGCCTGTAAAGACTCACATGAACTGATGTTGAGTGAAATGAGTGGAACCAGAAAAACATTTTACACATTAAAAGCAACATTGTATGATGAACAATTATGATAAGCTTAGCTCTCCTCAGCAGTACAATGATTAAAGACAATTCTAAAGAACTTGTGATGGAAAATACCTCTCATATCCAGAGAAAGAACTATGCAATCTAAATCTAAAGCAAACTATTTTCATTTTAAAAATTTGTGTTATACTCTATTTTTTCTCTCAGTTTTTTCCTTTTTGTTCTTATTTGTATTTCACAACATGTCTAATATGGAAATATGTTAACATAATTATACATGAATAATCTATATCAAATTACTTGTTTTTACAGAGAGAAGGGAGGGAAAAATTGTGGAACTTAAAATCTTACAAAAATATGAACATTGAAAACTATATTTCTCTGCAGTTGGAAAAATAAATAAATATAGTTGTGGAATGAGAAAGCTAACATAATAAAATTATAATAAACTAATATAGCTGAGAAAGCTAATATAATAAAAATGACAATTCTACCCAAATCCAATTACTTATCCAGTGCCATAACAATCAAACCACCAAATATAATTTTACCAAACTGGAAAAAATATTAACAGAATTCATCTAGAGCAACAAAAGGTCAAGGATAGCAAGGGAACTGATGAAAAATATTAAGGAAGGTAACTACTTAGACATGAAACTATACTATAAAGCAGCAGTCATCAAAACTGCCAGGTACTGGTTAAGAAATAGGGTAATGGATCAGTGGATTAGGATAGGTGCAAGAGAAAGAGGAGTAAATGACTAAAATAATCTACTATTTGACAAACCCAAAGATATCAGCTTCTGGTAAAAGAACTCAATATTTGACAAAAATTGTGGGGTAAACTGGAAAATAATATGGCAAAAACTTGGCATAGCCCCATATCTCTCACCCTATACCAAAATAAAATCAAAATGGGTACAGGATTTAGACATAAAGGGTGATACCATAGATAAATTAATAGAACAAGAAATACTTTGTCTATCATATTTATGGAAAGAGGACAAATTTATGACCAAATAAAAATTAGAGTACATTATAAATGGGAAATTGAATGATTTTAACTTAATTAAATTAAAAGCTTTTTGACTAATAAAATCAATGCTGCAAAAATTAGAAGGAAAGAAGAAAGCTGGGAAACAATCTTCACATCTAGGAGTTCTGATAAAGGTCTCATTTCTAAAATATATAGAAAACTACATCTAGAAACTACATATAGAAAATTTCAAGTCATTCTCCAATTAGTAAACGGTCAAAAAATATGATAGTTTTCAAATGAAGAAATTAAAGCTATAGATAATCATATGAAAAAAATGCTCCTGGGGGGCAGCTAGATGGCACAGTGGATAGAGCACTGGTTCTGGAGTCAGGAGTACCTGAGTTCAAATCTGGCCTCAGACACTTAATAATTACCTAGCTGTGTGGCCTTGGGCAAGCCACTTAACCCCATTGCCTTGCAAAAAAAAAAAACCTGAAAAAATGCTCCTAAAAATTATTTATTAGAAATATAAATTAAAAAATTTCTGATGTATCACCTCACACATATCAGATTGGCTAACATGACAAAGGGACAATGAACAATGTTGGAGAGGTTGTGGCAGGATTGGGACATTGATGCATTGCTACTGGAAATGTGAAGTGATTCAATCATTCTGGAGAGCAATATGAAACTATGACCAAAGAGCAATAAAACTATTCATATCATTTGACCCAGAAATTCCAATGTAGGTCTATACCCAGAAGAAATCATAAAAATGTGAAAAGTCCCACATTTTCCAAAATATTCATCGCAACTCTTTTTATAGTGGCAAAGAATTGGAAACTGAGGTGATGCCCATCAATTGGGAAATGATTAAAAAATTTGTTGTAAATGAATATTATGGAATATTATTTTTCTATAAGAAATCATAAATTTTCAGACTCTAGAGAAGAATGGAAGGAATTACAGGATCTGATGCTGAACAAAGGGAACAGAACCAAGAGAACAAAGTATGTAGTAATAACAATATTGTAAGGTGATCAAACCTGATAGATGCAGCTCCTCTCAGCAATCTAGAGAGCTAGGATAATCCTATTACACCCACTAAGGACAAAGTTATCCACATCCAGAGGAAACAAAATAAAACAAAACAAAACAAAACATCCTTCAGAATCTGAGGAACACGACATTCACTTAAAAATGTATTTAAAAAATGTATTTCTTTCCCTTATTCTTAATTCTTCATACCGAAAATGACTAACCTGTAAATCAAATGTGTAAATGCAAAATCAACCAGACTGTTTGCCCCTGGGGGGCAAGAGGGTAGAAAGAAATTTTTTAACTTAGAAATATGCATTGACATATGGATGAATTTTTTTAAAACCTTTCTTAACATGTTTTTGGAAAAGTAAAACATTAATTAAAAACAGGGGAAAAAGAAGAGTTTTAAAATGTAGGGTAAAGTAGTTAAGTGGCATCTATGGTCACATTACTAGTAAAATTAGAGTCAGGGCTGAACCTTAGTTTCCTTAAGGGTCCAGAACCAATAATCTCAGGCTTTATGAATCATAAGAAAAAAAGGAACCATTCAAATGCTTCTCAATCTTCTCTACAACTAATTTTCTTTCCCAATTTATCATGTCTATTGAATAGGATGTATTAAGCACTCCTTATATGCTAAACACTATCTGAGAAGTATACTATTTTCATTTCATTACTTGTTTTTATAACTAGATTTTCTTTTCTTTTAAGATTAAAATAAAGGAGTTTTGTAGAAACATTCCTGTTGCTTTTCTTCTTTTGAGTATATCAAAATCTTCCAAATATACTGTGACATTGCAAATATTTCAGTAGAGTCCCATAGTCTTTTGCCTTTCTTGTTCTTCACTGGCTTTATTATTTATGGATGGATGGAAGGTTAACTGTGGAATTGCTGATTGTAACATATGAGCACAGAAGGTCAGTTAGAATCTGAATGCTAGTACAATCTTTTGGAATTATGCCTGCCACATCAGAGAAGAGCTGCATGAAGAGACTTGATGATAGTTATAAATAATGTCAAGGCAGCTTAACCTAGTAAAAGGGGTCCCTGATTTTGTGTAAAGGGAGAAGTGGTCTGTAATTATGGCTTTGCAATTAATAATGTGTGTCATAAGCCAAACGCACCAAAACTCTATGGAATTTACTTTACTCATGTTTTCTATGGGAGAGGGAAAAATACCTTTTCTGCTTACCTCAATTTAATTAATATTTTTGAAGCAGTTTGGGACAAGGTGAAGAAAAAGCTTTTATATCTCATAGAGTTCTGAAATAGTGTAAATTATATTTTTAAGTTCCTTTTCTCTGAATATTTGCCCCCAAATACACACACACACACACACACACACACACACACACACACACACACACACACACACATAAATTATAATAGATGACAAAGGTTGTCCTTCTATGAGTTCAGCATCCATTTTTCAATGACTAAGTTAGTAACAGAGTTACTTGCAAAGTCTTCCTAAGAATTTGACTAGAAATCAAACAAAAGATGGGTATACCATGGGGAAGGGTGGGAGCGAGAGACTGAGGGGTAGTTGTTGAAGAAACATGACCAATCTCATTTCCCAAGATTCTCTGCCAACCAGGTAATAAATGAATCATACTTGGCCGCCTGAAGGAATGTCCTCATATATATTTTACCAAGAAAGTTCTGTCTATCTGAAAGTATATATATTATTGAAAGGATTTTTTATAGCATCTGTAGGCCCAACTCAACAAGCATCAAAGTTAAGTGGGGAGAATAAAAGGAGTTACTCATAATCATGACAAGGAAAGACAAGAGAAGGTGCAAAATTAAGTTAGAAAAATAACGACTGTCTCTCACATCCCAGGTAATTTCCTATTTCTGGACTATCATTTTTATTAAGGGTTAATAGAATTTATTGTCCTTCATTGATCTAAGAATACACTGTCAAAACTAAACTGATTTTTTGAGTGCTATCCACGGGCAACATGCTTTTAGGTTTAAATTCACTCTAAACTTAAATTTGCTTAGTCCTTGTAGCATCTACAAAACAGAAAAATCAATGGGATTTCACCACTGAGAGGAAGAAATCTAAGACTATGGAGACTTATCGCTATATACTCTGTGAATCATCCTGAACAATTATCTTTATCTCTCTGACCCTCAGTTTCCTCATCTGAAAAATGAGATAGAGTGATTATTATTAATGCTAAGGACTTATCTACTTCGGATTCTTGTTATTTTTCATTCTGAATATGGAGTAAGCAAATTTGGCTATTGAATGAATATCAAGTAATATGTGCAATCTAGGAAGTAGAGTTAAATTATGCATATGTATGTGCAAACATGTAGAAACACATAATTATAAGTTTATGTGCATATGTATACACACACATATATATACATACAATATATATATTATTACTCTATGTTTCTCATATCATAAACATATATACCAAGAAACTGGACTTTTTACCTTTTCCCTTCTACACTTCCTAATTACAACATACCTTGCTTACCCCTTCCAGCTCTGGAAAAAATAATTGAATAAATAATGTCATTGTTTCTGGAAAAGGAATAATAATGTATTGTACTAATACCCCACTCACTGGTCCTCTAAAATTACCCTTACCAAAATCCCCTTCCTCTATAAGCATTCATTTATATTTAGTCTTCCCATTAGGATGTAGGATTCTCCAGGGCAACAATTATTTAACTTTAGTATTTATATTTCTCATAACTAGCACAGTACTTGACAAAGAGTAGATTTTTACTACTTTTTCTGTTCATTCATTCATTCATCTTTTGTTTTTGTATAACTTTTCTTTCTGAATATATCACTAATCCCTCTCCTCCCAAGTGAATCATTATTTGTAAAAAAATTATAAAGAAAAAAGAGAGAAAAAACAGTTTTATAAAATCAGTCTTTCTAATCAACTGCATTTGAAAATAGATGCAAAATTCCACTCCCATAATATCCCATCTCTGCAAAGTGAAAAGAGAAATTGTTTTTGTTTGATTATGATATTTTGTGAAAGAGCTGTTCAATTTATTATTATTGTTGATATTTCTGGTTTCATTAATTATATTGTGTTTCAGACTCTACTTCATTTTTTATCCTTAATAAATATGGAAAATTTTATTTAATACCCAGGCCATGATTATTTGACAAATTATTAAAATTTTCACTCTTTGGACTTTTCAACTTCCTTCTTAGCAACTTTCTTACTTTGGAGATGCCTCCAGCCTTCTCTTTTAATTACTGAATCACTGGCCTAATCCAATATATCATAAAGTATCCATACTTAATTTATACCTTGCTTCACTATTAACACTTTGAATTTTGCCTTTGTGGATACTGGATACTAACCCAATCATTCTTTCTCTCTGTCTTTCTGCTGTCTTTCTGTCTCTCTCTGTCTCTCTTCCCTTCCCTCACTCTCTCTCACACACATATAAACAAAGTGAGATTTCTTCTCCTTTTTATAGTTTGTATTTTAGATTACAATATGTTTCTTGGCAAAAAAAGCAATATTTTTAATTTGTTAAACATAGCTTAGTGCCTCTCATATTAATTTGTTAATAAATGGTCTATCAATTGATATCTAGCTATCATCTTTCTATTTGTCACAATTTTCTGGGAAAATTACAGCAAAGATAACAAAAATGATTCCATGTGAGAATTAGTTGAAACAGATGATAAAATTTAGTCTGAAGAAGAATAGAGTTTAGTTCTTTGTAATAAATATCTAAAGGGGAATTTGTGTGTTTGTGTATATGTGTGTGTGTGTGTGTGTGTGTGTGTGTGTGTGTGTGTTTGTATTTTTTTATGCATATAGGTAATGCGGTGGACCATGAAGTGGCCTTGTAGTCAGGAGGATCTGAGTTCAAATTTGATCTCAGATATTTTACTCTTACTAGCTGTGTGGCCTTGAGCAAGTCATTTAACTCTGATTGCTTCATATCCAGAGTCATCTCCATTTATCCTGATTCATATCTGGCCACTGGACCCAGATGACTCCAGAAGGGAAAGTGGGGTCAGTGATTTATCACAGTACATTTACCCAAATCCAATCCATGTGCTTGTTAAGGCATAAGCTCTTTGATGTCATGGTCTTCTTCAAGAATGAAGGACAAATAATAGATCTATCACAAGATCTATCACAAGTCTTAGAATTTTCCTTGATCATTGAACTGCTAGAGAAGACCTAAGTCCATCATAGTTGATCACCAAAGTTGCATTTTATGTGGACAATTTATTTTTACATATAGGTCTTTTTCTTTTATTTTTTAAATACCATTCTATCTGAATATGCACTGAGTTTTAGTCCTCTGGACTTAGTTTCAAATTATGCACTAGAACTGTTGGAGTGGTGTACTTCTCCACCAACAATTCATTAATGTTCCCATTTTTCCTTCAACTCTCCCAGAATTTGTCATTTCTGTTAAGTATAAAGTAGTACCTCAGAACTGTATTAATTTGCCTTTCTCTAGTGATTCAGAGCATTTTTTTATATAAATAGGTATATCTTTGATTTATTCTTGGGATATAAATCTGCTTACGTCCTTTGATCATTTGGGTAATGGTTCTCAGTTCTATATTCAATATACATTTGAGAAATAAGGACATTATTAGAGAGACTTGATGTAATTTTTTTAATATCACTTCATTTTATGTGTAATAGGCCTTTTTATCAATATGTAGTTCTCTGATTATTCCTTTTAATTAAGGGGGATAATTAGAGATCTTTCAATTAGATAGATTTTTGCTTTTGATTTACATGAAATCATGATTTCTACTGCTACCTTTTCTTTAGTTTAGCTGAGTCATATGCTATTCCTACACTTTATTTGAACCCTGTGAGTAAATTTTTCAAATATTTTCCCTGTTAATAACATATAGATGAATTTTGGTTTCCATCCCCCCCTTTTTTTTAGGATTTTGCAAGGCAAATGGGTTTAAGTGGCTTGCCCAAGGCCACACAACTAGGTAATTATTAAATGTCTGAGCCTGGATTTGAACTCAGGTACTCTTGACTCCAGTGCTCTATCCACTGTGCCATCTAGATGCCACCCATCCCTTTTTGTTAAACACTTTTATTGTATGGGGGAGCTAAACCCAAATCCCAATCATAGCCATAGTTGTGATCACCATGTTTTTAACTTCATACATTTTTTTTTGTGTTTCTTCTGCTCTATTTTTATTTCTTCCCCTCCTCAGTTTATTTTGCTTCTAATAATTGCCTTCCTTAACCTGTTTGTCCTTTTAACACTACAACCTTGTATTATTTTCTTCTCTTCTTATTTCCTTAGTAGATAAGTTTCATTTTTATCCACAATTCAAATGAGTGAAGTTCAAGAACTGTTGCCAAGACCATGCCATTTTCTCCTCTAACTCAAAAGTTTTTCTTTGTGTTCTTTTTTTTTAGGATTTTTTTTTTTTGCAAGGCAAATGGGGTTAAGTGGCTTGCCCAAGGCCATACAGCTCGGTAATTATTAAGTGTTTGAGACCAGATTTGAAATCAGGTACTCCTGACTCCAGGGCCAGTGCTCTATCCACTGTGCCACCTAGCCAACCCTTTGCATTCTTTTCTATATGAGAAAAATTTATCCATTCTACCTCTCCTTTCTATATTCTCTTAAAGCAGCATTGGAGAGTGTTTTTCTGCCAAAGGTTACTTGGAAATTTATAGCATCATTCCATTAGAGGGCTATGTTTGGTCAAACATTTAATTAATTCACCCCTTAACAAGCTTCTAGATTTATTGAATTTTGAGTACCCACTGCAGTTGTCTTGGTAACACAAAACCAATATAGTCCATGGCAGAAGGTCATTTTAAAACATTCTTCTTTCTCACCTTTCTTTTTTTTTGCAGATCATTGTAAGGTAATAAACTACATTCATGCCCTCTGCCTATGTGAACTCCTTTTAATTGATAAGTTAACTGATAACATTCTTAGGAATGGCATGTTATCATCCTCCTATATAGCAATGTAAACAGATTTAACCTTATTATTACTTTATCAGGTTTACCTTTTCATGCTTCTTTTAAATTTTTGGTTTGAATGTCAAATTTTCAATTTAACTCTGCTCTTTTCATCAGCAATGCTTGAAAGTCCTTTATTTGCAAGAATAAATAAATAAATAAAATTTTAAAAATTTAATTAAATATTATCTTCCATTGAAAGATTATATTCAGTTTTGTTGGATAGATTGTTCTAATTCTAATTTTTTCTCCTTCAGAATATCATAACCCAAGCACTCCATTGAACATTGAATCCGCTAAAACAAGAGTTTTCTTGACTGTGACTCCACAGTATTTGAAATATTTTTATTTTTATTTATTTTTAGTTTTTTTTTAGGGGTTTTTTGCAAGGTAGTGGGGTTAAGTGGCTTGTCCAAGGCTACACAGCTAGGTAATTATTGTCTGAGGCTGGATTTGAACTCAGATACTCCTGACTCCAAAGCTGGTGCTCTATCCACTGTGCAACCTAGCCACCCCAATATTTTTATTTTTTATTTTTATAAATTGGGAGCTATAGAATTTGGCTATAACATTTCTGCAGCTTCTCAATTTGGGATCGCTTTAAGGAGGTGATCAATAGGTTCTGCATGTAAGACATTAGAGCAGTTTTCTTTCATTTTTTTATTTTTTTGCAAGGAAATAAGCTTGAATGACTGGCCCCAGGTCACACAACCATAAAGTGTCTGAGGTCACATTTGAACTCAGGTCCCCTTGACTCCAGGTCTGATGCTCTATCCACTGTGCCACCTAGCTACCCTTACTTTGTGAATGTGGAGGCTTTTCTTTCAGACATTCTAATCATTTTAAAAGTATCTTTTCTTTATCTGTTTTCTAGGTCAGTTTTTTTCATTCCAATGAGAGAATTTACATTTTCTTCTTTGTTTAAAGTTCGTTTGATTGTGTTTTATTGTTTCTTGATGACTCATGGAATCATTAGAATCCAATTGTCCAATTATAATTTTTAAGGAATTGTTTATATCAGTGAATTTTTTAACCTTTTCCTTAGACAAATTTTGCTTTTTAAATAATTATTTTCTCAATAGGCAGATTTTATTTTTAAGGTGTTATTCTATCAATATTTTGTCCCTCATTTATCAAGCTGTAAACGTTCTCTTCAGGATTTACTTTGATTACTCTTATTTCTTCTCCTAACTTGTTTTTTCTTTCATCACTCATCTCTTTCTTTAACTCTTTAAGGAATTCTTCCTGATCATGGGTTCAATCAGTATTTCTCTTTGAGGCTTTTTTAGGACTATTTTCACACTGTCATCTTTTTTCTGGGTTTATGGAAGATTTGTTGTTGTTTGCATATTTTCCCACCTATGTTTCCCCAAATCCATGATCTTTGCTCTGTCTGCATTTAAAAAATTCTTAAGTATGGTGCTTCTCTGAGACAGAAAGGAAGAAGAACTCAAAGTGATATTGTATAATCATATTTTTTTTTGTTTAAAAATGTACATTTAACTAACAGACTGTATTGAAAGAGAAGAGAATTTTCCTGGAAGTCAAATATCATCCCTGATACATATTATATTGGACATTGGATACATACTAGACATTGAACAGTTACTTATCCTCTCTTGGTATTCTAAGCAAGTCTTTAATAAAATAGATTACAGAGAAAATGGTGACCTAAACAGATAGATGAAATTTTCTGATCTGAGTATTTTCCATAACAAAGAAATCTCAATTCTCATCCCTTACTCTCATCTCTACTCCAATATTACTGTCTAATATGGCTAGAACCTGTGCTCAAGTGATGCCATAAAATGGCAGAGTAAAAGGTACAGTGGATATCATCCAGCCAAAATTACTTTTCATATATGTGGAAACTGATTGCAGAGCAGAATAAATTTTGCCTCAACTGAAGCAAAATAGGCAGAGGTAGCAATCCTTATCTCAGAAAAGGTACCTGTAAAAATAGACTCATTAAAAGAAATAAGGAAGGAAGGAAACTATATCCACCTAGTAAAGATATCATAGACAATGAAGCAATTTCAATACTAAATATGTATGCACCAAGTGAAATAGCATCCAGATTCTTAGAGGAGAAGCTGAATGAGTTACAGGAATACATGGACAACAAAAATCTCAACCTCCCCCTCTCAGATTCGATAAATTTAACTATAAAATAAGCAAGAAGGAAGTTAAGGAGGTAAATAGAATGTTAGATAACTTAGATATGATAAAGATTTGGAGAAAAATTGAATGGGGATAGAATGGAATATACTTTACATACAGTACATGGCCCTTACACACAAATTGACCATGTACTGCAGAAAGGCAGAAATAGTAAATGCTTCCTTCTCAGATCATAATGCAATAAAAATCACGTGCATTAATGGGCCATGGAGAGATAGACCTAAATCTTATTGGAAACTAAATAACCTCATTTTAAAGAATGAGTGCATCAAACAACAAATTATAGATAGAATTAATGATTTCATCTTAGATAATGACAATAATGAGCCAACATATCAAAACTTATGGGATACAGCTAAGGCAGTTATTAGGGAATATATAATATCTTTAAATACTTACAAGAACAAAACAGAGGAAGAGGAAATCAGTGAACTATGCATGCCACTAAAAAATTAGAGAAAGAACAAACTAAAACCCCCCAATTAAGTACCAAATTAGAAATTCTAAAAATTAAAGAGAAATTAGTAAAATTGAAAGCAAGAAAACTATTGAACTATTAAAAACATCAAGAGTTTGTTTTGTGAAAAAACCCAATAAAATTGATAAACCCTTGGTTAATTTGATTAAAAAAGAAAGAAGAAAATCAAATTACTAGTATCATAAATGAAAAAAGTGAACTCACTATCATCGAGGAGGAAATTAAAATAATAAAACAGATGAATATTTTCAAAAAGATAAGTTGCCTAGGTTAAATGAAGAGAAAATTAAACACCTAAATAGTCTTATCTCAGTAAAAGAAATTCAACAAGACATCAGTGAACTCCCTAAGAAAAAATCTTCAGGGTCAGATGAATTCACAAGTTAATTCTATCAAGCATTTAAGGAACAACTGGTTCTGATTCTATATAAACTCTTTGGAAAAATATGTGAAGATAGAGCTCTGCCTAACTCCTTCTATGACACCTTTATGGTGCTGTTACCTAAACCAGGAAGAGTCAAACCAAAGAAAGAAAATTATAGACCAATTTCCCTAATGAATATTGATGCAAAAATCTGAAATAAAAATCTTAGCAAAGCAATTACAGCAAATTATCACTAGGATAATACACAATGACCAAGCAGGATTTATCCCAGAATGGAGGGTTGGTTCAATTAAGACTTTTAGTATAATCGACTACTTCAATAACAAACCTAACGAAATCATATGATTATCTTAATAGAGGTTTTTGACAAAATGCAGCACTAAAAACACTAGAGAGCGTAGGAATAAATGCCTTGTTCCTTAAAACAATAAGCAGTATCTATCTGAAACCACCAACAAGCCTTATATACAACGGGGTTAAGAATGCCCTTATCACCACTACTATTCAATATTGTTTTAGAAATTTTGACTTCAGCATTAAGAGAAGAAAAAGAAAATGAGTGAATAAGAATTGGGAATGAGGAAACAAAACTCTCACTCTTTGCAGATGAGATGATGGTATACCCAGAGAATCCTAAAAATTCATCTAAAAACCTCTAGAAAAAATTAGCAACTTAACAAAGTCACAGAATATAAATAAACCCATGCAAATTTTCAGTATTTCTATATATATTACTAGCAAGATATAGCAGCAAGAACTAGAAAAAGAAATCCCATTTAAGGTATTTTCCAACAATATAAAAAATACCTGGGAGTCTACCTGCCAAAACAGATTCAGAAACTCTTTGAAAATAACTATAAAATACTTTTTACACAAATAAAATCAGATTTAAATTTAAATAACTGGGCAAATATCAACTGCTAATGGATAGGCTGAATTAATAGAATAAAAATGACAATTCTACCTAAATTAAACTACTTATTTAATGCCATACCAATCAAACTTCCAAAAAATTACTTTAGTGAACTAGAAAAAAATTGTAATTAAATTCTAAGGTATGCTAAGGTATAGCGTGGTGGATCAGTGGAATAGACTAGATGAAAAAGAGAAAGCAGGAAATGATTATAGTAATCTGCTATTTGTTAAATTCAAAGAGACAGCTTCTAGGATAATAACTCTCTTTGATAAAAACTGTTGAGAAAATTGGAAGTTAGCATGGAAGAAACTTGAATTAGACCAACATCTCACACCCTATACCAAGATAAGATCAAAATGGGTACAGAATTTGGACATAAAAGGCAATATTATAAGCAAACTAGGATATCAAGGAATAGTTTACCTGTCAGATCTATGGAAAGGGAAGCAGTTTATATAACCAAAGGAAGAGATGGAGCATATCATTAAAAACAAACTGGATAATTTTGATTATATTAAATTAAAAAAAAACTTTTGAACAACAGAACCACTGTAACCACAATCAAAAGAAATGTAGTAAATTGGGAAACAATTTTTACAACTGTTATTTCTGACAAAGGAATCATTTCTAAAATATAAAGAGAATTGAGTCAAATTTATAAAAAACAGACTAGTCCCCAATTGACAAATGGTAAAAGGATATGTAATGGCAATTTACAGATGAGAAAATCAAAGCTATCCCTAGTCATATGAAAAATAGCTCTAAATCATTACTGATTAGAAAAATGCAAATTAAAATATCTCTGAGGCTCTACTTCACTCCTCTCAGATTGGTCAATGTGACCAGAAAGAGCAATAATCACTGTTGGAAGGGATGTGGGAAATCTGGGACACTAATACATTGTTGGTGAAGCTGTGAACTGATCCAGTGTTTCTGAAGAGCAATTTGGAATTATGCCTAAAGGGCAATAAAAATGTGCATACCCTTTGATCCATCAATACCACTACTGGGACTATACCCTGAAGAGATCATGAAAAGAGGTAAAAGCATCACTTGTATAAAAATATTCACAGTAGCCCTGTTTGTGGTGGCAACAAATTGTAAAGTGAGCTAATGTTCATCAATTGGGTAATGGTTGAATGGTTGTGCTATATTTATGTTATAGAACACTATTGTTTTATTAGAAACCAGGAGGGATGGGAATTCAGAGAAGCCTGGAGGGATTTGCATGAACTGATGCTGAGCGAGATGAGCAGAACCAGAAAAGCATTGTACACCCTGACAGCAACATTGGGGTGATGATCAATCTTAATGGACTTGCTCATTCCATCAGTGCAATAATCAGGGATAATTTTAGGTTATCTGTGATGGAGAACACCAACTGTATCCAAAGAAAGAACTGTGAAGTTTAAACAAAGACCAAATTCTATTACCTTCAATTTTTTAAAAAAAGTTGTCTCATGCACTACATAATTTTTGCTATCTCTAATATTTCATTTTTTTTGTTCAAGGATATGATTTTTCTATCAACACATTCAATTTTGATCATTGTATAATATGTAAACAATGCAAAGATTATCAGACTGCTTTCTGTGGGGGAGAAGGGGGAGGGAAGGGAGGGTGGGTAAAAATATGTAAAATTGAAAACCTTACCAAAAATTGATAGGTAGAAACTTCTATTGTATATTAGTGAAAACAAATTTTAAAAAAAGTAAAAAAAAGAGGAAAAGATGATGATGGAATATGTCAAGTTTCACTGATAGCAAGAATCAGTATTTAAACCCAACCATAGCTCTATGACTCTATTTTCTTTTTTTCTATTAAATACTCATAATAAGAATAAGCTTTTCTTTATTTCATCCGAAGTGAGCCACAAAGTCAGGGACAGGCATTATTTCCATATTCAAATTTCAATTTCAATTTCAATTTCAATTTCAATTTTCAAATTCAAATTCAAATTCAAATTCTGTTTTACCAAAAGGTTGACAATACATATGATGAATCCAGGAGCTGATGCAAAGTGAAGAAAGCAAATCCAGATAAAGAATACTATAATGGATATAAAAAGATCAACAAACAGAAACAACTAAAATAAAATTTTGCAGATTTATAAATAATAAGCTTTGAATTAATGAAGAAATTGAGAGTCCTCTCCAAGCTCTTTTACAAAAAGTTGTTGTGCATGGAAATAGTGTTACATATAAAATCAAATCTTTTCAATACATAAATACATTTTCATGATTTTTTCATATTCTTTTATTTTAGTAAAATATTTCTATTTTAAGGGATTAGTCTCTGGAATAACTAGCAAGAAGAATATAGGGGGAAATCTAGATAAAAATATATAAATAAAACTACTTAAAATAGATGTCATAGTCATTGTCTTAAACTAGCAATCTTTGCTTTTGTTCAGCTTTGTTCAAATGAGAAAATTTCACAAATTACAACTCCATACTGAAGAAATGGGCTTTTTTTTTTGTGGACTCAAATAAAGCACAGTATCTCACTAGACTTCAGGATTATCCTTATAAATGTCACTTTCCATTGTTCAACATTTAAGGTGGATGCTACTGAATTGCAGAATTTTAGATGAAATGAAGCTTCAAAATCACTTAATACAACTCTTATACAATGCATGACTTTAAGCAAAGGAAAAAGAAAAAACTAATTTTTATTAAGTGCTTGCCTTTTACAGGCTTCCATGAGAAGAATGTTTGCTGAAACTGCATTCCCAAATGTCACCAGTCACCTTTCAATGTGCTAAGTATGATGGCATCTTCCCAATTCTTATCCTTGACCTTTTTTGCAGCTTTTTATACTGTTTAATCCCCTCTCCTTGTTTAGATTCAGTGACACTATTCTCTCTTATCTATCAATCCACTTATATTTGGTATTACCCCCTGGGTCTTTACTCTTTTCTTACTTTCCATTTGTGACCCTTTCTCCTCACTCCAAAGGTTCAATCCCATGCATTTTAAACTCCACATTCATTATAGGGTTATTGGGTGGCAGATATTTTATAAATCTGAAATCTTTATATTATGAATAACATTTCTTTTTTCTTCCTGAGAACTATGATGACATTTATCTATGATGTATTTTTCATGACTTTTTTTTTCAATCACTAACAATCTGAGCATTTAACCATTCCACAAATATGTTAAATGTTTATGATGTGGAAAAACTACAAAATAACTGCTAGGGGAGAGGGAAATGTGATACTGAGGTAAACAAAACATTGTTCCTGCCCAGGAGGAACAACCAAACACTAGTGGTTCATCTAGAGGGAATAAGATGTTGAGGAAAGAGTACAGGGATAAAATCAAGCAGCACATAAATATTTATCAAGTACCAACTCTGAACCAGATACTGAATTCAGTTTTAGGGATTCACATATGAAAAAAAGAAAAAGATAATCACTGCCCTCGAACAGCATATAATCTAATAAAAGGAGACAACACATAAAGGAAGGGAGGATCAGCTAGGGAATTTACCCAGTACCATAGCATGTTGTAAATCTAAGAAATCTCAAAGAAAAGATAGATTATCTGAACAGTACTCCCTCCTTCAATGGAAATTTTTATTAATGATTATACTTTCCAATGAGAAGGAAAGGTGATGAGATGAAGAACCAAGATTTTCTGGCATCTTGCATTGTGAAAAAGTTTTTCCAATAATGTCAGTAAAAGAGGTCTCAAAGTGGTATCACCATGTATGAAAAAAAAAATAGGATGGATCCAAATCTAACATACATACATATTATCTGAATGATCTCTTGGGAAGGCATTTCATCTCTTTATACATCATCTTCTTCATTTGTAAATTTTAAGGATAATAGATGTATTACTTTAGTCATTATGAAGGAAGATCTTTGTAATCCTTGTAGTGTTGTAGAATGTGAGCACTTATCACAATCAGATGATAAACACCCTGAGAGCAGAGATTTTGCTTTATTTACCTTTATACCATACTTAACATCTATCACAATGCATGCATGACATGTTTGATTATTAGAAAAGGTACGCTCAGCATCTGATTAATCCTATATTATTTCTATAGTGGATGAATAAATAAAAGACATGTATTTTATATAATCTGATATACTCATGGACTTCACCTCAAACCAATGTGAAATCTTTCCCTTAATAAGCAGAGTTGCAATAGCACTTTCTCAAGGTCATTTCACCTCTCCTATTTTTTTTTCTGCTATTAATTGAAAAATATTCTCTGCCAAGAGAAAAAAGCATGATCTTTTGTTAGGAAAGATATTAAAAATCCATGTAAAGGATATTTTATATGTTAAAAATAAAAATGAGATGCTGATTCGGGAAGAGAAAAGAGGTATACTAACCCTAGGGATATGACACACAACTCAATCTATATCATTATGAATTGGCTACTAGCTTGGATCATTTGACTAGAACACTCATCAGGCATTTATCATCCTCTAAATAACTCACAATATGGTTTAACTTATTGACTATTTTGTATTAATAACATACTTCACTCTCTATACAGAAAGAGGTTATAAAATGCAAGATCCCCATAGTGCAGAATGAAGTGAGGCATAGGTAATTTGGGGAATTTTGAGTGTGTAGATATTCCAAAATTCATATATTTGAATACAGATTGTTTAGAATGAATTCTCTATACTTTTCAGATACATCCATTAATTGTGATTGATTTTCATTGAATTACTTTTGAGAGAGAAGATCAATTAGGTGCAAAAGGGATTCAATATGTTCTTTGCTTACTTCAATAATTTAAGAATTTATGATATCATTAGCATCAGACAAATTAAAAACTGCTAAATAAACATTCATTTAATGTTTAGTATGTGCAAGAGTCAGTGGTTTTCCAGTGGTTGGTTACTGTGTAGAATGGCACGTCCATTTAAAGAAAAGTTGATTTTTATATGAGAGTAACATAGTCCTCTTGTTAGATCATTATCACTTCATAATATATTTGAAAACTAAATCCATTTTAATATATTTCATAATGTTTCTTTCTCTTAGAAACCATATTATTAGATGATTGAAATATTTCAGTTCTTTATAAAATTTATTTACTCTCTTTGGAATGTTCAAGTTATTATGCCACAGAGAGTAGATAAGGAGATATTTTTAAAAGTTCATTTAATAATGAGAGAAATAAGAAATTAGGAAATTAACAAATAACCTTAATATGGAGTAAAAAATGCTCCTGTATGAATTCATATCTTTTAATTTATAAAATGCAATGATTTTAAATTGACTGTAGCCTATCCATTGGTATAAAATACCATTGTTCTAATCATCATTCTAATTTGCATTTCTCCATGCAATTGTGAGAACATTTTTTTATATGCTTATAGATAGCATTGAAAAACTCAACTGAAAACTGTTCATATATCTTGATCAATTATCAATTGGAAATTGACTCTTTTAAAAAATAAATTTGACTCAGTTCTCTATTTTGAGAAATGGAAGTTTATCAGAGAAGCTTTTTTCAATATTGTTTTCCCAACAGTTACTATTGCTAACTGTATTTCCCTCTATCCTATTCCACATAGCCCTGCTTATTCTATGCTCTCTCTTTTCACTCTTCTCCTCACAAGTGTTTTGTTTCAGACTCTCTTCCCACAATCTGTCCTCTCTTTTATCATCCCCCCACACTTTCTTCCTTCCCCTTCCACTCCTGCTTTCTGTAGGGTAAAATAGATTTCTATACCCAATTGAATTTATGTTATTGTCTCTCTGAGCCAATTTTGATGAGAATAAAGCTCACTCATTTCCCCTTATCACCATCCTTTCCACTCCACTGCAACAGCTTTTTCTTGTCTCATTTATGTGGAATAATTTATCCTGTTCTATCTCTCCTGTTGCTGTCCTCTCAGTACATTCCTCTGTCACCCCTTAATTCCATCTTTTTTATATATTATCCCTTCATATTAAATTCCTACCTGTGTCCTGTCTAAATATTATATATATATATATATATATATATATATATATATATATAAAGATATACACACAGACACATATATACTCCTTCCAGCTGCCCTAATAATAAGAATGTTCTTGTGAATTATCAGTATCATTTTCCTATGAAGCAATACAAATAGTTCAATGTCTTTCAGTCCCTTATGATTTCCCTTTCCTGTTTAACTTTTTATTCTTGAGTCTTATATTTGAAAATCAATTTTTCAGTTCAGTTCTGGTCTTTTCATCAGGAAAGTTGGAAAGTCCACTATTTCATTGAATGTCCATCCTTTCCCCCTGAAAGAATATGCTCAATTTTGCTTGTCAATTGATTCTTTTGTTGTAATTCAAACTCTTTTGCCTTCTGGAATTTCATATTTCAAATCCCATGATCCTTTAAGGAAGAAGTTGCTAAATTTTATGTTATACTGACTGTGGCTCCATGATAATTAAACTTCTTTCTGATTGCTTGCAATCTTGATCTGGAAGTTCTGAAATTTAACTTGGAGTTTTCATTTTGGAATCTCTTCAAGAGGTGATCAGTGGAGAGTTCATCCCAATCATTTTCACAATTATGATTACTAACTATGTAATTCCCTCCATTCTAATTCTCCCTTTTTATACTTTTCTCTCCTTTTCTACTGTCCCTCCTCACCAGTGTTTTGCTTCTGGCCATTCTCTCTCAATCTATTTTACCTCTATCAGTGCCTCCCCACCTTTTTTGTCCCTTCCCCACATACTTTCTTACAGGGCAAGATAAATTTCTATACCCAACTGAGTGTGTATGTTATTCACTCTTAACCAAATATGATGAGAGTAAGTTTCGAACAATGCTCAACTCTTTCTTTCTTTCCCTCTACCATAATAGGTTTTTTGCATTCATGTGATTTACCCTGTTCTGTCAGCACCTTTCCTCTTCTCCACTACAATACTTTTTCTTTCACTTCTTAATTATTTTATATCATTATTAAAATTAACTTTTACCTTTATCCTATCTCCATTATACCCTCTCTAACTGCCTTAAAAGCTACATAAACTTTTCATGAAGGGATGTAAATAGTTTAACCCTATTGAATAACATGTTTTTATTTTTCTTTTCTGTTTACCTTTTTGTTTCTCTTGAGTCCTGTTTTGAAGATCAAATTTTCTGTTAGACTCTGTTCTTTTCAATCAGAACTTTTGGAAGTCCTCTATTACATTGAATATAACTTTTTCTTCTGAAAGATTATGCTCATTTTTTCTAGTAGTTGTTCTTGGTTGTAATTCAAGTTTTTATCTTCTGGAATATCATAGTCCAAGTCCTCTGAGTCTTCAATGTGGAAGCTGCTAAGTACTGAGGAATCCTGATGGTGGTTCCCTGATATATCAGTTATTGTTTCCTGGCTGCTTGTTTTTTGACTCCTTGACCCGATAATTCTGGAATTTGGCTACAATATTGCTTATTTAAGAAATCCATCTTATCTCCCCTTACTATACTCTAGAATTCTGCATTCAATTAGGTATAAGTTTTGTCCCTTTTTCTCTTATTATTCACTTTCCTCCCCACCCCGAGCTATTTCTAAAGTTTCATTGAATAACCATTTTTCTTGCTTGATATTTTTCTTTGGAATTTCTTTTTTTTCTTCCTTCTGTACAACATTGACTACCTTTGTCCATAGTTCTTCAAGCATCCTATCTTCCAAATGTAATGCCTAAAATCTTTTTATCACTTCCTCTAAATCTGTTTATCCTTTCCACTTCAGATTCATAAAGGATGTTATTTAGATCATATCCAAATGGTCTGAAGGTTTTCCCTATTTTATTCAATTTGAGTCTGAATTTGGTGAGGCTGCTGCCATAGTAATAAACAAGAAAACAATAAGAATTTAGATAGCTTTGTGTTGTTATATAAATGCAGGACTTATTGGACAACTTAAACCTGAAGCGAAGTTATAATTAACTAGGTGAAAAACTAGATAATTTACATTATATTAAACTATAAATTCTTTCAGGTCAGATATTATATGCTTATTGCTGCATATCCCAATGATGATGAGCATGGAGCCTTAATATAATGAATGTTTTTGTAAATATTTTTTAGATGGGAAAGTTAAATTGAATCTGTTGCACAGCATTTGTTTGCATGAGCATGTGTGTATGTACACCAATAAACTTGGAATGTGATGACCATAACAAGATATGGTTCTTATTTACTAGGTGATTATGATTCATAAGATAGTAAGGTAGTTGTGGAAAAGGTATATTATTAACCTTGAAGTTTAAATCCATATGATTTATTGTTCCTACACAGCCTACTTCATAATGTTCATCTAAAGAAAATGTTTTATGAATGGGCAAGAGAAATATAAATTCGAATTAAGGAAATAACTATTTAAAGAGACTCATCTTTTCCCAAAGAGGAGACTAGTATCAAGAGATGTCTAAAATACCTGTTTTTCCCCTTTAAAGATTTCATTGGAACTCTGATGTTACTGATATAGTAAGGGTATGTATCCCCCCCCAATAATTATAACATGCCTGTGCCTGTTTGTTGTGTGCAAGACTCTTATCTATATCATTCCATAATTCAAAGGAAATGTTGAAGATAAGAAGAAAAGAGGAGAATGTTTTATGCATTGAATTTATTGTAGGAAATGACTTAGAGTCACAATGCAATCTGACATGTATATGTTGTGATTGTTGGGGTTGAGACAATATATGTAAAATATATGTAAATAATATGTTTTTGTTCATTTGTAAATATCTATATGCACCTTATTTTAGGCATCTTTAGATAATGATCCACTCTGGGGAAGAAATTACTTTCTTTATATAATATTAAAATTACCTTTAAATATACTATTTATATTTCACTTAGCAGTTTACAAAACATTTACTTTAGAGCAAAATTATAAAGTTGACTATGTAAGAATAATAAATCACATGCACTTAAACTTTAAGGTTTGTAAAATACTATTTTAGCCCCCCTCTTATTATCCTATCATCCATAGTCATGTGTCTAATGAAAAAGCAGATTTTCACATTCTAAGTTCATTGGCAACTATAAATACACACACACACACACACGCGCACACACACACACACACACACACACACACACACATACTGGTATGTTCTTCCTGGTGGATGCTGTGCAATAGATTTAATTTAGTTTTTTAGCTTAAAAAACTTTATGTCATTCATTTTTTGTTTACTTCCTTCAAAATACTATGACATGTAGCCAACTAACAATATTCATAACCAGTGTGTTCTATAAGTGACATGGTAAGGAAGACATATTCCTTATCCAACCAGTAAATTTGGAAATAAATTGAAGAAGTACACTGAGAGAGAAAAATATCATGCTCTTTTAGATCTATTTTGATATTGGTTTACTTTATAGAGGGAAATGAATCTTTTAAAATTGTATTCCATTGACTCATATTTATATTTTTCTTGCTAGTTTAAAAATGAAAATTTTCTTTAGAGCAATACTATGAAGTAGACACACCAATTGTACGACCTTTTGAATGTTGTTCAGCTTCCAATCTCTGGAGAGACTATAGTTGCCCTTGACTATAGCTATGTAGCAACTCTGCAACAATTCTAATGCTAGAAAGATTAGTATGTATCTGAGGACTTTAAACTTGATATTTTAATAGGAATTTCTCAAATTCATTCTATATTTAAATTATGGTTTAGAGACTCAGAAAATAGTTTTATTATTTTCTCTCCTTTTTTCCTCACTTTTGATTTTTAACACCCTAATCTCTCTATTTTTTGCTTCCTTATTGTTCTTCATAACTTTCCTTGGTTTTTCATTTTATATTTAATGTTTGAATTTCTGCTATATCAGGGAAATATTAGGTTTGGCCTGTATAGTTCCCAGGTGAACTCTTAGGAAAAGAGATCTATAGTGAGATGGTACCTTTAAGAATGACCCTTATAATAACTAGAGCTTCTTAAAATGGAATGTTACCATAAGGATTTCCCATTTCTAAAAATCTTCAAACAAAGTTTGACTAATCACTTGTCAAGCTTTGGATATTGTGAGTTTTACTTCATTTACAGCTAAAATATGATCTTAATTATGATTCAAATGATAATTTCCAACTTTAGGATTTCCATGACCATCAGTTTCTTGGAATGACAAGCAAAGTAGGGGAGTGGAATGAGCATTTAATTTTCTTTTCTAAGTGCTTGTTTCAAATATTTTATTTGATCCACAACAACCATGAGTTATAGATATTGTTAGTATCCCTATGTTGCAGGTAAAAAAACCTAGACAATCTCAGGTTAAGCTATTTGCCTTTGTCTCATAGTTATTATAAGTCTTTAAGGCCATATTTGAATTCTTGTCTTCTGGATTCCAGAAACAAAATTCTATCCAATATGCCTCCAGTTCCCTTAAGGCACCAATTTGTTAAATCATATTCATTAAGCAATGGAAAAACATGGAGATTTTTTTTCTCAAAACAAAATTTGAAAGTTTCAAGTTGCTCATGATCTTTAAAGTTGGAGGACTATGTAAAAGAGTACTAATACAGCATTTAAAGTTGGCAGTGATCTGTTAGAGAGTTTTTAGCCCAACTTCTTTCTTTTGCAGGTAAAGAAACTGAGACCCAGAAAAATTAAGAGATTTCTGCATTTTTCTCTTTGTTTCTCTTCTCACCAACTGTCTTGATGCTAAGAACAATTTTCAGCCTTATACATCTTGTTCTGATACTTCATTCTTCTAATTGGTCAGTGACTCCAATGCTCTACTATATCACTACACTCCTCATCCTATCCCTTTGCCTGCTGCTGTTCCAGTAATGGAACAATAAATAAAATTAATACCACCTATAAAAGAAAAATATGTATGCTAATTTATTCATCTAGGGTCTATTTATTATCTTTGTAGCTTTTCAAACCAAAATCACCATCTCTGGTCATTAATACATACAAACATATATACATTAATACATACATATATACACACATGCATGCATAATACATGCATACATTATATATATATATATGTGTGTGTAGAATTTAATATATGTGTGCAGATAATCCATTTTTAAGACAGAGGTTCTATGAGAAAAGAGATTATCTGCTTTTTTATTTTTATCTTCCTCAGTAATTGGATAAAAATAAGCACTTGATTTTTAAATTATTCATTAATTATTATATATTTTATTAATCCAGCAATTCATAGAGTATAGCAAATGGTACAGTTAGGTTCCAAACCTAGATCTTTTAAAAAATAATGTCCATCTCAAACAGTTCCAATATAGAGATGATGACTTCCTCTATGAAGAGAGATCTTTGAATAGAGGTCAGATGAGGGCTAGTCTGGTCAGAGTGGAAGTACCATTTGGGATCTCTATTATGACTTCTGAAAATTCCTTTAAAGTCCATAAACTGGAACTCATATTTTAATTAGAGATTGAACAAGATGGTCCCTAATATTGTTTCCTATTTTGAGATTCTACAATTCAGGTTTCAAGAAGTATCGAAGATGGAGAAGATGATCTCCCATCCATTTCTACGATTCTACATTGGGGGAAATGAAGTTATGATAAGTTTCTTTCTAATGTCTCTTTATCATTTTGTTTCTCAGTGGCCTATATAGTAAGGGGATTTTTGCAATTAGCCATCTGGTCCCCGAGAGGGGTGTGGTTAGCTGTAGATGAATCATGCCCTGGAGGTTGCATGAGGCTGTGTGTACCACTTAAAGCTTTTAATTCTCCAGGGTTGTAATTATCTCAAGATAGGTAAAACTATTTTTAGGGCTGTCATTTTTCTTGATTTACTGGCATAGAAGAACTTTTGTTTCACCAGCCAACCTGCCCATTCCATGAGGCTTGGTAGCAATATATTTTCTACAGAAGTACAAGTAATAATAAATTAAACTAGCAGGTGTTCTTTCTATAACAAAAACAACAATTGCCAAACAAAAACAAAAATCAGCATCTAGCCTGGTACTTTGAACAAAGGTGGCATTTAATGGCTAGTAAGTAAAAATAGTTCAATTGCTGTAACACTCCAATAATCTCACTGCCCTTTGCATTTTTCCCCCTCCATTTCCTATGATCTTCACAGCTAAGTGAAGTTTGAAATGCATGGATTATTACCCCTAAATTTGGATGAACAAACTGAGGCTCAGGATGGTTTTTGATGAACTTATTTTTTTTTCCTTAGGCTGGTTACATATAGGTATAAAATGATAAGAATTAGAGATGCAAGAGGGTTTGAACAGCAATTTCCAGAGGAAAATGTTATATTCCTCTTGTGAACTTCATACTCCAATGAAACTGGGCTGTTTTCTATTGTTCAGAAAACTCTGCTCATATCAGCAGGAGAAGCAGCAGCAGCAATATCCATCATTCTTTTTGCTGTTCATGTTGTCTTTATTGTCATCTTCTAGCTAATATTTATATAGCACTTACTATGAACTAGTCATGGTGCTTTATATACACTTCTTTAAAATTATTATTTCATTTGATCCTCACAACAACCCTGGGAATTAGATGCTACTATTATCCCCACTTTACAGATGAGTAAATTGAAATGGAGATTAAGTGACTTGATCAAAGGTCTGAGATGGGATTTTAGCCCAAGTTTTCTTGACTGCTGGTCTGGCATGGTATGTGGTACATTGTACTACATAGCTGCTTCAGTATCTTTTCTCAGCACAATGCTCTTTCTATATATAGAAGATGTTTTTCTCAGTTGTTTAGTATTGTTTTTGATTCATTATAGCTTTCCACACATCAAAGTCTCTACAATGATGGTGAATGAAATAAAATATAATTCAGATATAGAAAAATTATTTGCTGAAAGAATGGGAAGAGAGGGGGAAGAAAAGCCACAGGTCTGCTGTATCATGAATATGCTTCTGTTTCTCCATCAGACCTTGTATCAGATCTGCCTCCTTTTTCTGATGTCTTCCCTTGAAGATTTGGAGTCAGTCAGGTTGAAGAAAAATAAATAAGGGTCTTTGTCAAATCCTCTAATGCCATTACTGTTCTGGTTCAGTGTATCAATCATCTGTTTTTTTTTTAAATGGAATAGTTTATCAGTATATATTATTTAGTATAAGATACCATTTTAGTATGATATTCTTATTTACTTGAGCACATATTAGCTATGTGACCTTTACAAAATCACTTAACCCTGTTTGCCTCAGTTTCTCCATCTCAGGAATGTTATGCCCTTTGTACAGTTTCTGGCACATATCAAACACCATAAAATATTAGTTTAAATAATAATTATTATTATTCATACAAGTAGTTAATTTACATGTTATTAATATTTCCATGGAAAATCAGAGCCCATCTCAGAATCACAGAAATTAGGGAAGGATATGATATAATCACTTAGCACAGTATGGATTTGAGGAAGAATAAGAATACCACCATTGTGCCTCATGTGATTATCCATCTCTATTTAAGTATTTCCTCTGATAAGGAAAGAATTACTTTACCCTGCAACCCATTCCACTATTGGACAGCTCTCCTTATTAGAAAGTTCCTCCTTAAATCAATGCCAGTTCTATATCTATTCAGGTCCCTTCAACTTTTCCTAGTTCTGCCCTCCAGGCCCAAAGAGAGCAGTCTACTTCCTTCCCCAGATGACATCCCTCTAAATAGCCAAAGGCAGAAGTTTAATGTCACATCTTTGACCTTGCTTCATCCTTCCCTGAACCTTACTATGATATTAAGAAGTTTAACCTGGCAAACCATTTCTCATGAATAATATAGGCAACTACTATAATTTTAGAGATTCTGGGGAGACATTTTTAGCCTAGCAGATAACTTCCTATTGTTTTCATAGTTTTGAAGAGCCTAGGGTGCAGAAATGGAGAGATTCTATTCTAGAGTAACCCTAAAACTTATAATGTAAAATCTATAGAAGAGAGAGAGAGCAAATAATGACATTCAGTTCATATTATGGTGTCATTGAGTGGTACCAAAATGTTTTGGTTTTTTTTTTTGCTAATGAAAAATGTTATATCAGAATATTTACACTAGATACTCATGAACTGGAGAGTAGTTGCCCCATAAAAGGTAGAAAGGGAAATATAAATAAATTTGATTTATCCAAAATTAAAACTTTGCTCACTATACATTTTTTCTAGAATTGTCTCCAAAGGGAGTTGTCAGAATTTCTGTATTACAGAAATGATTATATGAAGATTGAATAAAAATTGGTAGATCTTAGATATCATTTTTTCCAAGTCCTTTGTTTTTCAGATGAGAAAATGAAAGCAAAGCAATGTTATTGTCTTGCTCCCATCACATATTATCAACAGAGCAGGGATTCAAACTCAGGCCCTTTATCTTCATTGACAATTCTCTTTCCACTATACCTAAACACTATCTTGCAAGAAGGAAGAGGGGAAACTAGATCTGGTATTAAGCAAAGAAATCATACCTAGGAGGTCAATAAGTCATCAGGATATTCTTGAAAAATGATTACTGACCTATGTTTTTAATTGCACTTTGAAAACCCAGTTATAAAAGCTTTAAAAAAAAGGAGTCTCCTAGGGGAACATTTATTATTTTGTCTGATGAGTTCAACAGTTGTTTTAGGGTATTTTAATAGCAATCACACTGACACCACCTTTATGGGAAAGTTATAATAGAATTCCAGTATCATTAATCCATCAGCTTTTTAATCATCTGTCAATTTTTACTCTGAATTCACAAATTCAAAAACTTTCAGATTAAAAAGGATTCTCCTAAAGTATCCACTAATTAAGTTGAACTCCTGTACAAGAAGCCCATCCCAAGTTTCTAGGAAGGCTTTCTTGTAGTTTCTGCTTGAAGGCCTTTATGGAGGGTAGTTCTAGCACCTCCCAAAGCAGCTTCTTCTATTTTTGGTCACCTCTAAATGTCTTAAATTTTTTCTTATATTGAGTAAATATCTGATTCTCTCTAGTTTCTACTATTTGTAATGCTTACCTTTTGGACCATAAAAATATTGCATGTTTTTTCTGCATGCTAGATATTTATATTTTTGAAGATATATATATATATATATATATATATATATATATATATATATATATATATATCCCCAAGTTTTCTTCTCTTCCATACTAATTATCCTGAGTCCCTCAACTAGTAATTCATTCCATGCATTCCATGAAAGTCTTTGAGTAGAGACTAGATGATTATTTCTTGATTATATTGTTAGAGCAATATTGTCAAACTCAATTGAAATAGAGATCATCAAACTGTACAGGGATTACTGCCTGTTGCATTGTGACTTAGTAAACTATATATTAACATTATCTATGCTCTATTGGAGTGAAGTTAGGTAGAGCAATGGGTAGAGTCCTGGATTTGGCGTCAGGAAAATTCATCTCCCTGAGTTTAACTCTGGCCTTAGAAACTCACTAGCTGTGTGACTCTGAACAAGCCTCTTAATCCTATCAACCTCATTTTCCTCATCTTTAAAATGAACTGGAGAATAAAATGGCAAGCCACTCCAATGTCTTTGTAAACCAAATAAACAAAAAACACAACCCGAAATGGAATCCTGAAAAGTCAGACATGAATGAAATGACTGAACAACATGTTCTTTGGATATTTATTTTGATAATTATTTTATAATTGCATTTTAATCTCCATGTCTCATTCAGAGGTATTCTAAGCTCTTTTGGTCAAAAGTTTGACTCCTTTATTGTGATTGATCTTATCAAATTCTTGGTAGGATAAGATGACCTCATAGCATTATTCCAACTCTCAGGTTCTGGAATTCCATTTTAGAGCTTGACTATATCTAGTTTAACTTCAGAGACCTCTATGCTGAAAACCAACTTTTTTTTTTTTAAATCATCATTACCTATCCAGAAAGCAGACTATATTAACATCAGAGGTAGTAAGAGAAGGTCAAGATAGATGGTAGAGGAGCAAGGCCAATGTCTGGTACTTACTTTTCTTTCTCAGGCCAAGAATTAAGGCTCAGCATAAAATTATGGTGAAATCAACTATATCCTTAATGTACAATAAAATATAATTTAAGGTTTTGAAGCTAAAGAAGATATTGCATTGAGAATAGGATTACTACTAGAAATAAGAAAGTGGAGGGACAGCATGTGTAAAAACAAAGAAAAAGCAATGATGTAGAAAGATATGTCAATAGCAAATTGTCATATAGAGCTAGAAAGACTTGAATTTCCATCTTATTTCTGGTATTTGTTATATGACTATGAATAAATCATTCCCAACCTTCATTTTTATACTCTTCAAAATGAATTATATTATGTCATTCATCATCTACTACATAATGTACTTTTTAACCATTTTGTTGACCAAATCTGTGATTTATTAGTTTTAAGAATTCCTAGTAAGTTCTCTACCAATGCAGAATAGCACCTATCCTATAAATTAAAGAGATTGCCTAGATCCTCATAGGTGGCATGCATTTAAAAGTGGAATTTGAATCCATTTCCATTTGAATACATTTCAATTCATTGAATACTTCTCATAAATTATAAACAACTATGTAAATATGAATTATTATAAAATATATCAACAATGACAATGGAGTTTCTCAAGTGGAATTCAGATGGATTTTTGAAATAAGATAAAACAATAACTTAAAGATTTCACAAGAAATAAAACTAATAATTTTCTTATTAAATTTCATCCTTATCCTTATCATCCTTATCCTCATCCTCCTCCTCTTCCTTATTATTATTGTTATTAGACATGTTCACAAGAGCCAATCAATGCCTCATCATGTTAGAAAGATCAATATTTTTTAAGAAATATTTATTTAATTTGAGTTTTACAGTGTTTTCCCCAGTTCTTGCTTCCCTCCCCCCACCCCCCTACAGAAGGTAGTCTGCTAGTCTTTACATTATTTCCTTGGTGTGAATTGATCTAAGATGAATGTGATGAGAGAGAAATCATATCCTTAAGGAAGAAAAATAACATATAAGAAATAACAAAATTGCATAATAAAATAATGGTTTGTTTTCTTAAATTGAAGGTAATAGTCTTTGGTCTTTGTTCAAACTCCACCATTCTTTCTCTGGATACAGATGGTATTATACATCGCAGATAGCCCAAAACTGTCCCTGATTGTTGCACTGATGGAATGATCAAGTCTATCAAGGTTGATCATCACCCCAATGTTGCTGTTAGGGTGTAAAATGTTTTTCTGGTTCTGCTCATCTTGCTCAGCATCAGTCCATGCAAATCTCTCCAGGCTTCCCTGAATTCCCATCCTTCCTGCTTTCTAATAGAACAATAGTGTTCCTTAACATACATATACCACAGTTTGTTAAACAATTCCCCAATTGGAGGACATTCACTTAATTTCCAATTCTTTGCCACCATAAACAGGGTTCTCAGGTGTAATGATTGTTCCCTCTTATGTACAGTGTAATCAAAATATAATTTTTAGTAGAAAATCTTTATCAATTGCTGTGGCATCCAAAAGATTTGATCCAAAAGATTCCTATGGATATATGTCAACCTACTACTAATGAATTTTTTGGATATAAGATATGCAGTTCATTACCAGACTGTTTAAAAGACTATATTAAGATTTTCCCAATTGGTAGAACAGCTAGAGCTTATCCATCAAAAGTATAATATGTAAAGTTGATCTTTCTATGATCAATGTTTGAAGGGATATGGGAAATCTGGGACACTAATACATTGTGGATGGAGCTGTGAACTCATCCAAACTTTCTGGAGAGCAAGTTGGAATTACACCCAAAGGGCAACAAAAATGTGCATACCCTTTGACCCAGCAATACTACTACTACTGGATCTATACCCTGAAGAGATTATGAAAAAGGGTAAAAACATCACTTGTACAAAAATATTCATAGCAGCCCTGTTTGTGGTGGCAAAGAGCACACTGGATTTAGAAGTAGAGGACCCATATTCAAATCTTACCCCTTGTTACCACATAACTATTATGAGTTGGCTTTCCTTCTCTGGGTCTGTTTGTTCATGTCTAAAATGAGTAGATTTGACTAGTTTTTCTCAAAACTCCTTCAAGTTCTAAACTTGTGATTCATATACAGATCTTGTCAAATATAAGAAATAGAGTCAACCATTTTCATTTGAAAATTGTGTTATGTGGTTTCGTTTGCCCAGTAAAATATTAGTTGTAATTAGAAGTTTGGGCAGTTTAGTAATTTTTAAATGACATGCATAATCATAGAAAGATATTCTTTTCAAAATATCATTAAATTTAAATCATCTTAGTATTTACTGAATTGCAAAGACTGCTTGAGTTTCCCTGTGGGATATATTATGAAATATAATATAAAAACACTTTAAGAATATATCATTGTCATTAGAGTCTTGCTGTTTTGATGGTTCATAAAAAATAAAAACTTAAAGTGTGGTAAAGGGCAAAAAATTACATTAAACACTCATAAGTTCCTTAAGTGTGAGTATCTAATCCTAGATATTTACTACCACATGCTTTCCATAAGGCACTGTATCCAATAAATATTATTGACTGCTTGACTGTTCCATTAAATTAAGAATTTAAAGAGTAGGAATATATTTTGATTTTATAGCAACTAGAATTATCATACCAGCTTAACCTAATAACAAGTCATAATATTGGTCACAGATGATACTTCTTCCATCTGAGAAAATCTACAATGACTAATTTAAGTAAATGCCCCATTAAGCATTGAAATACCCATTTTGCAGAAAGGCAAATATAGGCATAAGATATAATTCAAAATTTACTATGTCCTACTAGACATAACATTCTGTTATAGATGATAGGCATAAAAAGATAAAATGATCACCAACCTTTGAGAAATAATAAAACTGTATGAAAATTCTCTGGTCCCTCTTGGGGGTTACGTCCATTCCTTTAATTACATATACATACCCTTATCCATGTTGACATCCATTTCCATATCCATATCTGAAAATAACTGTATATGAATTTATAAAAGGAACATTAAATATTCATTAAACAAAAATATTCAAATATGTAACAAAGAATAAGAAATAAAGATTATTTAGGAAATATATATCTTATATAAGAAATTGAATAGTTTGCATATGTGTATATACAATTTAATAAACTGGTTCAAAATTACTCTATTAATTTGCGTTCTTTGCTACACTTTTCATTTTTGTTTGTTTCCTTCTGTGGTTCAAAGAATCCTGGTTTTATTGATGCTTTGCTTTATATATTTATCACTACCCACTGACTTACCACTTGTAATAAACATGTATAGTCAAGCAAAGAAAACCAACATATTGGGCCTGTCTGAGAGTATGGATCTCATCCATCATCCCTAGTCCATCACCTTTCTTCTAAGAGGTGACAGGCAGTTCGTCACTTTTTCAGAATATATAACCTCCAGTACAGGGAACAATATAGACCCACAGGAAACAGTAAACAGTTGATGGGACATTTTTGCTCTTATACGTTTCCTACAGAGACATTTTACTTTTTCTTTAATCCCTGAGAAAAATCTGAAAAAATGAGGCTAGATTTTTTTTTATTGAAAAGAACACGGATTGAGGAAGAAGACTTTAGAACTTTAAGGGGCTTTAGGAAGATTGATTTATTTGAACCATTCATTTTAAAGGTAAGGAAACTAAGAATGACTTGACCAAAATGATACACAAAGATGAGAAAGAAAGAACTCAGACAATTCTTTTGACTTCCAGTTACAATATGATTTTTTTACTCTGTTGATCAAAACATAGTATGTGTTCAGGAAATGCTCACTGAATTAAATTTAACTTAATTGTATAGTGTCTTGATAATTCTAAGCTTTGTTTCAAAATAATCTCCACCACCATCATCATGACCATCATCTTCATCATCACTAGAATTTAAATAGCACATTAAATTTTGCAAAGATCTTTATAAATATCTCATTTCGTCCTCATGAAAACTCTGGCAGATGGTTTACTATTTTTATTATCTCCATTTTATAGAATAGAAAGTTCAAGTAGGTAGTGATTCAGTGACTTCCACAAGGTCACATAATGCTTGATTCTAGGTTGGAACTCATATATTCTTGATTTCAGGCCCAAACCCCTCTCTGTTGTCTCACTGCACACTAATTATTTCTACTTTGCCAGGGTAAATTTTCTCAGACTTCTATGAATTGCCATTTATGGCAAGGATTATCATATACTATCTCACACTACTTTTAGATAATGAGAATGGATAGAACCAAGGAGAATAAAGTCTATCTTTCAATTCAAAGTACATAGAATAGTAATTTACACTTAGTATATACTTAAATCTTTTAAAATTAAAAACATTCATAGAATTATACTGTCAGGTACATATCCAAATGAAGTTATCAACAGACATTTAATGGGATTATGATTGGTGCTCAGGATAGTTTCCTGTAGATATATAAATATCACAGTCATTTGAATAGAGATAATAATTGAATTCATTGGAGTTGCAAGGGTTCCAGAACATTGGATAAAGATGGGACTAGCATAACAATCTAGCAAAAAGACTGAGAATAGGGGCAGCTAGGTGGCACAGTGGATAGAGCATGGGCCCTGGAGTCAGGAGAACCTGAGTTCAAATCTAGCCTCAGACACTTAATAATTGCCTAGCTGTGTGACCTTGGGCAAGTCACTTAACCACAGTTTCTTGCAAAAAAAATTAAAAAAACAAAATAAAGACAGAATATATGAGGGAACACAGTGTCATAGAAACCGAAAAATGAGGGTATCTAGAAGCAGTTAGTATCAAACCATCAAAGGTTGCAAAGAATTCAAGAAAAATAGCAAAGAAAATGCATTTGGTGGGCATTTGATGATCCTGGGGTCAGGAGGACCTGAGTTCAAATGGGACCTCAGACACTTAATACTTACTTAGCTATATGGCCTTGGACAAGTCACTTAACTCCATTACCTTGCAACCCCCCCTCCCAATTGAATATAAACTTAGAAATTATCTAGATGTTTAGGAACTTAGAGAACATACAGGCAAAAATGGAGCTAAATTAAGCAATCAATAAACACTTATAAAATGTCTACTATGTTCCAGTACTGTGTTAAATATTAGACATACAAAAAGTGACAAAACATAGTCCTATCTTAAAGGAGCCTACAATCTTATAGGGGAGACAACAAGCATGCAAATATAAACAAAGAAAATTATAAACAGAAAAAATAGGAAATAATTTATAGAGATAAGTAGGAATTTAGCAGAAGGTAAAAGGAAGCTTAGAGAAATCAACAGTCCCAGCTAGATGCTTTGGATTCTTCAAACAGTTGATTACTGTAGTCACTGGCAACTGTGACTTGTGTGTATAAGCTATTTCACTGAAACACCATTCTTATTTCTTTCTTTTTTTAATATTTAATATTTATTTATTTTCATTTTGTACAAATTTTTTATACATTAATAAAATATTCTTGTTTAGGAGTAAACAAAATACCCCCCCCCCAAAAATAGAGACTCACTTGAGCAATAAAGGGGAGAGAAAAAAAAATTAAAATTAAAAAAAATAATAGTAATAATTGTAGGTATGGCCAGGTGGTGCAGTGGACAGAGCACCAGCCCTGGAGTCATGAGCACCCAAGCCCACATTTGGCCCCGTACACCCAACAATCACCCAGCCGTGTGACATGCAAGCCACCTGAACCCCATTGCCCTGCAAAAACCAAAAAAAAAAAAAAAGAGAAAAAACCCAAAATAAAATAAAATAGTAATAATAGTAGGGATGGCTAGGTGATGGACAGAGCATTAATCCTTGAGCCAGGAGCACCTGGGTCCAAATCTGGCCTCAGACACCCAATGATCACCCTGCTATGCAGCCCCAGGTGACCCACCCAGCCCCATTTGCCCTGCATGCCCCCCAAAAATAATAATAATAAAAAATGTGCTCGAGTCTTTGGTCCAACACCAACAACTCTGTCGTGGGTGGATCACATTCTTTATGGTAAGTCCATGGCAAAAGTTACTTCCATATTTTTCCAACGTTGCCATTGCTGATTGCAACTCCCTCCTTCCTTATTTCTCCACTACCATGTACTATATTTTCTCTCTCCTTTCACTCTGACTCTGCTGTAGGGTCGCTGAGTGGTGCAGCAGACAGATCCCTGGTCCTGGGGCCAAGAGGCCCCGAGCCCCCATACCACCCCTTAGGCCCGGAATCCACCTGGCCCTATGGTCCTGGGCAGGCCTTCCAATCCTAGCCCCTTGAAAGAAGTAAAAAAGAAAATGTGTTATATCTGACCACTCTCTCTCCCCATGGTCCAACATCTCCTCCATCACTCACATCACCCCCCTTCCCCCCTGTCCCCCCCTCCTTTTTACTCCAGATGTCTATACCCCATTGAGTATATATGCTGTTTCCTCTCCTAGCCACCTCTGATGAGAGCGAAGATTCGCTCATTCCCTCTTGCCTTCTCCCCTTCCATATCATTGCAATAGTTCATTGCAATAAAGAAAAAACTTATTATATCTTGGCCTATTACCCCTCTGCTTTTTCTTTCTTCCATTACATTTCCCTTTTTTTCTATTGACTCTATTTTTACTCCATATTTTATCTTCAAATTTAGCTTTCTCCTGTGCTTCAACTATAAATACTCCCTCTACCTGTTCTATTAACTGAGAAGGTTCATATGAGTATTATCAGTGTCATTTTTCTATGCAGGAATACATGCATTTCATCATCATTAAGTCCCTCATATTTTCCCCTTCTCCTCCAATCTCCATGCTTCACCTGAGTCCTGTATCTGAAGATCAAACCTTCTGTTCAGTTCTGGTCATTCCAACAGGAGCATTTGAAATTCCCTGGTTCATTGAAAGTCCATCTTTTTCCCTGGAAGAGGAGGTTCATTTTTGCTGGGTAGTTTATTCTATGTTGCATTTTAAGCTATTTTTGCTTCTGGTATATTATATTCCAAGCCCGACAAGCTTCCAATGTAGTTGCTGCTAAGTCCTGTGTGATCCTGACTGCAGCTCCATGATATTTGAACTGTGTCCTTCTGGCTGCTTGTAATATTTTCTCTCTGACTTGGGAGTTCTGGAACTTGGCTATAATATTCCTAGGAGTTGGTTTTTTTGGGATCTCTTTCTTGGGGGAGATCGGTGGATTCTCTCCATTTCTATTTTTCCCTCTGCTTCTAGAATATCAGGGCAATTTTCCTGTAGTAATTCTTTGAAAATGATGTCAAGGCTCTTTACCTGATCATGACTTTCAGGTATTCCAATAATTTTCAAATTATCTTTCCTAAGTCTGTTTTCCATATCAGTTGTTTTTCAATGAAAAAATGAAAAAATATTTTATTAATGTATAAAAAAAACATTTTTTCACATTTTCTTCTAATTTTTCATTTTTTTGGTTTTGAAGTATTGATTCCTGATTTCTGGTAAATTCATGAATCTCCCTGAATTCTATTCTTTGTCTGAAGGATTTGTTCTCCTCAGAGAGATTTCTTATCTCTTTTTCCATCTAGTCAATTTGACTTTTTAAAGCATTCTTCTCCTCAATAACTTTTTGAACTATTTTATCCATTTGACCTAAGCTGGTTTTTAACATGCTATTTTCTTCAGCATTTTTTGGATTTCCTTGACTAGACTGCTGACTTCATTTTCATGTTTTTCCTGCATCTCTCTCCTTTCTTTTCCCAGTTTTTCTTCTAATTTCCTCATTTGATTTTCAAAGTCTTTTTTGAGTTCTGTCATAGCCTGAGCCCAGTTTCTGTTTTTCTTGGAGTCTTTAGATGCAGGAGCTTGTGTTTCCTTATCTTCAGACTGAGTATATTGATCCTTCTTGGGTTCATAGATAATGTATTTCTCAATGGTGTTTCTTTTGTTTCTCTGCTTGCTCATTTTCCCAGCCTGGGCCTGGTTTTGGGGTGCTTCCTGAGCTTTTGGGACACTCCCACAAGGGTCTCAGTGTGTGAGGCTCTGTCCTCCCTCCTGGTCTGTAAATGACCACAAGCTCCCCCCCTCTGCCATGGGGCTAAGGTGGGGGGGTGCTTCTGTTCTATGGGGAGACCTGGACTGCAATCAGGATCTGAATGTGGTCAGAGCCCCAGAGTCCTGTTTCAGGGGCAGAGGACAGAGCTCTGCAGTCTCTCTTCACTCCCCTCCCTCAGCTCAATGGGCTCATGCCCTGGGGGCTCCTGCTTACTGGCTCTGCCTGCTTCGGTTCCAGGTTCTGGGTTGCAGAGACCATGTGCCCTGAGTGCTGGGCTCCACGTGCTCTCTCTGGCAGAGGTCCCCCTGATGTTCCCCCACTTTGTGCTCGGTGCTCCCCGGGGCGTAGCTCAGGAGACTCCCCTGCTGCTGTGAGCCGTGGCTCCCAGAACCCTGGGGCTGCCTCAGGGAGGCTGAGGTTCTTTCGCTTTGGCAGGCCACCCCTCCAACCCCAGGGATCAGAGCTTTTCTGCTCTTTTCCAGGTTAACTTGAGTAGGAGAACTGCCTCATTGGGTCCCTCTGTGGGTTCTGTCTCTCGAAAATCTAGAGTCCTTAGTTTCAAATATTTATGAGAGAGCGCCTAGGATATGATCCACTCTTGTCGCCATCTTCCATTCTTATTTCTTATCCAGGATGAAATAGTTTCGCTGATTGCCATATAAAAAAGTTTTACATTTGGTATGGTTAGGATACTTTTTTTACATTTTTTCCATTGATTTTCTTGCTATTCTTGTCTTTTTGTTCTTCCAGAGGAATTTTGTTGTTATTTTTCTAGCTCTACAAAAATATTTTCGTTTGCTTGATTGTTATGAAACTGATAAAATAATTTAATTTTGGTATAACTGTCATTTTTATTATATTAACTTGGTCTAATTAGGGCAATTGATACTTTTTCCAATTATTTAAGTTTTGACTGTTTCTATGAGAATGATTTGCAATTGTGTTCATATAATTCCTGGGTTTGTCTGGGAAAGTAGACTCCCACATATTTTATATTGTCCACAGTGATTTTAAATGAAATTTCTCTTTCCATCTCTTGCTGCCATGCTTTGGTAATATATTGAAATTCTGATGATATAGGTGGTTTCATTTTATATCCTATAACATTGCCAAAGTTGTTAATTATTTCAAGAAGTTTTTTACTTCTTTATCTAGGATTTTCAAAGTGTAATCTCAGATGATCTGCAAAGAATGATAGGATTGTTTCCTCATTGCCTATTATGATTTTTAAATTTTTTTTCTTATTGCTAAAGTAAACATTTCTAATTCAATGCTAAATAGTAGTGGTTATAATTGCTATCTTTGTTTCACCCTTGATTTTATGGGAAGGCTACTTGCTTATGCCCATTACATGAACTGATTTTCCATCGTTTTAGATACATAATACTTATCATTTTAAGCAAAACTTTATTTATTCCTATACTCTGAAATATTTGTAACAGAAATGGGTGTTATATTTTGAGAAAAGCTCTTTCTTCATCTCTTGAGATAATCATATGATTTGTTATTTTTATTTATGGTGATAATTTTCCTAATATTGAAGCAGTCCTGGTTTAATCCCACCTGGTCATAATGTATTCATTTTCCTAGTGATAATTTTTTGTAATCTCTTTACTAAAATTTAATTTAATTTGTTGCATCAATATTCATTAGGGAAATTTGTGTATAATTTTCTTTCTCGTTTTGGCTGTTACTGGTTTATGAATCAGAGGTGTATTTGTGTCCTAAAAGAAATTTGATAGGACTTTTTTGCCTATTTTTTTCAAAGTATTTTATATATTGTTAGAGTTAATTATTCTTTAATGTTTGGTAGAATGCATTTGTAAATCCATCTGGCATTGGGCATTTTTTAGGGAGTTTATTGTTGACTTACTAAATATTTTTTCCTAAAATGAAGTTATTATAATATTTTATTTCCTCTTGTTAATCTGGGCAATTTATAGTTTTATAAATAGTAATCCCTTTCACTCTGTCAGATTAAGTTGGGTAAAATAACTCATAATTATTACTATAACTTCTTCATTAGTGGTAAATTCATTTAATTTTTGATAATGGTGATTTGGTTTTCTTTTTTAATAAATCAAATTAACCAAGGATTTGTCTATTTCATTTTTTCCTCCATTTTGATTTTCATAGTTTCTAAATTGTCATTTAATAGTAATTTTTAATTTCTTCCTTTTCTAGCTTTTTTTTAGTTGTATACCCAATTCATTAATCTGCTCTTTCTTTATTTTATTAATTTGAGCATTGATAGATATAAAATTTCCCCTAAGGACTACTTTTTGCTTTTCTTTTTCTGAAATCAGGATTGCTGTGACCACTTTTTAGTTTGTTCACTTCATCTGAAAGAAAATATATTCTGCTTCAACCTTTTACCATTACTTCTTGTAAACATTATATAAATATGAGTTTATTCCATTCACATTCTCAGTTATTACTGTGTATTTCCCTTCATCCTATTTTCCCCATTTATACTTTTCTCACTTTTCATATTGCTCCTCCTCATCAGTGCTTTATTTCTGATCACTGCTTCCCTCAAACTGATTCTCCCTTGTCTAAGTTACCTATCTTTTCTTTTCCTTTCCCCTCCTACTTTTATCATAACTTATATTAGTCCCATACATAGATTTTTGCTTTTTTTAATTTATTTCATTTTCACATTACAAAAATAATCTTGTAAAGTAAAAAATAAATATAATCCCCCTCCCTCCTTATACAAAGATAGAGAAACCTCAAGAATAATGAAGTGAGAGGAAAAAAGTGTACTTCAGTCTGTGTTCAGATAACATTGACTCTGTCTCTGGAATGGATTGTATTCTTTATCATAATTCCATCAGAGAAATTACTTCAATATTTTCCCCCACAGTTACTATTGTTAACTGCATTTCCCTCCATTATATTCCTCCCCACTCCCATTTTTTCTATTCTCTCTCTCTCTCTCTCTCTCTCTCTCTCTCTCTCTCTCTCTCTCTCTCTCTCTCTCTCCTTTTTTCCTGTCTCTCCTCAATAGTGAACACACTATTGAGTATCTGATTACTCTTTCACACGATCTTCTCTCTTCTATCAAGAGAAAGGAAGAGAAAGGAGGAAAGGAAAGAAAGGGAAGGGAAGAGAAAGGAAGAGAAGGGGAGAGAATGAAAGAGGAAGGAAGGGAAGCAAATGGAAGGAGGGGAGGAAAAGGGGAAAAGGGAAGAGAAGAGGGACACCTATCCTTACAGTGATGACCTGAAGGGTTATTTCCCAAAGAAGATAGAGAAGGAGTGGTCAGATAGTAAGAGGAAAACCAGGAGAGAGTGGTTTCTTGAAAACCTAGAAAGAAAAGAGTTATAAAAAAGAGGACAAAAGATGTCAAGGGCTACAGAGAGGTCAAGTATAATTGAGAAAAGTAGGATTGAGAAAAAATTATTGGGTTTGATAATTAGTAATTTAAAGGAGTTTCAGTAGAATGATTAGGTCAGAAGATAGATTGCAAGGCACTGAGAAGAGATTAAGAAGAAATAAAGTGGAGGAACTTTTTATAGATGGACTTTTTAAGTAGCTAAGCTCCAAAAAACCAGAAGGGATAATGGATGATAGTGGGGAATAGATAAATCAATTGTAAGTTTTTCAAGACATAGAAGATACAAACACTCTAAGCAGGAGGAAATTATCCAGGAGAGAAGGGAGAGATCAAAAATAAGTGAAAGAATATGAATGGCAAAGGAACTATCTGTTGGAGGAGATACTGAGGAATGGAATGAGATTATTTGAACAAGTAAAGGGTTCTTGGTAAGGAATAAGACCATTTATCATGTGAAGGTGAGCAAGAAGGAGGGAGAAATGTCAGAAGGTACCTGAGCAACAGGGAAGAAGAGGGACTTCATGACTATTGACCTCAATTTTTTTTCCTTTCTCAGCTGAGAAAGTGAGGGAGTAGTAATCATAAGACATTTTGAGGAGGAATATAAAGATTTAGTAAAATCACAATGGAGAGTGACATAGTGAATTGAAAAAGGCAGTTATAGTGGAATTATCCAGAAGTCATGAAGGGACAGTTGAGGTTGCATAATATCAATTTGGAGTTTTGTTTGGTTTTTTAGTAGTTTTACTGTGAAAGTAGGACAAGTATAAGAAAATAAATTCAGAGTGATGTAGGCAAATTCTTATTATTTATTCTTCATTTTCAAAGGGTACCAATGATATCACGAGCTTGATGTCTTGATTTGGGTGTGTATTGAATTTTAGTGAGGCAGAGCTGTACGAGTCATCAACCTGGTTCTCTTCTCCATAAGCATATGAGTCCAATGGGAAGATGAAGATCAACAAAACTGGTGATAATCCAGAATTCTGTGGGTGACTTCAGACTTTATAAATTATGGTTTTTCTTGGGTCTGAATTTGTCTGAGGGCACACTCATCCAATAACTAAGGACTAGGCAAAAAATTTAGTCAAAAGATGGCCCAATTTATCATCACAAAGATGTCAGTCTAGGAAGGGAAGACCTTTTAGAGTTTTTGTCTAGAATAGAAATAATTGAAACCACTGAAACCTATACCATGAGCTACAGAAACTTGAACTGGAGGCTTTAACTGACCAATCACTGAAAGCCTGAATGATTTAGATTTAAAGATGTAATAAAGTATCTTCATTTTCATCACAATGGGCTTTTAAAAATTTGTTGTTCAGAGCTTTAAGTAAAAAATAAACTGAATAGAACAAATGTGAATTGTTCTGCCTTTTTGAAAAAAAAGTAAGAAGAAATCATAGTAGTAGAAGAAGGAGGAGGACAAAGCAGAATTTGTAAGATTTTGTTTGTTTTTTAATGAGAGAGACTTAAGAATGTTAGTAGACCGTACTGAAGAAATTGATAGATAAGAAGAAACTGAAGATATATACAATAGTAGGGGATGTCTCCAAACAGAGGTTATATGACTATTCGAGAGGAGTTTCTTCTTTTTCGGGTATAGTTGAGATAGTCACAAAACTAATTTCTAACTCTAAGACTCTGGAATACTGTGATTAAGACTTTAACAATTATATATTTATATCTACAAACATATTATATATATATATATATATATATATATACATACTTTTACATACACAAATATATATGCATATATACTGTCCCTGTTGCACTCATTTGAGGAAATTTTTTTAGGCTTTTTGCAAGGCAAATAGGGTTAAGTGGTTTGTCCAAGGCCACACAGCTAAGTGATTATTAAGTGTCTGAGGCCGGATTTGAACTCAGGTACTCCTGACTCCAGGGCTGGTGCTCTATCCACTGTGCCACCTAGCTGCCCCTGAGGAAATCTTTTACTTCTAGTTTCACCAAGTACCAATTTCAACTAAGTTCAATTTTATCTGGTGTAGGACTCAGGAAGAGCAAGTAAATCATTCATAGAGATCACAAAGTCAATCAGCTAGGAGTATATGAGTCCTGGTAATGTAGAAACTGTTTTCAGTGCAGGTCTTCATTACCATTGTCAAACTACTTTATATCCAAAGAGATGAATCTGGAACCTAAATACAAGTATCATTTTCTTTATATTAAGCTACTTCATAAAATCATAGATTCAGAATTGAAAGGGGTTTAGATGACCTCAAGTGCAACTCCCTTCATTTTATGTAAGAGAAAACCAAGACCCAGACTGATTAAATAATTTGTTCAGGGTTGCCCAGTTATTAAGTGTCCTCAGTGGGATTTTAATCAATCTCTTCATGAGTCCAAGTACTACATGACTTCCACTCCATTTCTGTAGAGTGGATCAGATATTGCATGCTCTCACATCAAGGATTTATTTGGATTTTATCTCAGTTACTCTTCAGTTCATTTGTAGAAACTCTATGTACTAATTACCTGAATAACCGAGTATCAAAAACAGATATTTTCTCTGACTGAAAAATGGCTTCAAAAATAACCAAACTGAGGTCCCCTTGATACATTCAATATTCTTACATATGTTTTGCTTTTTTATTTTTTTTATTAATCATTGCAGATCATTTGTATTAGTAGACTTATTCTATCCAACTCTACCTTCTATTTTCTCTGGCTTCCCTGAAAATTCATCTCAATACTCATTTTCTTATAGGTCTTTCCCAGCTCTTTCATCTCCCCCCCTAATGCACTAATAACTTCTTCCTCTTTTAGATAACCTTTATATGCTGTCTATCTGTGTATATACTTGTACACCTGTTCATATATTTAAATTATATATACACATGTGAATATATAAAATTTACACATACATAAATACATAGTTGTGTTTATGTGTTACATAAGAATATAAATGTTTGTCTATTTCTAGATATTTACATCTTATATTCTTTGTTAGATTGTATATTCATTGGTATCAGAGACTTTCTTGTTCTGTTTTTTGTCTTTCCTTTATGTCTTTGGAACTTAGCATACATTGTGTTGTACAAAGAAGATGCTTTATAAATGTTTGTTGACTATGGCTTGACTATTGCCTAAGAGAATGATAAACATTATGAAGTTACTCTACTAAGGATCTCTACTTATAATAATGTCATAGATTTAAACCTGGAAAAAATTTAAGACCACCTAGGTAGTAAGAGATAGATAGAGCCAGAACTTCAATCTCCTCTGCTGGGAAATCAAGTCTCTCCCCTAATTGGTACCTTCCTGCCTTTCTGGCTTTATCTCTTATGATTGTTTTCATACATTTCAACCCCTTCAAACTGGTCTGCTCTCTGGAATTGCCCAAGTGACCCCCCCCCAAATATCTAACACTAATAACCTCCCTCCTTCACTGTTGCTTGAATTATGATTCTTTGTTTTGTATATTGTATTATCCTTAAAGGTTGATGTTTTTGCCTTTAGACCTTATCTAGGATTGTATTTTGTTTTTCACTCTTCTAATGAACCTATTAATTCATTAGATATTGCATATTATAGTTATCTTTTTTTAATCTCTCCATCATAAAGTCAGCGTCAGGACTGGGGCTAAATCTTATCTAACTAGTTGTCTTCCATACCTTATGTTGTACTATGTTACACAGTTGGGTTCTAATTGTTGAAATGATGAATGGACTAAGTATTTCTAAGTTTAAAGGGAAAAGCAATTAATAAGTGTCAGAGGATGATTAAAAACTAAGTGTTTTGACCACAAACACCTTTTAGCAGGATATATTTCATCCAACTAGGATTTCTTTTCTCCTCAAAATTCTCAGGGCCTGATAATGACCTTTTTATTTAATCTGGATTTGTCATTAGACTACTACCAATAAAATTTTATGGAATTTGTTATTGTTATGTTTTATGTTTTTTTTTACAAGGCAAATGGGTTTAAGTGGCTTGCCCAAGGCCACACAGCTAGGTAATTATTAAGTGTCTGAGACCAGATTTGAAACCAGGTACTCCTGACTCCAAGGCCAGTGCTTTATCCACTGTACCACCTAGCCACCCCTATTGTAATGTGTTTTCTTTGTTGTGTCTGTGTGTGTGTGTGTGTGTGTGTGTGAGGACAGCCTCACCTTTTCTCTATTCCCTTCATAGACTCTATAATTTTTGAGATGTGTTTTTCTTTGTAATCCTATATCTTAGTAACAAGTAACAGAATTTATATGAATTTTAAATGAGCAAAGTTTGACTACAGCCAGATTGTCTGGTTTCTTCCTTAGAAGTGAGGTCCTTTCCCAGGAGCAAACTATTTAGTGATTTCCCTTTGAAGTGATTCAAATGATATTGCTTCAATCAGTCCCCTTGCTCATCCCTCCCCCCACCCCGGGCCCCAAAGGATACAACCTCTGAATATTGTCGCCAAGGAATATATTTGTTTTTCACATGCCTCCAGTTTGTTCCAAATAGATCTCTATCAATAGAAATCCAGGGATCTTTGCTGACAATAAATTAAACAGCAAAGCAATTTGAAGAATGCCTTGGGGCTTCCTGTTGCTATTTCTCATTGCTTCTTTTCCCAGAGTGTCAGGTTTACCCTCTGGGCTATTCTCTGTGGCAATATTCTCAGTGGCAGCATACAAATATATCGAGCCTTTTCTAAAATCCCAGGAATGTGACTTTCCTTCCATCTTCATCCTGTTTTATCATCAATGTGTTTTCAGAGCATCCACAAGACACAAAGCACTATGTAGAACATCAGAAAGACTGTAAACCACCTTCTAAAGATTTTTCTTTTTCTCCAAGAGAGGTTTTTCCTCTTTCTTCATGGTTTTGTTAGAAGTGACATATGAAACATGGATAGAAATTGAATCCAATTTAAATGAAAAATACAAAAAACAAAAGAAAAAGATTAGGATTATTATCATTAGACATGGAGTCCCAATCTATAATTACATATTAATCATAAATCCATCACTGGAAATTGGATGACTAAGATATAAGCATTTTTAGGACTTCAACTACTTATGAAAATATATAGAAAGAGAGTGATTGGAAGGAAGAGAAGGTGAGTGAAAGGAAAACTCATACCAATTCGCCTATGTGTTGAACTTACCCAAAGCTTCTTCTTTGACCTTCACACATCACACACACACCAACCTTTCTATATTTCTATACACACACACACACACACACACACACACACACACACATATGCATACACACATATACACCCAACATAAGATGGAAGAGTGATTAGATTTATTGTGAATGACCTGTAAGGAAGAAAGGGAACTTTGCAATGAAAATTGCAGTCATTGAAAGGGGAAATTTCTATTAGTATAGCATAGTTGGAAAAGTGCCAGATGTGGAAAATTTGGAATTCAATTCTTTCTAAATATATGTCTATTTGCTCATGGGTAAATCGCTTAGATCCTGAGAGTCTCAGTTCCTTTATCTGTAAAATTGGGATAGTAAAAACTTGAAATAATTCACTTAGAATGTCATAATTTCAAGTAAAGGAACAGATATTAGGAATAGTCTAATACACTACCTCTGTTTTATATTCAACTAGACTTCCGGGAAATTCAAATAGTGAATCACATTGATGACAGAAAATTGGGAAAAATTCAGAGAACGGGGACTTAAAGTTCAATCTATGGGGTTCATTCTATGTGAAAAACTCACAGACAGACCATCTGATCCTGAACATATAGTCCATGAATAAGATGGAATATTATTATTATTCTACAAGAAATTATTAGTGGTTGGACTCTAGAGAAGCATGGAATGACTTAATGGATCTAATGCTGAGTGAAGGGAGTGGAACCAAGAGAACTATGTACACACAACAACATTGTGAGATGAAACAACCTTGATGAAAACAGCTCCTCTCAGCAGTTTAGAGAGCTGGGAACAACTGTATTAGACTAGCTATCAAGGATGTTATTCCCATCCAGAGGAAGAAAAACAAAACAAAACAAAACACACACACCTAAAAAAAAAACAACCCTTCAGAATCTGAGAAACATTTTATAATAATTATCCCTTGTACATCTTTCCCTTAATCCTAATTCCTCATACTAAAAAGTACTAATCGGTAAACACGTCAATCAAAATATGATATACAATGCTAACCTGACTGTTCACTGCTGAGGGGAGGGAGATAGGAAGGGAGAGTGGAAGGAAAGTTTGTAACTTAAAAATATACATGTGCATATGGATAAAAATAAATAAATTTTAAAAACTGTTAACTAGCAAAGTTCACAGTTAAACTCTCTGGAGAGGCAGCAAAGTACTGAGTTACGTAAAGGACAGGCTGATTAAAAAAAGTTTAGGCTAAAATGCTTAAGGGGAAAAGAGGAAAGGGAAGGTAACAGTCTAGAGGTATGACTGAGTTTAGATCCTCTTAGATCCAGACACATGCATCTGAAGTCATATTTATAGGTACAGGTAGGAAAGAAGTCAAATTAGAAAAAAAAAGCAAAAGCTTTGGAAAGAAGAGAAAGCAAAGCTAGGGTTTATTGGGGGGAAAAACAAGCAGAAAAAGGAGATTGAACTCTGCTGAAGTCCAACTAAATACCTTTCCAGTGGTGGGACAAGGGTGGTCCTTGAGGAGTGGTTTAGCATATGACTTCAGGTATTCTACAATGCATATGCCAGAGAAGTGGGTGAAGAAAGTACTTAGTGGGCATGGGTGCCCTTCATTTTATTACACACTATGTCCTAAGCCTTTCCTGCCCCAAAGGGCCTTAGGAAATGGAGAAAATGGAGAATGTCTTCCACAATGCAGAAAAATCTCAAAAGATTGCAGCATTTTCAGTGTCCTGCTTCAATATCATTAATGAATTTGAGGCCTTGAAAGTTATTTATTCAAGACTCTACCAAAAGCATGAATTTCCCTCTTTAATATGCATGATAATTTGCTAGCCACCCTTGACTTGATGAATTCCAGTGATGGGGATACCAACATTTATAGCCAATTCTTCCTCCTATACTTAATATATAAACATATATATATATATATATATGCATGTATATATATAGGTAAATTATTAATACTACCCTTAAAATGTAAACAACTAATTTGGGAAATAGTGAGCTACCCTCAATAAAAATCTTCAAATTGAGGCTGAATAGTTTCTAGTGAAAAATGGAGAGAATTCAGGCTTTTGATATCAGGTAGACTACTAAATTCTACAATCATGTGATTCAATATTGTTGATTATGGAAGATTCTCATACCCAGATAAAAAAAGAGGTGATCAATGGGCAATATTGGTGGCAGTGGTATCTTTAATGAGATATCACATATATTTTTTGACATAATATTAACATATTGCCATATTACCAAGCATATATAGAAGGTTAGTTTGTATGATTAGGTTAGTTACCTAAGCTTGTTTAATTAATGCCTGGAAAAAAAAGAATGAAATTTATAGTTTTTCTTTTAATTCTACCAGCATTTATTTAGTGCTCACTATATACAACTCTAAATTGAGATAAAAAGAAAAGCAAAACTACAGTCCCTACCCTCAAGGAGTTCACATTCTAATGTGGAAAATGAAAAGCAAACAACTATGTACATATCAGTTACAAACAGCATGGCCCAAATGTCACTGTAATTTAATAATATAAACAATAAAACTGTGAGAAAACTTTTTGGAATGCTTTGTGGATTTTAAAGTGGAGGCACTGCTAGATAAAGCTCCTACCATTGAGGAAGACCGTGAAAGCCTGTTATAGAAAGTCAGATGTAAGGTGAGACTTGAAGAAAGCAAAAATGTGGAGATGATGAGGGAAAACATTCCAGGCAAAGTCAAAGAAAATTCCAGGAGACTGAAGAAGAAGAGTGATATTCAAGGAACAACATACAAGTAAACATTGCTGGAATGTAGAGAATGTAGAAAGGAGTAACACTGCTAAGTTAGAAAGGAACTTTGTAAAGAGAATTAAAAGCCAGAGAAAGGACTTTTTAGTTTATCTTAGAGATAATAACAATGGTATGGAATATCTTTCATTTTTTTCCTACTTTAGCTTCAGAGGTAAGTATGGAAGTATGGAAGCCTTGGTAATGAAGAGATCTGAGTTTGATTTCCACCTCTTACTCTTTAATCTTTTAGCTGCTATGATGCCTTTGATACCTTGGGAAAGTTATTGAACATTTTTAGGCATCAGTATTCTCATTGCTGAAAAAAGGCAATTGTGATAACACATGTCTCATGGAGTTTGTTGTGTAAACATATTGTGTAAACCTCAAAGTGCTATAGAAATATAAGCAAAACACATGGTCACCTCCTCTGGAATTCAGCCATATGGTAATTCTAGCTCAGATTACTCTGTAATTTAAACTCTTCTGATTGAATACATTAGGGTTTATTTATGATTACCTCACCATTACACATTCTAATTAGTTGAATACACTATTTCTTCTTTTTGGAAGTCTCCTGCAGATCTATTAAACGTGATTGCACATATATAACCTATATCAGATTGCTTGATATCATGGGGAGGAGATAGGGAAGGGATGGAGGCAGAAAATTGTGAAACTCAAAAGCTATCAAAAAATTCAGTGTTATAAACTATCTTTACATGTAATAGGAAAAAATAAATTAAAAAAATAAAGCTGTCTTTAGCACCCTCCTCCCCTTCTCCTTTGCTGCAGAGAAGTACAACCCATATTTCACTGAAAACACTGGGGCTTCTCAAATTTCTCTTCCTACCAGTTCTACATTTCAAATCTCTTAAGGATCATCCCCTATTCTCTCCTCCTTTGCCCTAGATTTTGAGGAAGTCAGAACTCTTGTTTTTGTTAATATCAATAACTCAATTGTTTTCTTGTTCCTGTCCCTTTCATGTAGCTTTTTAAAAAAATTTCAGGTAACTCCTTATAGAATAACTCCTTTCTTGATATTTATAAAGCATGACCAGATTTCTCCCCAAATTAAAAATATTTCACTGATCCCTTCAATTCCTTTAAACTATTATCCTATTCTATATTTCCTCCTATCCATGGAAAGAAAGGCTACTTTCTTTCGTTGGTTTTATTTTCTCACTTCCCACTCACTTAAAATTCGACTTCTGTTTCCATTAAGAAACTTGCATGACTTTCTCCAAGGTCCATACTCTCATTTCTAAACCCAATAAATGACCCTTTCCAGTCCTCATCCTTCCTACTGTTTGACTCAATTGACTACTCCCTCTCCCTGACTACTCTCTTCCCTGTGTTTTGGTGGCACTTTGCTGTTGTAAATATCCTGTTCTTGCATGAACTTATATTGTTTTTAGCCTCTTTTTTAAGATCAGTGCTGATATCTCATCCCTAATATCTAAATTTAGTAGCTTAGAGGTCTGTTCTGGGTCATTTTCTCCTTCCTCTGAATGAAAACCTCACTCTATTTTTAAAATTTTCACAGTTGAATCCTAAAACTCCCTGTTCTGAACTCTTCTCACTATTGAATTCTAGTTTTTCAAGTCCAGCTCCCTACTAGACATCTCTACTTAGATGTCCCATAGGAACATCAAATTCTTTATTTCTCAACAGGAAGCCTTCTTCTGTATTCCTTCATGTTCCAAGAACCTCTTCATTTTACTAGTTCAATTAAGCCTTAGACCTGAAAGTTTTCTGTACCCTTTACCCTTGGGGCACTTCCACTCTCTCTAACTGGAAGTTAGACAATAGAGTACTCCTCAAAGAACTTCAATTTAAGGAGAATATTCCTTTATTTGCCCCTTGTCACTTAGCCAACATGTGTGCAGGTTAGGTTCCTTTTTTTGCATAGTCTCTCCCCATTAGATTGGAAGCTCCTTGAGGAAAATCTGTCTTTGCTGTTCTTTAAATTCTCAGTACTTAACACATATTAGGATCTTAATAAAAGTTTACTGACTAATTCAATATATCCAGAAGAAAACTCAAACTTTTTCTCCTTAAACCTTAAAGCTCCTCATCCTAATTTTCTAATTGTTGTTGACATCTGGGTTTGACACTGGATTTAGCTTAATATCTCTATTCTCATAAGCACTCTGGTTATATTGAAGTGATCACCAAATTCTATTAATTTAATCTTGCCATCTTTATACTCATCCTTTTTACTCTACTCCCATACAAACTATCACAATTCAGGTCTTCATCATGTCTCATCAGGACTCTTGAAATTTCTTTCTAATGGGTCTTCCTGCATTCTCTCTGCTCTCCTATTTGTCATTCATACAGCTGTTAAAATTGTACTGAGACAAATCTGTTCATGAAGCTTCAATGACTTCCTATTTTATGTTTGTTGAAATGCAATTTTGTAAGTTTGATATTTAAAACAGTTTAAATTCTTTCCTAACTTGTCTTTTTTAGAAATGTAAACATTAATGCCCATCATACAAGCTCTATTTCTGCCAAAATGATCTATTTGTTCATCCTTTGAGTCAGTAGAGATATGTCCCATTTCTGTACTTTTGCTTCATCTCTTCGCCATGTTTTTAACATCCTCCCTCATAACCTCTGCCTCTTGGTACCCCTCATTTTCTCCAAGGCTCATCTTATTTGCTACTTCCTAGATGAGTTCTTTGATGATTTTCCCAGTCCCCTTAGAAAAAAATTGCTTTGTAGTATTCATTTCAAATATACTATTAATTAATTACTGCTGTTTTTTTTCAACTAGTAGAATGAATATTTCTTCATGGTAAAGACTGTTTTCATTTTTGTATTCATATCCATAGCACATAAGTGGGAGGAGAACAAAGTTTCCTAAACTTTCTTATTTCAAGATGTTCTCTTTTTTTTTATGGTTCCCTTATTTCAAAGAAAATAAAGCAAAGGAAACAATCCTCAAGAGTTACATTTATTAAAAAGGCAAATCCAAGTAGCTTAATAAGTATTTATGTCCCAGTAAATCAAAAACTATTTGAAGAAATAATGCATGTAAATTTTAATAATTTTAAAAAATTATTAGAGAATTATAGAAATTACATCAATTATTATAGAAATTATTATAAAATCAGATATTAATGAAATATGCCTGCTATTTACATACTTCAGATCTTCTAAAATCTTGGAAAATGTTTAGATGCCATCATCCTTATTCTTTTTTTATATTGATATTTCTGAAGTACTTGATCTTTATCATAACATTTGCCCAAAATTCATCTATGCAAAGATATGATGAAAAAGTTTGAGAAGTTACTAATGTAGCTGTGTATACAAGTAAAATATATATATTTCTAGATCTATGTTCATATTTATCTCAAACATTAGAGAATGTTTTCAAAAAGAATTTAGCAAATGTCTTTTGTTTTTTTTTTTAAACAAGTTTATCAATGATTTATTCATTCATTCATTTTGGGGGTATGCAAATAGGGGTTGCTTACTTAAGCCTGGGGTCATACACTTAGTAATTGTCCAGTGTCTGAGGCCAGATTTGAACTCAGGAAGAGCAGTCTTCCTGACTCCACAGCCAGTATTTTATCCACCATATATACCATCTATCTGCCCCCCCATTTATTTATTTTTAACATTCTTTTCTTTTTTCAATTTTGAATTCCAAATCCTTTCCTGTTACCTCCCCTTCACACACTCACCACTCCTGATCACAGAATAGGTGAACAAAATATCAATTATTCATGAGAAACAATGTAAAATATATTTCTATATTAGCCATATCATAAAAAAAGAAAGAAAATCACATTTCAATTTGTAAAGTTCTTCAGTTCACTCACTGTAAATGGATAGAATTTTATTCTTTTAAAATCTTGAGTACTTTGGATTTGTCTTGAATCGTTGTTTTGATCAGAATAGTCATGTTTTACCACATTTGATCTAATGTTCAGACTTTGAACTACTTAGAGCTAGCATTTTACATGGAACCTGGCAGATATAAAGTGTAAGTTTCCTATAAAAATTTAAAATATTGGGGCAGCTAGGTGGCTCAGTGGATAGAGCACCAGCCCTATAGTCAAGAGGACCTGAGTTCAAATCCTGAAACAGACACTTAATAATTACCTAGCTGTGCGATCTTTGACAAGTCACTTAACCCCATCACCATAAATAAATAGATAGATAAATAAATAAATAGATAAATAAAATATAAAATATTACACGGCCATCCATCTAGTTTGATGGGTACCTTGGGGCTCTGTGGCACAGAGATTGGTAAATCTGTATTTAGAAGCTTCTGGAATATTCTCTTCTTTTCTTTTCTATACCCTAATTATTGATAATTTCATCTAATCCTATATTTTGAATGATCATATATGTTTACCTGAAAACCAGATACTTATATTTAATCCTAATCTTTCTTGTTTTCTTCACAGTCATCTCTTTGCCAGATATTTCTCCCTAGATATCCGATAGGCATGGAATATTAGATTTAAAATGGAAATTAAAATTAAATTTAAAATTCAATTAAATACAATACAATTCAATACAAACATCCCTATTTCTATTGAGCCTATCATCACACTTCCATTTACCCATATTACGGACTTTTAGTTTATCCTTTTTTTTCCTTTTCCCTTACTCCCTAATTCAAATATTTGCCATAGAGTTTCTATACTATCTCTGTATTTCTCACATCCATCCCATTATTTCCACATTATCCTATAATGGATAAATTGAATTTAAAGTCAGGAGGATTTGGGTTTAAATACTTCACCAGATACAAGATGAGAGTCCCTCAGCCAGGTGCTAAATCCTATGATCCCAGGCTTCCTCATATATGAAATGAAAAAAAAAATGTTTTTATATACCCTTTAAGGCTCTTTTTACTTCTAAACCTATGATTTTAGGATCTTGTATACTGCTTTATCTAGTCTTCTCTTTATTCTATCTTCTCAAAATCTTCCAAAATAATTTCCCCAAAGCCTAGCTATGTCATTTACCTGATTAGAAAACTTCACTGGCTCCTTTGTTATATCAACTTTAAAACACAGACCTTTCATATTGGCATTTAAAGGCCAAACTTGCTTCTCCAAGCCTACTTTTCCAATTCCATTATTCCATTTCAAACTCCCTGTGTTTCAAGCAAATTGCCTACTTGAATACCCTCAAACACTGCATTTGATCAATCTCCCACTGCTGTGTATTTGCATGAGAACTCATTTCTTCCTCACCTATGGTATCCAGTTTTCTTGAAATCAATAAAAGTCAAATACTGGACAATAATTTTACTATGTATGTACTCTGCACCAGGTCAAGCACTAGGCACTGCAGCAATAAAGGGAGAGGTGAAGGTAGTAAATACAGAATATACAGAAGGACTGCAGAGTAATTTCAGTGGGAGGGGAGGCAACATGGAGAAATGAGGATATTTAGAAGGATCTCATTTAGGAGGTGGTGCTTCAAGATTCAGTTCAAATGTTGCCACCTACAAGAATATATTCCATTTATCAGTGTCTTTTCTCTCTTCAAACTATATTTCTTTACTATCGTTTCATTGACATCTATTTCATCAATATCTTTGCTGATATCATTCATCATCTAAGTATTATGTAAGTATGAATGCATCTCTCTGTCTCTCAGTATATATATATACTAATTCTAGTCCCCAATTGTGCCCTGAACATGTTAGATGATTGATAAATGGTTTTTGAATTGTATTGACTATCTCACAAGGAAATGAGAGATGCATATGGGCCTTTGAAAAAAGACAGGAAAACAGCTTAATTGTATATAATTTGATTGTCACTAAGTGCTAGTTTACCTTTTACAAAATAGTAGAAAGTGAAGTGGAATTTTGTCAGTTTTCTGGCTGATTTAGTCTAGTTGGAAAAAAATCTAAGGTGAAGGCTAATCAGATGCTTCAGTCTCAAAAGCAGCTGTGGCCTCTTCAGAAACAACACTAGCATAATAAATTAGCCAGGAAACTATCAAACAGAATGATGCTCCTCATTTTGTCTATCCACTTTTATTGCCTTAATTCATTCATTCATTGTATTCAACAACTTCTTACCAGACCCAACACAGTCTGTGTAGAATGTACAATGCCAGGCATGGAGGGGATGGGGTGGATATATATTTAAGCAAAGAATAATCATGGAAATCTCTCATAAGCCCATTTTAGAGATGTAAGAATACTAAGTCCAATTTAGTTTTTTAATATTCATGACCAATCAGACAGAGATATTTGCTGTGATTCCACTAAATTATAACTATGCTCAGCTGAGTAAAACCATTATCACTATTGGTTATACAGTGATCAGAATGAAAATTAGCTTTAGCCTTGGAAAACAGTTGTCCAGATCTGAAATTTCCCCACCTTACCAAGGATTTTGCATAGAAATCAAAGTTTGTTGCTGGCTGTTCATTATTCTGTGTATCAAGTACTATGCTAAGTAAGTTATGGGGGGGGGGGAGAGAGAGAGAGAGAGAGAGACAGAGAGAGAGAGAGAGAGAGACAGAGACAGAGAGAGACAGAGACAGAGAGAGACAGAGACAGACAGACAGAGACAGACAGACAGACAGAGGCAGAGAGAAAAAAGAATAGAGATGATTCTCAAAAGGACAAAAGAGAAGTTGTTGATTGACTGGGGAGGACAGTTTTTGTTTTGAAAGATATGGAAAAAAGATAAGTGAAGTCATAGAATAGTTTTTAGCATTCTTTATCCCTCAAAATGTTTTGTCGTTCAAATGAAATTAAAGTTTTATGTTTTAACTTTAAAGTTACAAATTACTGCTTTATTATATAGGCAAAATAGTAGTTTAGATTCTGAGTTAGATATTCCATAAATGTTGAACTTTATTCCTTTATGAGACATTGTGAGAAAGCAATATTGCATTATCCCAAACTCACCTTTATATTAAAAGACACACACATACACATACACCCTTAAAACAAAGAGTGACATCATTTTCAAAGACCTTTTCAAAGTAAACATTCTTAAAAAAGCTATGCAAAATATCTACTTTTTTCCTGAATTCCTTGAACATTGGCATGTGTTATATTACTTCATGGGGAGAATATTCTCAAAGTTTATCATGTCATTTCATCTAATGGTCTTTAATTATTCTTTATTTTAAAACTTTTCCATGGGATTTAATATTTTTGGAAAAATTTAAAAATTTACTGTTTTTAATATGATAGTCTTAAATTCTCCACATACATTATACTTTATATATGTGTATGCACATATTCTGATTTCTAGTCTTTCTTCTGATTTCTTAGCCCATATTTTCAACTACTACATCCTCCTGGATATCTCAATCTAGATGCCCAAATGATGCCTAAAACGCAACATTATCAAAACAGAACTTGCCATCTTTGCTACTGATAGGATTTGAACTTCTAGCTTTCTTCTTTGTATCAGTAGCACCATCATTTATCCATTTGCTCATCTTTCAATGTCTAGTGTAAGTTTTGACTCTTCCTCATCACTTATTTTACACATTCAAATAGTTTTCAATGCTTTCTAGATACCTAACTATTGAGTCCCTTCCCCAGGTGAGTAATGAAGGGGCAGGAGACAAGGAAGACAAGTCCTCCCTTTGTACACCAAGGTCTCCATTTATTTGCCAAAATACAAGTGCTTAAATATCTTCTTCAGTCCCTAATCCACTCCCACTCCCATGGCACTTAGTAAAATCATGTTCTGGTGCTCAATGGCACCAGGTGATGAAGATTTACAGTGTTCCCACACACAGTAGTCCCTAACACCTAACAACCTCACTAGTAAAAAATCTTAATTCAGTCAGATCTATAGGAGTTTTGCCTCTAAATGATAAATTGAATAAGGAAAACCATTTAATCCCGATAAACTATCAATGCCTTCCTGCTCATTGTTTTTGGGCTCCTAACCTATGGAGACTTATGATAGATTCTCCTTTCTCATGATAGATTTGAAAGCATGGTTAGTTTTGCTTCCTCAGGTAACCATTTCATGATGGTTGTTTTCTGTAGGCACCAAAATGGCTAGTTATAATTCAAATTCTAAACTACCCATTGCCACCTGGCTCCACAAATACATTTATCTCCTAGGTCCCCTGCTTCTAGGTTCCCCCCTTCCTTCTAACCTTCAAATCACAACAAGTTTAATATTCAGTATTCCCAAGTTTAATAATATAACTCATTTCTTCAAACTTTCCAAAGGCTTCCTCTGATAACCTAATCAAATCCAAATTCTTTGTAGTAAGATTCAAAGCATTTCCTAATTTTATGCCACTCAGTCTTTCTATAACTTATCTCTCATTTTTCCTTTATAAATATATATAAGTAAATATGTATATAGTATAATATATATGGATATATGTATGAATGTATGCCAGTGTGAGTGTGAGAGCCAAACCAGACTATTCACCATCCCTAAGATAGCTGTAGTTTTTAGTCCCCTCTGTGTTTTTGCTCATCCATGTGCCATTACTTCAAATGTCCACTTCTTTATCTTTGCCTTTCAAATTATTATCCATCTTTTCAAAGCCCAGATTGGATACTTTCTCATTCATGCAGCCACCCTGATTCACTGTCAGAAATGTCTTCTTTTCCTCAGAAAATACTTTGCATTTGTTTAATTATTTTCCTTATTTCTTTGAATGATTTTTGTAAATCATATTATTGCATTTTATAGGAAATTTTTATGTCCCTTTCATCATCCAACTAAAGTATAAGCCATGTGAGAGCAAACTGTCATTTCTCTGTACTTTAACCTCAGTACCAAGAATGATGCTAGATAATTCACTTTTTAACTCATCTTAATATCTAAACAGTTATAAATTTCTAAAGAAATAAAAAGTCCTAAAACTTTTATTATCTTAGAGTGCTAAAAGGTGTGTAATAGGCACTTATGAATGTCACTGAATGAATCATTTTAATTCATAATGACCATTCTTTGAAGTCTTAACTCTTCCCACTTATTGCTTTTAAGACTTATCTGGCATGTAAATTCTCATAATAGTTCTTGTATTGTTTTTTTGATGAATACAGGATGTGTTCCTATATCATTAAGTAATTATACTCATGTTTTCCCCTTTAACTTCACATATTCATCTTTTGTTTTACCTATATCTATCTTAGAGATATTGGGTAATCTATGATTTTTCTTAGTTCTAGTTTTGGCTTTTTTTCCCTCTCTGCCAACCAAAATCAGTCTAAAGATTTTGGTTACTATCATGTTTACCTCAGGAATGGCATTCAGGATGGCAACTATTGTTTAATAGAGTCAAAAACTTCTTTTAAAGCATTAGCTTGATTATAACTCCTTTGTTTCCCAACTATAAAGTATATTTTGAAATTAAGTTGACTCAGAGTTTAGCACTATATCAAGGTTTAGTTCATCATGGTATTATGAGAAAAGTATGAAAAGGGAGCAGATTCAATTACGGTTGAATCTTACATAAGCCACTTTATGGTGTGTGACTTGAATTAAAAAAAGTATGCTAAATATCAAAGATACAATAATAAACAAAGTAGTTCCTACTCCCAAGGAGTTTACACTCTAATAGAGTCAATAGACATAGGAAATTTCAACTAAAGTTACTTAGGATGTTTAGTGGTTCTTAGTGGCAAATTATATGATAATAATAGATCTTCTTTAGAGTCTTTGCCTTTGATAAAAACCATTGCCATTTTGAGTGATGATCAGTTTAACAGTACCAAGGACTTTGGTGTGATGTCTTTTGAGGGTTAGTCTTTGACCATCTCTGAGTCTCAGTTTTTATATATGTAAAAAGAGTTTGTGATTTATTGCTTACCTTATATAAAAATTGTGATAAAAATGGGATTATATATAAATATATACACAAATACACCTATTTAATATATACACTATACATGTTTGTACATACATTTGCATTTCTATACAAATAGATATAAAGTTTAATGATGAGGCATTTGTATAAAATCATTTTATGCTACATATCATATGATAAAAACAATGAGAATGATAGCCTTAAAGTTTGCTAGGTCCTATACTAACCTGTTCAAAATTAAAACAATAATAACAACAAAGTTATTGTGCTTTAGATTTAGGCAGTGTACACTTGCAATTACCTCAGTTATCAACATTATCTCAATTGATTCTTGCAACTAATGAACGAGGTACTATTGAACATGTCTTGATGATGATGATGATGTTCACCCTTCATTCTTGAAGAAGACCATGACATCAGGGGAGGTGATACCATGACAAGTTCATGAACTGAATTTAAGTGAGGGGGAGCTGTGCTAAGTCACCAGTTTCACTTCTTCCTCTAGAGTTATCTGGGTCCAGTAGCCAGATATGAATCAGGATGACTGGAGATGGTGCTGGATTTGAGAGAATCAGGGTTAAGTCACTTGCCTAAGATTACACCACTAGTAAGAGTCAAATGATAGAGGCTGGATTTGAACTCTTGTCCTCCTGACTCCAACTCGGGGTTCTATCCATTGAACCACCTAGCTGCCCTAACCCTATCTTCATAGATGGAATAATTGATGCTCAGAGAGTTAAAATGCATGCCCATGACTGTGAAGGAAATGAATGACAAGTTGGAACTAGAACTCACATCTTCCAACTCTTCCAAAACTCCAAGGTTTTCTTCTACTCACTACAGAATCTATAATTTTAATTAGCTTTTGGAGGTTAAAATCACTTTTTATCCCAGTGATATTTTCTTTATCAAATAATACTTCCTTCCTTTATTTTATTTCTCTCTCTCTTCTATCTTTCCTTCCTTCCCTTCCTCCCTTCCTTCTTTTGTCCTTTTTTAAATTTATTTTTCTTTTGGTTATATCTTAGTGAAGCATAAATAAAATTTGATATTATAGTACCTGAATTCTAATAAAAGTAAACTAGCCTAGATATTACAATAGAACTACGAGTTCAGCAGTGTGGCTATCCTCTCTCTATTAAAGCAGATAATATAGCCTATCCTTGGCAACCAATCCTAGGCAATTTTTTTGCCCTCACTCAATGATAAGTTTACCATGATTGGTTCTTGTCCTTCATTATCAAAGAAGACTAAAATGAAATCACTATATTTGAGACAAATTACAGTGTGTCTGACTGTGGCTGATGAAACCAATACGAGCTTGGAGTGCTCCTCCCCAGATCAGGCACATATAGGCATGTGTCCCAGTATCATTTCCTCTGACCTCCTTGTGAGCACTTGTCCTTGTGAGTTTTCCATACACTAGTCTTTTTGGCAAAAGTCCTTGCTTTCTAACAATGTGTCCAGCCCATTGTATTTACCTCTCTGGAGTCACATTAGACTACTTGGCAGTTTAGCCTGAGAAAGGACTTTAATGTCTGGTATTTTCTTCTGCCAGGTGATCTTCAGAATTTTCTTAAAAAAATTTAAATGGAAGTGATTTAGTTTCCTGATATGGTACTAGTAGACTCAATGCAGCCTCTGAAGCTGAAATGCAACAAAGTATGTATCAATTCTACTTATGCTAATTTTTGTCTAATTAACACTAAGAAAACACAGATTTCCATGAACCAGCACCACACCATCCACATGTGGAACCATTGATTACAGTGAATGCAGAAGTTTTGAGTACTGTAGACAAGTTCATTTACCTTGGCAGTGTCCTTCCCAAGGAGGTACATATTAGCAATAAGGTTGACACACACATTGTTAGAGCTAGCTCAGTTGTTGGGAGGCTTCAGAAGAAAATGTGAGAGAGAGAGGAGGTATTAGACTGACTACCAAATTGAAGATATACAGTTATAATGCTGACCTCTTTGTTGTATGCCTGTGAAGCCTGGATTATGTACCAAGTTTACCATACACAATAATCCCCTCTGTAATAATGTACAACACAGGGGATAGCAGTTAAATACATCAGGGTGTTTGATGATTACATTAGCAAGTTGTAAAATGCCCTGTGAAATGAGAGGGCAAGTCTTAGTCTTCAGGGAGGAGGCATATGATGACACATACATTTAAACTGATCATGAATTGAATGGAATCAAACTGTAATGAATAAAACCTTAACCAAAACTTGTTTCTCTTGGAATCAATTTAAAAAGAACCAAATAAAATAGAACTTCTATAGATAATTTATTTTTGAGATCACTTTTTCTTTATTACATTGCCTGCAGAGTACTTTGAATTTTAGGGACAAGTGAAGTTTTAATCATCATCATCATCATCATCACTTTCCTTAATACCCACAAGTTTCTCTACAGCTTTCTATTTTATGTTGTTCAAGTCATACATTTGTTAATATGGGTTATGGGAAAGCACATTATCCATTATAGCCAATTAACCTTAACTGGTCCATTTTCTCTTTATTTGCTAGGTCAATGCTGCTGTGTATCATGTCACACAAACTCAATATGAGTGAAATTAAAGCTTTAAGATTAAAAAAAAAGAAATTCCAAGCTATTTGGAGCCATTGATTGAAATTCTGCTCTTTTTTCCTTCAAAACATATAATAACCTTATAAACCTATTTATAGCAGTTTCTCTTCTGTTATGGACAAACTATGCCCAATAGATGATACTGAATATATTGAGTTCTTAGTAGATCTTAAAGAAATCACTGAAGACCAAGAGGCACCATAGGTTAGTGAGGAGAACTTTGATTTTGGACTTGTGAAGACTGGTTCAAATCATGCTTTGGCTATTTATTAGTTGTGTGACCTTTAGCAAATCATAATATTTTGGGGGTTCATTTTCCTCATTTATTTGGAATACTAGATATTGCTATAGAGCATCAATGAACTCCCTGTTTTTTGTTAAACTCATGGTAATGAAAATGCTTTGGTTCATAATCTGATATGGGAAAATGAGTTCATGGATTAGATAAATTCTTCATGTGAAGTTTTCTTTTTCCTTCCCAGAAAAAAAAATGAGAGAGATGGAAGAAAGAGAAAAAAAATTAAAAATTCTTTCCTTATGAGTTCCCTTATGAAATTTATGAAAAGTTGACAACTATGTCCCTTGTTAGAATATCTCTTAACAATGAGCTTGGGGTTAGAACCCCAGCTCTTCACCAGGAAAGATATCACTCTCTTGTGTTATTTCCAGTTGAAGCTCAATTGACCCCATGACCCAAATCAACAAACAGAAGAATATAAGTATATCTGAGTCAAGCACAGGATTAGTGAAAATAGTTCTATAAAACACATACTTGGAAACAAATGTCAGCACTTAACCCCACTGACTCCTCTCACCAAAAAATAACCACCCCTCAAAAAGAAACAAATGTCAGTTGTATCCTGCTTGAAAAGGTAGAGAAAAGGAATAATTCTGTTTGTCATCAGCCACTGTCAAGCAAAACAGTCTATACATCTTTAACTATGCATCCTTCCTACAATCTCTTAGTTTTTCCATCCTTTCCCAAATGTTCTTATAAGAAAATATATCTATGAAAATAGATGTATGTATGTATGTATGTATGTATGTATCTATCTATCTATCTTCACCACACAGAACTTCCTCCAAATCCATATCATCATGATATTTGTGCATCATCCCCACTTTACATATAACTCCCAGCTGGGACTTGAACCCAGTACTCTTCTCTTCAAAACTGTGTGTTTTTTTTCTTGCTATGACAAAGTATGATTTCCTTTCCTCTCTGAATTCTTTTTGAAAGTAAAGTTCTCCTACACACATTACTGATCTTTTTACTCTTCTCATTCCTTTCAATATATTGTAATTTTCCCCCTACTGAATCCATTCACTTCTGAACAAGTTTAAGATCCCCAAACTACTCTTTCTTATTCCTTTCCTCCTCATCCCTGAGTCAATACCCAATGGAAGAAAACTCTAAAATATGGTGCAATTCAAGACTATTTGGAAAAATTGGTTTACAGTTCATGTATTTGGGGGAATCATAAGCATAGATTTACAGTACAATGCACCTTCAAGTAAAAAGTTCCAATCTCATCCCTAACATTTATAAGCTGTGTTACCACAGAGAGGGCATTTTACTCACCAAGTCTTCTTCCTCAAGGGTATAATGGTTTTCATGTTAATTAACCTGTATAGCCTTCTTGTAAGAAATAAATGTGCAAAAAATCTTGCAAGTTTTAAAACACAATCTACCTAGTTGATTCATAATGATTATGATGTTGATCATTGAAAATCAAGTCAGACCCTGGAGGAACCATTCTCATTTCTAATGCAAACATCTGTGCTTTTTCTTCTTTTGAAATAAGAAAGAGAATCCTGAATATTAGATATCTTTAATAAACAAGAACCTCAGAGATAGATCATCTAGTTCAACCTTCTTATTTTACAAAGGTAAGAAAAAAATCTTAAGTAGATTAAGTGACTTGCCCAATGCCAGAGAGATAGTAAATGCCAGAGGTGGATGGAAAGAAGTCTTTTGACTGCTGGTATTCCTTGTGTAAGGTCTTGCCCACTGAAAGACAGGACTGGCTATACTGAACTATTGCAGTCAGGTGTTGATGAAATACCAAGGTGCCTCATTAATATGTGAGGAAAACCCATACTGACAATTAATCCATAAGCCCACCAATTTTATCTCAGCTCCTTTACAAAGCTTTAGTTCAGGTCATTTAAGAGTCTAGATATACCATATCACTATTTTTTCTGCAGATATAACATACTGGTCTTTTATCTGGTGTTGCTGAAGCACCAAGATGCCTTGCAGATACAGGAAGGGAAACCATATTCAAAGTTCAAGGACTTCTGCAGCATATAGACCGCCAACCACAAGAAGTCCTATTTCTTATCAGATCAGACAATGGGATGAAATGTTTCTGCAAAGTGCAAGGGAGAAGGATGACTTTGTACAACATACTTCTCATTATAATAAACATAATAAGCAAGCCATGCCACAATTAACTTATTTGGCATGGTTCTCTATTAACATGAAGAATAATTATTACTTTTATTATTGTTGTTGCTATCACTATTATTTTTGTCGTTTTTGTTGTTGTTATACAATCTTGTCAGTCTTTATGAAAACATTGCAATTTTTAGCTATAATAAAACACTATAAGAAATCTCAAATGTTCTCTCTTGCTTTTTTTTAACCTTTCCCTAAAGATACTCAGGAGAATATCCAAAGAGTGAAAAGTTCATACTCAGAAGATGATCAATGGCAATTACTAAGAAAAAAATGATTTTTAAAAATTAAATTGAAATCCTTTCCCCTTCTCCGACAAAACTGACAATCTTTCATGACAGCTACCCATGTCAAAAAATATTTTCTTCCTGGAAGGAAAATTGGTAAAGCAAGTCTGTCGGTTTCCTTTTGTTCACTATTTACAGATATGAAAGAAAAAAAATGATTCATGATTACTGTAATTATATCTCTCTTTAGGAGAGCTGTACTAATTACATAATTTTTTAGCCATTTTTCTTTTTACGAGCTCTTAGTTAATCTAAATTGGAATACATTTACCAATTTTATTTCCAGCTACTTTGCAAAGCCTCAGTTCAGGTCACCCATTTAAATGTCTAGAATAACTTTAATTTGTCAAATTGATACCTCATGTGCTCAAATCTCATGCACCTGAGTATTCATGGACTTTATATAAAAATCATCCTTTAATAGTTGGTGTTTTGATGGAGATTATCTGGGATAGCAACAGAAACAATATTGGAAATGCAATATATTTTTTTAAAACTATGGTTAGGCTCTAATGAGAATTATCTGTCTGAGAAGCTTGGATTGAATATTTTTTGAACTAAGTTTGCTTTTGAAAGCTTATTTTATTTGTTTGATGCTTTTTACATTGTATTTATACAAAGATACATTTTGGGTTGACACAAAAATTGCTGGAGCTAGCTCAGAATTTGGGAGACTCCAAAGGAAAGTATGAGAGAGAAGTATTAGGTCTACAGAGCCATTGTGCTAACCCCATTGTTCTATGCTTGTGAAATCTGGATAGTCTAACAGCACCATGTCAAAAAACTAAAATCACAGGAAAATGGAATCACTTCCATTTAAATTGCTTAGGAAGATTCTGAAGATCGCCTGCCAATTTAAGATATCAGGCTTTGAAGTGCTTTCTCAAGCTAAATTGTCAAGCATTTAAACATTGCTACTAAGAGTGCAACTATGATGGTCTGGCCACCTTGTTCAAATGCCAGGAATACCCTACTAAAAAGACACAGAGCAAGTTCTCACAGGGGTGTCAGAAAAATCAATACAAGAACACTCTAAAGGTATCTCTTAAGAAATTTTGAAATGATTGAGCAATTTGGAAAACTCTGGCACAGGATGGCACAGCAAGGTGTATTCTTACCAGAAAGAGTGCTGAGCTCTGTGAGCAAAGTATAAACGAAGTAGCTCATAGGAAATGAGGGATGCACAAGTTTAGAGAAATTACTCCAGGTGTTCACATGGATTGTTTGTACCTGACCTGTGGCAAAGTATTCTGAGCTTGTACTGGTCTTATCAGTCATAGTCGTATACACTGTAATTTGTCCCTAACATAGAGAAGTTTTTTTGATCTTCTTCAATAGTGAAGGGCAAGAACTAACCAGCCATTGATATGAGTTTGCTCTTATGTGACTGATAATTTTACCATTAATTTTATGATCTTGTCTTATTTTATTACTTCCAAAATCAGGCACTAGTGAAAGAAATTGTAGAATATCACTTTCATAAATAAAATCTCCTTGAAGTTGAAATAATTTAGTTTGGAGAAGGATGTCTCTTTATAGGATAGTACCCCCCCCCCCCGAAGGCAGTTTTATTCTATTATAAGTTCAACCATTATAATGGTAAAATCTTCAAAGTCAAAACAGAAAGAATAAATGGGATAAAATTCTACGTTTTAACTCTAATTTAAGAAATCTTTCCAAATGAAATTAATATTATTACTTTATTTCACCTTGTTTCAGATTCAAACAATGGTGGTTAAAAAATGCTATGTCCTAATAAATGTAACAAAAAATTATATCCAGATTGTTTATACCTCACCTAACAATTACTATATAAAATTAAAGTCTAGGCCAATCAATATCTATTGAGCTATAAGGTTCTACGTATGTGCTAAAGATCCAGATTCAAAAAAAGTGAAATAATTCCTGACCTAAACAGTTTGTATACAATAAGGAGAAATAGTATGTTTACCTATGGATTAGGTTCAATGTAAATAAAAGTAATATTGGTAATTTAGATCAAAATATGGTCTAGAGAAATATCAAGAAAAATCTCACATAGGAAATGTCCCTTGAGCTGAGCTTTGAAGGAAGTAAAGCATTTGAAGAGAGAAATCTGAAGGAGTTAATTAACAGATTTTTATCAGATAATTTTAGAAACTTTTGAAAGGATGGATTAGAGAGGGGGGTAAAGTTTTGAGATAGGGGGATTGATTAGGAGATATTTTCAGTGGTCTAGACAAGATGTGAGGAGAATCTGTAATTTGATGATGTTATGGATATAACAAAATATTGTGGAGATAAGACTTTGAAACAGATTTACTCTATAGCATTATGGGAAGTGAACTATCAAAGGTGATCAAAAAGATCCATAATAGAGTTGGGAAAGATAGCACAAAATAAAGGGTTATGTTTTGATTTTTTTTTTTTTATTTCTGAGGGAAGGAGATGAGAAAATGATTTCATTACTATGTTTGGGATGATTGTTGAACTGTTTATGTTGAAATGTCAAAAAAAGAAATTTGGTGGTATAGTTTCATATATCTAGAAAGAGATCAGGGTTGCATAAATAAATCTGAGATTTATCTGTGTATAGAAATGAATCCTTAACTTTTTCTCCTCTCATTCATTTCTCAGCACCTCCATTCAAAATTACTAATGATCTTATAGATCCATTATCCTTTTATCAATTCTCATCTTTCTTTACTAATTGTTGCATTTGACATTGCTCACAAATATCTTTTCCTGCATCCTTTCCTATATGAATTTGCATAAAACTTTTTTTTCTTGGTTTTGCTATGTACATCTCTCTCCCAGCTCTGTTCTTGACTCTTTAGATATTCTCTACCATGTCACAGAAAAATTCTGATCTTGGAAGTTCATTTTTCCAAGAGACCCTTTGCTTTGATTGAGTGATTCATCCCAGAACCCATGTTAAGGCTAGCATCTAGACCAGTCATAAATACATTCCTCTCCAGTTATACTCCTATCTTTTCTGACTTTCTCCAACATACCTATTCAGGGATACTTATCCCCCTTTCAGCTTCCTTTTCTATTTTATATTCCCCCATTAGAACATAATCCCTTTCAGGGATGCCTTTCTGTATTGTATTTGGGTGGAATATTCAGTCAGAGTCAGAAAAACAGCTTCCTAAAAAAATCAGAGCTACCTAAAAGAATGACCTACCATGATAAGTTGAATATTCCTCTGCACTGGAAACTCACAAATCAAGATTGGTTAAACATTAATAGGCAAGGTTTGTTATATTGAGGTTGGGGTAAAGAGCCAATAGGGAATCCTCTTAACTCCTAAGAGCCTGCAATTCTGCATTTTGTCAAAGATTTATTCAAAGTGATTGTGAAAGACTGAAATTTTAACCCAAACTATTTCCCTTTGTTAAATTTCATCTATTTTTTTATTTGTTTTTTGAGTAGCGTAAGTTTTAAAAGTACATAAATTCAGAATGTGGTTGCCTTGAATGGACATGGGTTCATATGAAATGTCTATCATTTTCAATCACAAATCCCAAACTCAGTACAAACCAATAGTGTCATGTAACTACTTAAAAAGATATTAGAAACATAGAATTTACTAATATGTCTAGGATCCACATTACAGGAAATGTAGTACAATTCTACTCTTTGCCAGTCAGACAATATTTCAAGTATTTGTTTCACTTCTCACCTGCATATTTTAAGGAAAGTTGTCAAGTGAATATATATTCAAAAATCTGTAACCTAGAAGGTGATGGACCCAGAAATATCTCATATGAGAAAGAGTTGAAGGAATCAGGCATCTAGAAATAACAAGAAAAGTGCATAGACTTGTTATCTTTGTCCCTAGGGGAAGAAAAAGGTCCAGTGGGTCAAAACAACTGGGAGTACACTTTTACCCAAATGGAAAGGAGTTGTCTAATAATAGAAGACATCACCATCTGAGAAAATGAACTCCCCACTACTGAAAGTATTCAAGTAAAAACTAGATTAATATTTAGAGCAGAGGCTCTTAGCCTGTGCATTTGTGGATGGTTTTCAGACAGACCATGAACTTGGATGGGAATTGGTTTCCATTGTAACTGTATGTGTTTCACCATATTCGCATTTTCAATATTTAATATGTTGTGTTTATTATATCAAACAAGAAGCTTCATATTTTGAGAACACTCATTAAACCTTATTCAGTTTAATACTATTCTAGAATGGGGTCTATTGGCTTCACCAGAGTGGCTAAAGGATATTTAACACAACAGAAGGGTAAGGAATCCTGATACTTATAAAGAAAATTATTACATTGAAAGAAAGAGGCATATTGGAGTAAGCACATAGAAGCTCAGAGAACCGTTAAATATTTATTGTGATCATTTACAAATGAAACAAATGGTTACTTGATTTATTGTTTTATAGATGATCAAGATTAGAAAAATTCAGAAATAAAATGTTAAGAATGCAGGTTAAGATTGAAAATGTTCATGTGTAGTTTTGTTTTCTTTTGTTTTTTGTAAGCCCCCCCCAAACAAATTGTTAAACATTGAAAGCAAGGTCTTTAAAATGACCACATCTAAAGTTCTAAGGTTTCTTTTTATTTCAATAAAATGTTTAGGAAATCGACATAAATATAGAAATGAAAGATAGGGAAAATGTACTGTCAATAATTTAATCATTTATCAATAAATAAGAAGGAAATTCTATGTGCTTCTCAAGTTTCATGATCATTATTTTTCCTATTAATTCCATTTTTCCTTCATTCAAATGTTTATTGAGTACATTCTATATACAAGGCATTATTCTAGGTATGGTATTATAAATAAAAGTCATAATTAGAGAGCTGTAGACTATTAGACATTTGACTTATAAAGTGGATAGTTAAATGATTTTCTTTAGTTGACCTCCAGTTTACTTCTTTGCTGTAGCAACAATCCAGAAATATTCTTGGTAGAGTTTTACCCCTGTCTTTTCCAAGGGACTTCTCAGTTCCAACAAAATCTCCATTCAGAATTTATATCACCTCTTAGTGAGAGAGGACCAAGTAAAAGAAATACTTTGAGGAGAGTTTTTGATTGAAAGAATGAACTGTACTGAGGAGAATGATTCATGTGAGAGAAGGTGATAAAAAGAAAAGTAATCAAAAAAGAAAATACAACAAAGATAAGCAAATGTGTTAATAAGTGAGGAAATATGGAGAAAAAAAATCTCCTAGGCTGTCATGATTTATACTGATATATATGTGTGAGAATTTATTTGAAGTGAAAAATAAAATCACAGTTTCTCAGTGTTGGAAGGAATCTCAGAAGTAATCTGGTCCATTCACCTACCTGTTATGGCAATTCTCTCGACAATAATTTGCACTGAATTTGGACAAATGAGAACAAAACTACTTGTTTTGGGAAATGATTTCAATGAGAAGCAAAACTACTTTGGAGGAGAAATGATCAAGTTTCTAAGTACAGATGATTGATTTGTGGTTATTACATGAGAGTAGTAAAGTAGTAACAGCTAACATTTACATAATATTTAAGGTTGAATAAGCATTTCATACATATATACATAATACATATATGTACATATATGTGTATGTGTATATGTGTATAAATCTCTGGTCCTACAGTGAGGAAGACCTGAATTCAAACAAAGCCTACTTAACCTCTGGTTGACTACCTTAGATTCCTGATCTGAAAAATGAAAATAATAATAAAACATACCTGCTAGGATTGTTTCAAAAAACAATTGTGATAATATGTATAAATATTTCTCACAGTGCTTGGCACATAAAGTAGTTGCTGAATAAATACTTGTTTCATTCCTTCAGTGTCTTGTTTTATTATCATTATTATCTTCATAACAAGAATTTACATGGTGTAGTCATGTTTTCAAAGTGCTTTGTAAATATTATTTCATTTTATCCTCATAATAACCCAGGGAGGTAAGTATGATTATCTCTATTTTACAAAGTACAGAACTTAGGTTGAGAATAGTTAAATGACTTCCCAAGACTCACACAAATTATTAAATAACTGAGGGAGAATTTGAAATGCTAGCAAAGACAGAGTTTGACTAAAATTCATGTTTTCTTGACTCCAAATCCAGTACTCTATCTATATATTATACCATCAATCTATTTAAATAGGAAACACAAACTTCTATTTCATCTACCTTAGACTACAACTGCTTTCTTAAATCTTTTAAGTATGAATATGATACTACTTTGCTCACACTGAATGTATTAGAAATTGATTTTTAACATGCACACACATATGCAAACAGTTGACAACAAAGAAAATTGATATAAAATTATTTTCTCCCATTTTTAACATTGTCAGCTTACTGTGGAGGTATCAATCATCAACCATAATAATTACTATTAGGACAAAACTTTTCTACTTAAAAAAGAAAAAAGAAGCCCATTTTCACCCATTATCCTCATAACAAAGTATTTAATACATATTTGTGAACTGATTAAAAAATCTTCTAAGGTAGATAGAGAAGCAAGCGTTGACATTTTCTACAGGAATAAATTGAGCCCCAGAGGCCTGGCCTTCCCTATTCTGGAAAGACAGGGTTCTAATATCTCTTATAGGCTGGACTGCCCAAGGCCACACAACGAATTAATGACACAGCTGGAACTTGAGTGGCTGTAGTCCAGTGCCTTTTCAGATGTGTATTGCTGCTTCTCTTAAGTTTCTAACAATCCTTGATTGTTAAGGTTTTAATACCTTCTTCAAGCAGTGTCAATTTAGCCTAGGCAGAGTTAAGGATAAAAGGATTATACCACTTTTTCACAATTGATGTTTACACTCAAAAATCTCTTCCCCTTCCTCTCCCCTCCCTCCCTCCAAAGCCCCACATAGCAGGTCCATGAAGTGGAATTGGAATATATTTCAGAGGTTAGGGACAGCCTGTACAAAGGCATGCAGCCTAGAAATATAAGCATTAAATCCTTTTAGTTTCTTTGGGACTTCCTCCAACTAATGGCAAAGCAGATGAAACCAGAATGGAATAGTGATTGTCATTTACCCAATTAGAATTATTATTTAAAAATAAAGGAGGAGATGTTTGGGCAAAAATCAGAACAACAAGTTCAAAGGAGAAGTTTAATTATAGATAACATTCATATGCTCAAAGCTATGTTCTTAATGATGTTTGGTTCATTTTAAAATTTGGGGAGATCCTAAATAGTGCTGCCAAGGAGAGAAATGATAAAAAAAAATTAAAGTCAGATGATTCAGAAATTCAAATATGGTTATATACAAAACAAATACACATAATTAGAAGAAAATATCACAAATATACTGAATAAAGGCAGGATATGCCTCTCAGCCTATAGGAGTATAGGTTAAGTCTGGAAGTTGTTAAGAAAATGTCTATCTTGTGTGCAATAGACTTGCAGAATTAGAAATTGTTTACAACTCTGAAGGCCAAGGTTTGAGTTATAGTGTCATAGATTTAGAGCTGGGAAGGGAATTAGCAGTCATCTGATAGTTCAGTTGCCTTATTTCACAGATGAATATAATGAGAGACAGAGTTTTGAAGTCAGTTGTCTATGGTCATAGGGATCATAAGTAGCAGAACTGAGATATATGTCTTCTTATTAGCTATGTGACCTTGTGAAAGTCTTTTAAATTCCCTTGTATTCCTTTTCTGCCTCTGTAAAAACAGGTATTCAGGTCTGACTGGTAAGCTGGTCTTCATTTGCCAGCTTTGTTTTACTTAAGGCTGCTATTTGGATATGATACCTGCTGTTATCTCTTGCAACAAGAGTTCTTCCTCTTTAGGTCTATTGGATCTTGTGTTGTCTATGAGTATATGCACATTCCATGCTTCATTGGTTAGTAGAATCTTCTTTGAAGAAGTTTTTTCTAGATTTTTTTGTGTTTTGATCTCAGGATGGGATCCCCATCTGCTGTGGTAATCAGGCCAAGATTGGATAAGCAGACTATTTTTAGCACACCTTTTCTAGTCCCTTTCTCACACCAAGGGTACTCAGTCATGCAGAGGCAACCACATCCCATTGCTGTTTTCAATGAAGAAATGACCCTATGGTTTGGGCCACCTGTGTACAGGGTTGTGACTGTAGCTCCCACTATATCTACATCTGTTATTTCATCACTTGCTTATTGCCATAGGACTTTGAGAAAGGAATGGTAAAGTGATATGGATGACGTCTTTTGATTTGTGTGTAAATTGGATTTAAGTTAGGCAGAATTGCACAAAGTTGTCAGCCTTACTCCTTCTTCCAGAGTCATCATGGTCCAGTACCAAGTCAGGATCAAGATAACTAGTGATGGTTTTAGGTGCAGTGAATGACCTTACTGTCTTCAATGTCTAATCACCCAAGCTCTGAGCATTCCACATTACTTCCTTCAGCCACCTTCATGACCATGGGAATTAAATATTTGCATCTGCCCATTCCATCAGTTGAAGACTTCACATACTTGGAGTAGAACCCTTTCCCCTACCACCCAGCAACTCACTAATGAATTTGAGACTCCCTTGGTTACCTCAACCTGGTTTACTCCACCTAATAAAATGATTTACTAGGGTATGGTCAAATGCTACAGCTTCTTGGAGCCACAGGTGAAAATTATGTGACTCAGGTGGAAATCAAAGGTGGAAAGTAGCCCTGAAAAGGGTTCAGTAGACTTCACACCGGATTCTTTTCTGATTTCCTTGAAGACACCTTGTTCCCTAACAACAGAAGTAGTAGTGATGATGGGGAAATGAGTGTTGCTGCCAGAAAGATCAGAGTTCTTGGAAGTGAAATACTCATGTCTATCCCCAGAGTTGGAAAAGCTCAGGATTTTTATTTTAAAAACCTGCAGAATTCACAGATTAAACTTTTTCTTAGAGAGATAATAAGTTCCTTGTGAACAGGATGAAAAACCAAAGTCTAGGTAGAGAATGACTGAGGGAAAGGAAGGAAAACAGTCATAAAGATGACTGGACTCAGGCTTCAGTGACTGAATCTGGGCTAAAGGGTAGGGTCGGTCAAACTTTTATAGCCTTTTTCCATTTCCTATGCAGGGAAGAGTCAGGGAAAAGCTGGCAAAAGGAAACCCTACTCCATTCTATGTGACTGGAGTCAGATTTACACTTTGGAAGACTGGGAGGCAGGAAGTTGAGGAAGGATAGAGGGAAGAGCTGAGGTTGCCCTGATTTGGTGAATTTATATTTAACAGTGAAGTTACATTGAGCAATTCTGAATTTTGAAGAAGGAATTTATATCTGATTAAGGCCCATGCTGCCAAGGAAGCCCTCAGAATATATCAGATAGGCAAACATTATATTTTCTTCATATTAAAAAATGAGTCATACTTCTCCTTCAAAGTAGCAGTAATAGCAAAAATAGCAGTAATACTAGAGGGAGGAGAAGGAGGAACAGTCATTGTTCAGCCTCAGTGATGTCCTGTCCAGCAGTTAGGATATGTTTTGTTGTTATTTTAAAGATGATGATGAAACCAAACCATGTAGAAATAAAGAAATCCATTAATTGTGGCAATAAAAAAAACCCATAAAGCAAAATTAAAAAAAAATTGGAATCAGGTATATCATAGTTCATTTTAATTCCCCATTAACAAATATCCTGAGACTCATGCCATTCTGTGTTATATTGTCAGCCTATGAAGTGACGAATTATGAGTTGACAGAGGTTAGTTTATCCTATATGAATTGTATTTTTCCTTTACCCTAAGTTTCTAGTATTACTTACCAACACTCTGGCCAATGCCTCATCCACGATGCATTGACAATGATTTACATTCATTTATCCCTCTGTCTCCATGAATCTTTTCTGAACTCTTAACCAGCATCATAAAGAAAATAAAGCAAACATAAAACACCACTGTCTAAAGTTCTTCAAACAGATCTAGCTAGACTAGAAGCATTCCCTGGCCAAAAGGCATGATGGTAACTGGAAATATATTTTGCAGTAAGGAAAGGTGGTCTACTTTTGAAAGAGCTAAAATTTTTACTCACATTGATGCAATTCTTACAAATGATTATCAATGATGAAGGTTATAAACAACAAACAAACGTAATTTGCTTCAACAATTAAACAAATATACTAAATGTCTGCTATGTGGAAAGGACAATACTACATAAGAAAGATTCAAAAATAAATAATAGATGGGCTTTGTGACAAAGTTTTTTTTTAAATTTAACAGGGAATATTTGGTTAGGTGGACAGTACCAAATGGATATTGGCATCACATCAGTGCTCTAATCCCAACTCAGGGTCTTATTAACTATATGACTCCGGGAAAATAATTTAATTTCTTTGAGTCCTAACTTATTCTTCTGTAAAATAGAGAAAGGGTAGTAATATTTGGACCACTTATTTTCAGAGTTAATAGGAAAGTAGTTGATGATTTTTAAAGGGTTCCATGACTGTTAATACGAAGAATTTACACAGAGAAGAGCCTATAGTATGTGGTTGATGTTTGTTGAAGCTTAAGGTGAATTGTAATACAATGGAAATTGTGATATGCCATCAGAGATGTACAAAATGATAGGAGATTTCAGAGGAGAAAAACCATACTTGAATCTAGAGGACTTGCTAGAAGTGTTAGTATTTGATATGTGCCATGAAATATAGGTAGGATTTAAAAAAGTCAGAAATATTAGTAGAAACCATGCCAAACTAAAGGAATGTTATGAGAAAATGTTAGTGATTGAGAAAACAAGTATTATCCTTTGACAAAAGATAGCTGGATTTAGAAATTAAGATATAGATGATTTGAGAAGAAAGTAGTGTACAATGAAAATACCTGCTCTGGTGCTGGTTGTCTATACTACCTTGGACATACAACCTCTCTGCTCCTCAGTGTCTCATCTTTAAATAAAGTGATTAGCAAAGATATCCTCCTTGATCTAGAATTTTTTCATAACTTAGATGAGCAGTTCCCAAATATTTTGGTTTCAGTAATCCTTTTTTTTGGAAATTATTGAGGACCTCCAGAAGTTTCTCTCTCTCTCTCTCTCTCTCTCTCTCTCTCTCTCTCTGTATATATATATATATATATACATATATATATATATATATATAATTTGTAGATATATTAATGTTTACTTTGTTAGAAATTAAAATATTTTGTTATTATTATGAAATGAGTTTTGATATCATGGATCTCCCGAAAGGAGAGTGTCATTCAGTAAACCACTGCCTCAGGATGTAGTCAATAATTTTCAACAAACAGCTTTAAGATGGTTTCTCATGATGGAGTACAGAGATAACAGAATTGGATTTAGCACTAACAGGGAAATAGAAGTAGAATAACTGACACTTAAATAGTACTTTATGTTTTGTCATTGCTTTACATATATTTTTATTTCATTCTCATAAGAACAATATGAAATTATTGCTATTACCAATCCCCATTTTATAAAGAAGAAACTAGGCTCAGAAAGATTATAATACTCACAAAGTTCCACAGCTGATGAATTTATGAATCAGAATTTAAATCTGGGTCAGTCCTTGTATCCACCATATCATACTGCCATTCAATTATTTGTAGTCAGAGAGTTTTATTATGTAATTGGGAGAAAACAAAATTAAAAAATGCACTCCTTCCCACCCTTTCCATTTCATTTTGACAATATCTGCTTTTCAGGAGTCAGCACCCACATGAAGTCTCACATAGTTCACCTTAATCTCATCATGGATTTCTCCTAGATTTATTCGTACTTTTTTTTGCCTATGTTCTTCTTTCTAGTAGAAAGTAAGTCTTTTGCAAGAAGGGATGATTTCATTCTTTTTACTTATTAACTTGGTGTTTATACCATAGTCTCTGTCACATAGTAGTCACTTAATAAATCCTTGCGCATTGATTGATTTTGGTGTATTTGAGTGAGTCATAATCATTTGTCTACATGGTTTATCTCTCCTATTAAACCTTATGCTACTAGAATGAGCATTTCACCAATTTGTTAAGAAGACTGTTACCCTCCAAATCAGATTAGGGCTAGTATTCTAGGTATCTTGCCTTAGATATCAAACACCAGTCATTTAGAACCCCCACAAAATTAAAACATAGTTTTGCCTACAGAAGAAAGTAACTTAATGAGGCATATAAAATCATATAAAATCTTGGACTATTGGAAAAATAAGATAACTTCTTAAATCAATAGAAAATATAACAACAGACCCATGGCCTATCAGCTGAAATTACTGGCCCAACAACAAATATAAAAGCAAAGGAAAATTAGTTCAAGATAAGGAAAATGAATCCCTTAGAAATACTCACTGAACTGAATGTAATATTTAGACGATGCCACTGGCATTAGATTAACCAAATTGAAAGTCAGACATAGAAAATTGAGTGTTATGGTAAGTTCAGACAGAAGTCTGAATATGCATTTGCAAAAACAATGGAGAAATCTATCTGGTGCTTTCTTTGAAGGCAGAATAGATTTTCCAGAATGCTCAGGTAGATATCATTAAGGGTTAAAAAGTCTTCTGAGGACATTGTCGAAGTATTTTCCCTAGAGACTTAAACTTGACAAGACAAAGAAATGAAGAAAGTGAAGAAGAGTCCTTTTAGGGCAGAAAAATGGAATTGCATGTCCTAATAGGTCTTTTCCAATTCTAATTGCTATGACTCTCAGCAAGGAACTGGATAAATGTGAGTTCATTATCATTTTATTCTAATTTAACTAGAAAACAAGATTGATTGACATCTTGGTGGTATTCAACATTTATATGCAGGTAATTTCAGTTAAGGAAATTAAAAAACATACTCAAAATCCACTTCTAATAGACTGTTTCTTTTAACTATTAACCACTTTTTACATTGACACTTTTGAAAATGCCACAGCCCCATCATTCCAAAGTGGTTGAAGAATCATTTTGGGAGGATGATATATAAGATTTAACTTCATTGGAAGAATGCAGTGGAGAGCACCTTAAATTCATTTAAATTCTAAGTTCAATAATTCTGTATATGCATTTTAGGGGTGGGAGGCAAGAACTGATAATATATTAGTGCACAATAGAGTGTGCTGAAGATTACCTATATGAGTTTTAGGGACAGGGTCTGGAATCCCTATTGAAAATCCCTATTGTTTACTCATCCCATTTCCATTGTAAATATGTTCTTTCTTTTGCCTCCCATACACAAAGTATACCCAGAATCAGATATGGAATGGCCCTCGAGGGGGATGAAAGTCATCTGAAATGTCTACATGAATCCTCACTCTAACTTTGCTGACTAATGGTCATCCAACCTCTCATGAAAGACCTCTATGGATTAGAATTCCCTAGCACTTAAGGCAGATTCATTATCCAAATCACTTTAATAGGAAGCTTTTCCTTATGCTGACTTTTACACCTGTCCATGTGTACCTTCTACTGATTGATTTCAATTCTTCCCTCTAGTGTTATTTAAAACAAGTCTGAGGGCAACCAGGTGGCACAGTGGATAGAGCAATGGCTCTGGAGTCAAGAGGACCTGAGTTCAAATCGGGCTTCAGACACTTAATAACTAGCTCTGTGACCTTGGGCAAGTCACTTAACCCTATTGCCTTAAATAAATAAAAACAATTTAAAAGAAAAGAATGAATCTGCCACAAAACAAACCTCTGTATATTTGAAAATAGTTATAACATTTCTTTAGGCTAAAAGCCCTTCATTCATTCAACTAAAATTTAAAATTTTTTCTAAATTTTAAACCCCAAATCTAATAAGCCACTTCTGTGCTGTTTCCCTTTGCAATTCTTTTCTCCAACAGATATTTCAAAGAACTTTCTTTTTTTTTTTCCATGGGTGGATCACATTCTCTATGGTAAGTCCATCACAAAAGTTACTTCCATATTTTTCCAACATTGCCATTGCTGATCACAACTCCCTCCTTTCTTATTTCTCCACTACCATGTACTATACTTTCTCTCTCCTTTCACTCTGACTCTGCTGTAGGGTCACTGAATGGCGCAGAAAACAGATCCCTTGTCCTGGGCCCAAGAGTCCCTGAGCCTCTATACCACCCCTTAGGCCTAGCATCCACCTGACCCTATGGTCCTGGACAGGCCTTCCAATCCCAGCCCCTTGCAAGAAGTAAAAAAGAAAATGTGTTATATCTGACCACTCTCCCCCCATGGTCCATCCTCTCCTTTATTTACATCCCCACCCCTTCCCCCTGCTCCCTGCTCCTTCTTACTCCAGATGTCTATACTCCATTGAGTATATATGCTGTTTCCTCTCCTAGCCATCTCTGATGAGAGCAAAGGTTCCCTCATTCCACCTTGCCTCCCCCCTTCCATATCATTGCAATAGCTCATTATAATAAAGAAAAATCTTATTATATGAAATATCTTGGCCTATTCCCCCTCTCCTTTTTCTTTCTCCCATTACATTTCCCTTTTTTTTATTGACTCCATTTTTACATCATATTTTATCTTCAAATTCAGCTTTCTCCTGTGCTTCAACTATAAAAGCTCCTTCTACCTGCTCTATTAACTGAGAAGGTTCATATGAGTATTATCAGTGTCATTTTTCTATGCAGGAATACATGCAGTTCATCATCATTAAGTCTCTCATATTTTCCCCTTCTCCTCCAATCTCTATGCTTCACCTGAGTCTTGTATCTGAAGATCAAACCTTCTGTTCAGCTCTGGCCATTCCAACAGGAACATTTGAAATCCCTCTGGTTCATTGAAAGTCCATCTTTTTCCCTGGAAGAGGACATTCAGCCTTGCTGCGTAGTTGATTCTATGTTGCATTCTAAGCTCTTTTGCCTAAGACTGGATCCTTTCTTGTCACCATCTTGGCCCCACCCCTCTAGGCATTTTTTCTCAAAGAACTTTCAAAAAGCTTTCTAATGAATCTCTTGTGAATTATTTTTATTATAAAATCCCTGTTTTTTTCTAATGTTACTTTAGTAGATAGTGAAGGAAGATATATATCTATATATATACATACATATTTATATATTGTCTTTATATCTATCTACATATATATTAATATATAATGCTCTCCAAGTTTTTCATTAGATGCTGTACACAGCAGATAATAATCTTTTAATTTATTTCCTTATTATAATGCCAAATTATTTCTGCAATTGGTCCTTATTCTTTAAATAGTTCTAAATTGTAAGTGGTTTTCCAAAATATGCCTCCAAGAAATGATCTCAGTGAACACATGTGTTCTGATCTGAGCAATGCTCAAAAACTCCTTCACTTCACTGTATATATATATATATATATATATATATATATATATATATATATATATATATACAAATATATATACATATATATATACAAATATATATATGTATATATATATGTATATATATATATACATATATATATACATATATTCCTGATTATCCAGCCTAACATGGATTGGATAAATGAAATAATGTAATGGAAAAAGCCCTGGTGTGAAGATTTGAGATTATTATAACAAAAATTTTTAGCTGAATGGGAATTTAGACATCATTTGGCCCAGGCATCCTTTTTTTTCAAAGATCTTATTTATTTTGAGTTTTACAATTTTTTCTCCTAATCTTGCTTCCCTCCCTCCACCCCCCCACCCCCTGCAGAAGGCAATTTTCCAGTCTATATATTGTTTCCATGGTATACATTGATCTAAGTTGAATGTGATGAGAGAGAAATCATATCCTTAAAGAAGAAAAATAAAGTATAAGAGATAGCAAAATTACATAATAAGATAATGTTTTTTTCCTCTAAATTGAAGGTAATAGTCTTTGGTCTTTGTTCAAACTCCACAATTCTTTCTCTGGATACAGATGCCATTCTCTATCGCAGACAGCCCCAAATTGTCCCTGATTGTTGCACTGATGGAATGAGCAAGTCTATCAAGGTTGATCATTACCTCCATGTTGCTGTTAGAGTATACACTGTTTTTCTGGTTCTGCTCATCTTTCTCAGCATCAGTTCATGCAAATACCTCCAGGTTTCCCTGATTGCCATCTCTCCTGGTTTCTAATAGAACCATAGTGTTCCATGACATACACATACCACAGTTTGTTAAGCCCTTCCCCAATTGATGGACATTTGCTTGATTTCCAATTCTTTGCCACCACAAACAGGGCTGCTATGAATATTTTTGTAAAAGTGATATTTTTACCCTTTTTCATGATCTCTTCATGGTATAGACTCAGTAGTGGTATTGCTGGATCAAAGTGTATGCACATATTTTGTTGCCCTTTGGTTGTAATTCCAAATTTCTCTATATAAAGGTTGGATGAGTTCACAGCTCCACCAACAATGTATTAGTGTCTCAGATTTCCCACATCCCTTCCAACATTGATCATTGTCCTTTCTGGTCATATTGACCAGTCTGAGAGGTGTGATGTGGTACCTCAGAGGCACTTTAATTTGCACTTCTCTAATAAGTAATGATTTAGAGCAATTTTTCCTATGATTGTGGATCACTTTGATTTCTTCATCTATTAATTGCCTTTCATATCCTTTGACCATTTTTCAATTGGGGAATGGCTTGTTTTTTTAAAAATTTGACTCGATTCTCTGTATATTTTAGAAACAAATCCTTTGTCAGAAATAGTTGTTGTAAAGATTGTTTCCCAATTTACTACATTTATTTTGATCTTGGTTACATTGCTTTTGCCTGTGCAAAAGCTTTTTAATTTAATGTCAAAATCATCTAGTTTGTTTCTAGTGATGTTCTCCATCTCTTCCTTGGTCATAAGCTGCTTCCCTTTCCATAGATCTGACAGGTTAAACTACTCCTTGATCTTCTAGTTTGCTTATAATATGATTTTTTATGCCTAAATCCTGTATCCAATTGTATCTTATCTTGGTATAGGGTGTGAGGTGTTGGTCTAATATAAGCTTCTTCTATACTAACTTCCAATTTTCCCAGAAGTTTTTATCAAAGAGAGAGTTTTTATCCCAATAGCTGGACTCTGGGTTTATCAAACAGAAGATTACTATAATCACTTCCTGCCATTGCACCTATTCTATTCCACTGGTCCACCACTCTATTTCTTAGCCAGTACCAGACAGTTTTGATAACTGATGCTTTATAATATAATTTTAGATCTGTTAGGGCTAGGCCACCTTCTTTTGTACTTTTTTTCATTTAATCTCTGCAAATTCTTGACTTTAATTTCTCCATATGAATTTACTTACAACTTTTTCTCACTCATTAAAGTAATTTTTTTGGAATTTTGATTGGCATGGCATTAAACAGGAAGTTTAGTTTTGTTAGAATTATCATTTTTATTATATTAGTTCGACCTATCCATGGGCAGTTGATGTTTGCCCAGTTATTTAAATCTGATTTTATTTGTGTGAGAAGTGTTTTGTAATTGTTTTCAAAAAGTTTCTGAGTCTGCCTTGGCACATAGACTCCCGGGTATTTCATATTGTCTGAAGTTACTTTGAATGGGATTTCTCTTTCAAGCTCTTCCTGCTGTGGCCCAGGCATTCTTAATCTGTACTGTGTCATCAGTCAATTAGTAGGTATCTATTAAGCTCCTTATGTCTTTTACATCTAATGCTAAAAGTTGAAAATTGAAAGAAAAACAAAACAAAACAAAAAAAATAAATAAATCAGCTCTTATGGGACTCAACAATATATGTACTATAATGTAGTTTTCAAATCAAACTCAATTTTTATAAGAAAATTTAAAAATTAAAGAATTACAAAGGAAAGCATTTGTGTTGAAGTAAAATTATCAATATATTTTTCAAAAATGTCATACCACAGGTTAAGTGCCCCCAATCTAGTAAAAACCATTTTTGGAAATAAGTTACAGAAGAATGAGATGATTTTTTCAAAGTCACAGATTAAGGAGAGTTAGTATTCATGCCCAGGTCCCCTGCCTCCAAATTCAACACTGTACCCAACAACCGAACCCCGAGTCTAATCACTAGGACCCAACTGGGGATTAAACCTGGTCAACTGATGTTCAAAAAAATAATACTTTTATCCCTAATTATCTTACTGCTTATAAACAGTCTTCATGACAGGGAAATGTTTCAGATTGCCCCTTCTCCCCACTCCTGGCCAAAAGCCCCCAACAAAATAAAACTCTAGGTTTTTTGTGGCTCAATTGAGTTATTACAATATGAGACCACCCAAATTTCCTATCATTTTTTCACGAGGATTGTGATCTAGGCACTTCTGCCTACAATATGCTTCTGTTGTAGATTATTTGGATTCATGTGTTTGTTGGTGTTAAATTTCACCTCTTGAGATTCATCCAATCTTCAAATCTCTTAAGGTCTCTCTTTTTTAAAACTCAAATTACACCAAGCAAGGTAGTAAGTCTCTATATTTCCTATTTAGTGTCAATTAAACATGTGACAATCATATAATCTATACCAACATCCAAGTCACTGATAATGCTTATTAGTCTATGGTCTAGGACAGAGCCCCTTTTCATTGAATTGGAGACTTGTCTCCAATTTAAAATCATTATATTATTCAACTTCTGGTGTCTTTTGAAGAATTTTCTCTCTATTGTAGTGATCTACTTGCTTTACTCTAAGAGCTTTCAAAAATGGTTCAGTGGCACTGTCTCCTCTCTCCCTCTCTGTTTCAGTTATGCTCATCTGAAAAGTAGACAAAAGTCTCTGAGTTCAATAACCACATTTCATCATTCTCTGAATGATGTCATATCTTGGCCATTTCTCTCAAATTTATTGTCATATTTTCACTCTTTTCATGGAGCATCCAGATTAAGTCTAATATCTATCAAAAAATAAAAATAATTTAGCCTTTAGCCTATATTCAACCTTTCATGGTTCATTCTTTCAAAAATTCCCCACTTTCTTACAGTCTCCTTTACAGTTGGGTAAAGAAGCATATGCTGCAGCTGAGTCTTTCCTAGCTAATTTTGACTATGTGATGCGGCTTTGCTTGGGGGGAAAAAATGACGCATCAGGACCCAACAACTTGCCTTTTTTTTTTAAGGTCAGTTGACTTTGAACAAAGTTAAGGAAGCTACATTGTTAATCCACTAATTAACAACTTAAACACAAAAACAATGATTTCTTCATGGCTTGTAATTTTTTTGGTGTTGGGTACCAATTCTTGATCTCTCTGATTTGTTTGCTTCACAATGATCATTCAATTACTCATTTAACAAATGTTTATTTAGCTGACTTCAGATCACCTAGCAGGAAGCATGAGAAGTGTCAGGACATGCTCTAAACAACAACAGTCACATAATTACAATAAAAATAACGAGGAACAAAAAGCAATAAAATTTATGATAACTGGCATTCATATGGAGCTTCAAACTTCTCAAAAATTTTTCATATTTGCATAAAAATATTTGTATATCATATTTGCATGTTTAATAAAATTAAAATTTCAATTTGTTTTAATATACCTATGGTTGTTCATGGAAAATAATAGCTAATATTTATGTAATAAAAGCAATCATTTGAACAGTGCTTCAATATTTGCAAATTACATTACAACTATCCTTTTATCCTCATGGAAATTCTGGGACGTAGGTGCTATTAATATCCCCATTTTAGAAATTAAGATACTGAGACAATATCCTGACACTCCCTGAAATGGTAAGCAATTTGATATAGGTTATATATGTACAATCATGCAAAATATATTTCCATATTAGTCATGTAGTAAAGGAAAAAATAAAGAAGAAAATAAAAAATAACTCACAAAAAAGAAAATGAAAATAGTATTCCTTGATCTGCATTCAGATTCCATCATGTCTTTTTCTGGATATGGACAATAATTTCTATTACTAGTCTTTTAGAATTATCTTTGATTATTATATTGCTGATAAGAACCAGGTCATTAATAGATTAACACTGAACAATTTTGCTGTTACTGTGAACAGTTTTCTCCTGGTTCTACTCATTTCACTTTGCCATCACTTCATGTAAATCTTTCCAAGTTTTGTGAAATCAGCTTGTTCATCATTTCTTATAGAGCAATATTATTCCATTACATTAATATACCAAAACTTGTTTGGTTGTTCCCCAATTGATGGGCATCCTCTTAATTTACAGTTCTGTGGCCACCACCAAAAAAGTGATCGTTTTTATGATCTCTTTGGGACACAGACCTAATAATGGTACTACTGGAATAAAGGGTATGCAGAGTTTGCCCTTTGGTCATCAAATTTATCTCCATAATAGTTGGATTAGGAACTCAGATCTTTTTTAAAAATTATTTATTTACTTTTAGCTTTTTCATTCATTACATATACATATATATATGTTTGATAAACATGTTTACAGATTAATCATTTTTGTTATGAAGAATTAGAATTATGGGAAAGATATACATAAGAGATAATTTTTATAAAGTGTTGATCAGATTCTGAAGCGTTTTTTGTTTTTGTTTTTATTTTCTTTTGTTTTTCTTCTTCTGGATGGGGGGTAACATTGCCCATAGCAGGGTTAATATGGTTTTCCTAGCTCTTTGGACTGCTGAGAGGATCTGCTTCCATCAAGGTGGTTTATCTCATAGTGTTATTGTTTAATGTGTATACATTGTTCTCTTGATTCTCCTCCCTTTGCTCAACATCAGATCCTGCAACTTATTCTATGCTTCTCTAGAGTCCAACCGTTTATGTTTTCTTATAGAACAATAATATCCCATAGTATTAATTGACCATAACTTGTTTAGCCATTCCCCAATTGATGGGCATCCCCTCAATTTCCAATTCTTTGCCACTACAAAAAGAGCTATTATGAATATTTTGGAACGTGTGGGACTTTCCTATTTTCTAAGATTTCTTCTGAATATATAGGGAATGAACATTTTTATTGCTCTTTGGGAAACTCAGATTTTCTTGATACCAGGTCCATTGCTCTAGCAGCTGGCTTACCTTGTTATCCATCTTACTGCCTTGGAAGGAGAGTTGACAGAGACAACTGATATGTAACACCTTCCTTAGTGAGGTTTTTTTTTTTTTTGCATTCCACAATTTAGTATGTTTCACTATTACAGTGTAAATTAAAATATAGTATATTTTTAAAATTTTTCTCCAGCATGGAGTCTTGTACCTTTCTAATCCTTCTTCCACTCAATGATCAGAAACATTTGCCTAAGATAGCCATGAGCTTGTCATTCTCCAGATTTAGAATGTCTCAAGACTCCCTATTCCCTTGAGTATAAAATGTAAATCTCCCTTTCTGGCATTTAAAGCCATTAACTTTATAGTTTCAGTTTATCTTTCTATACTTAGGACAGCCAGGTGGCACAATGGATAGAGCACTGGCCCTGGAGTCAATGGGACATGAGTTCAAATCTGGTCTTAGACACTTGATACTTGCTCGCTATGTGACACTGAGCAAGTCACTTAACCCTGATCGCCTGATATCCAGGGATATCTCAAGTCATCCTGATTCTTATCTGGCTACTGGACCCAGATGGCTCTGGAGGAGAAATTAAGAAATTGAAATTAGTAACCCCCCCCACTCAAATCCCATTCATGTGCTTGTCATGGCATCACCTACCTGATGTCATGGTCCTATTCAAGAACAAGAAAAAAAGAAACATATCTAAACTTGAAGACAGGAACTGTTTTATGTTTATCTCTATAATCTAATTGAATTTGGGGTGGCAGAATCAAATTCTATCTTCTTATAGTTTTTCCTTCTGTCCAGAATACATAGGGACTTCTTTTTGTTCTAATTTTCTCTTATATAGTTGCATGTCCTAGCTGAAAGTAACATTATTGAGGGCAGGGGCTAGTTTTCTTTTTGTTATTGCATTTCTGGCTTAGCATATTTTTACAGTTGGAGTCTAGATATGTGATTTATTTCAAATACGCAATTCCCATTTAGGGAAATCCTCTCTAACAAAGCAGTTTGGTGATTGCTCTTTTATTTACAGTCTTGAAGAGAAGGCAAATAAATATCTTCTTCAGGGCCATACAATCCATATGTGGGTCTTTCTCATTAAAGTTGGCTCCCTGTTTGTCAACTTTGTCTAACCTCTCTCTTTATATACAATGAGTCCTTAATAAATGATTGAATAATTGGTCATCCTAGGGCATAACAACTTTGGGCAATAACTCAGCATCTTTGAGGAGCCTTTGAGGCTTGTTCTGTTTGCCTACCATGGAGGCCTCCAAGTCCTCTACCATATGCTGGGAGTAGCCTATGTTGTTCAATTGTTTCAGTTGTACTGACTCTTTGAGACATTATTGGGGTTTTCTTGGCAAGATTTTTTTTTGCCATTTCCTTTTCCAACTTATTTTATACATGAAGATCTGAGACACACAAGATCAAGAGACATTCCTAGGGTCACATAGCTTGTTTTAGGGGGCTATGTTTGAACTCAGGAAGATTAGTCTTCCTGATTTAAGACCTGGAATTCTAACTACTACGTCACCCAGCTATCTAGAATGATAGAATTTCTGGGGCTCAAATTTTGAAGAGACCTCAAATCTATTCTAGTCTGATAACTAGAATAGGGATGCCTCATTGTAGTATCCCTGACAAATATCATTCACTTAATGACCTTCATTGATAGTCCTACTTCCTATGATTTCCCAAATCACTTTTGATTAGCTGTTTTTTAAAAAAAAGTTTTCCCTGAACCACTTTTTCCAGACTTAAATTAGGGGACAGCTAGGTGGCACAATGGATAGAGCACCAGCCCTGGAGGCAGGAAAATCTGAGTTCAAATCTGGCTTCAGACATTTAATGATTGCCTAACTGTATGACCTTGGGCAAGTCACTTAACCCTATTGCCTAAAATAAATTTTAAAAAACTTAAACTGATAGGATTAGAGATCTAGAGTTGAGAGACTTATGGAGATCATATAAAACAATTGCCTTTTTTTCCAAGGGAAGAAACTAAGTCTAAAATATATTAAGCAAGTTGCACAGGATCACAAAAGTAATGAGTGCCAGAGTTAGCATTTCAACCTAAACTCTCAGACTTTAGGACATTCTAAGTGTAGAGTGGATAGAGGACCAGCTCTGGAGTCAGGCTTACCTCTGTTCAAATCCACCTCAGACATTTAATAATTACTTAGCTGTGTGGCCTTGGGCAAGCCACTTAAACCCATTGCCTTGTAAAAAACCTAAACAAACAAGCAAACAGATTTCTTCTTGAGGTCAAATTTGACCACAATCACTTACTAGATTGTGATCCTGGGAAGTTACATTACCCTGTTTGCCTCAGTTTATTCATATGTAAATATAAAATAGACAAGGAAATGGCAAATCCCGCCAGTATTTTTTTGCCAAAAAATCCCAAGTAGGGTCATAAAAAGATAGACTTCACTGAAACCACTAAATAACAATCTCAGATTCCAAATCTAGTCTTTTTTTACATTATCCCCATTGCTCTTAATTTTCCCTTCTGAATATAGGCAAGGAAAAAAACATTGCAGCCCTCATTTTCATGTTAATCCTTCGTGTGCCAGAAAACCAACTGTCAGTCCTCATCCCCTCACTTTCATTAAGACTTTTCTCCAGTCCAAAGATACTCAAGTTCTTCAAGCAATCATCAAGTCTTTCTTGAAGATCACTTTCCTGTCTCTCCTAGGGTATGGTGTAATTGAAAAGCAGACACTAATATAATGAGAGAGAGAGAGAGAGAGAGAGAGAGAGAGAGAGAGAGGAGAGAAGAGAGATGAAAAAATGATAAAATCACAAAAATCACAAGGATGGAAGAATGGAAGGAAGGAGGGAAGGGAGGGAAGAGAAAAGAAACAAATATATATATATATATAAACTGGAATGCCCTTAATGTAATTCTGCAGACAGTTCAGATAAAGGATAGAGATATGTTTCATTTTAGTGTTTTCTTTGTAGACAAGTTTATTTTTAGGGATATAATAATTACCTGAATGTGATTTAACACTAGTCCAAACCAAACTTCTGCCAGGACTGTTACTACTCTCTCCTTTGGCCCTAATCATCCTAAACATTAAACGACATTTCTCTGAGGGAAATGATTAATTCATGTAAGAACTTTGTCTGAAGTCATCAAAACTGCTTGGTACTGGTTAAGAAATAGAGTAATGGATCAGTGAATTAGGACAGATTCAAAAGAAATAGTAGTAAATGACTACAGTAATCCACTGTTTGACAAACCTAAAGGCATCAGCTTCTGGGATAAGAACTCACTATTTGACAAAAATTGTTTAGGAAAACTGGAAAATAGTGTGACAAAAACTAGGCATAGATACACATCTCATACTCTATACAAAATAAGAGCAAAATAGGTACAGGATTTAGACATAAAGGGTGACATCATAGATAAATTAATAGACCAAGAAATACTCTATCAGTTCTATGGAAAAGGGACAAATTTATGACCAAACAACAAATAGAGTACATTATAAATTGCTAAATGAATGATTTTGACGATGTTAAATTAAAAAGGTTTTGCACTAATAAAATCAATGCTGCCAAAATTAGAAGGAAAGCAGAAAGCTGGGAAACAATCTTCAAATCTAGGAGTTCTGACAAAAGTCTCATTTCTAAAATATATAGAGAGAATTGCATCAAATTTATTGCATCAAATTTGGCCAAAGGATATGGCTATATGGTTTTCAATTGAGTAAATTAAAGTAATATATAATCATATAAAAAAATGCTGCAAATCATTATTCATTAGAGAAATGCAAATTAAAACAACTCTGAGGTATCACCTCATACCTATCAGATTGGCTAAGATGATAAAAAGGGAAAATGATCAATGTTGGAGCAGTTGTGTAGAATTAGTACATTAATACATTGCTGGTGGATTTGAAAACTGATACAACCATTCTGGAGAGCAGTATGGAACTATGTCCAAAGAACAATAAAATTGTTGATATCCTTTGACCCAGCAATTCCAATTCTAGATCTATATCCAGAAGAAATCATAAAAATGGGGAAAGTCCCATATACTCCAAAACATTCATAGCAGCTCTTTTTGTATGGCAAACATGCTTTGTATGGCAAAAAGTTGGAAATTGAGGGGATGCACATCAATTGGGGAATGACTGTACATATTATGGGACATGAATTTTAAGGACTACTATGCTCTGTTTGAAACCATATATGGTTAGGCTCTAGAGAAGCATGCAAAGAATTACAAGATCTGATGCTAAGTGAAGGGAGCAGAATGAAGAGAACAACGCATCCATTAGCAACAGCATTGTAAGATGATCAATCCTGATGAATGCACTTCCTCTCAGTCGTTCAGAGAGCTCAAACAAACCTAGTAGATGGGCTATGGACAATGCTATCCCCATTCAGAGGAGGAAAAAGAAAACAAAACAAAAATCCTTCAGAATCTGATGAACACTATATTTACTTTTTAAAAACTATTTCTTATGTATTGCTTTCCCTTAACCCACATTTTTCATATAGAAAATGACTAATCTGTATACATGTTTAACATAAATGTGTATGTACAATATTATCCCAACTGTTTGCCACTAAGGGGAAAGGGGGTGAGAAAGAAGGGTAGAAGGAAATTTTGTAACTTAAAACTATACATATGGATGAATTTTGAAAAACTTTGATTTGTACTTTGAAAAATACAATATCATTAAAAAAAGGAACTTTGTCTGAGTCCTCAAAAGCCATATTTATAGAATGAATAGTTCTAGGACTTCATTATGGAAGAAGAATAAAGTGACATCTCTCTGTTAGAGATGTTACAGTGTATGTGTTTGGAACCGATCCACCAGTATGAGCTCAGAAGGCAGTAGTACAGTGCTAGATAGAATGATAGAAGTGGAAAGAATAATAGAGGCTACTTGGTCCAAGCATCACAATTTTGAGATCAGTAAATGCATGTGTGAAGGAAAATAATGTTATTCTGAAAGTTCTCTTTCAAACTTAACTCATATTCTTCCTTTTCATTAGCTCTCCTTTCCAGGTAAATGGTCCAGCTTACTCTTGATCACTTATAATATTCTATCTCACATTTCTTTTTCTTGGTACAAGTGATGCTGAATGCCTCCTTACCTATCTTCTGAGAATTCCTAGCTTCTTTCAAAAAGCAGACTAAATATGAACTCCCACCAAGGCTTCTTTTGATGTGGTTGTTTTTCTGTCCACCTTTTTCCTCCCTTTACCCAGATTAGAGCATTAGAATTCTCCACCTCCTATTTACTTTCTCTATACCTGTGTAAATGTTGCAACACTACATCTTACCCATCCTCTCCCATAAAAGTCTGAAATCAGAGGCTATGATTTTTTTCTTTTAGCTCTGATATCCCCAGGAACTAGCATAATAACATAACTATAGGCACTCAATAAACATAAAATTGAAATGAGTTAGATCTTAGACATAGGACTGTTGGTTTCAAATTCAATATATTTTCCCTGTAACAAATATGACCATTGTATCATTGTGAGTCTGTGTATAGAGTGTGTCTTTGCTGTGTCATGAGACTATCTTCAATGATGCTGGTTAATGGAAGATACATACAGCTTTACTTCTGACTGTGAATTCTGCTTTATTATTACAAGTGAATTAGAATGTTTAGATTTTATAGGCAATAAGGACATTAGAAATTCTTTAGTCTTTCCTATTTTCTTTAATCATAAAAAAATGGGAAAAGGTTATGTGATTTGTCCAAAGCATAGCTGGGATTTGAACTTGTATCTTAAGTCTGAATGATATTCTTTCTACTTCAGCCCCCTGCCTTTTTGCCTTTTTGACAAGACATTTCCTTTTTATTGCACAAAATTGAATCAGAAAATTATTTGCCTGGCATTTAGTTTGCTGTTGAGCTAAAAAACAATTCAGCCAATAAGTGAAATGTCTCATATGAAGAAAGCAAAAAAGAGAAAAGCAATTTTCTGAATTTTTAAAAATTGGGTGGTATATTAGGAAAGACTTCACTCTTCCAAAATTATTATGAACTTAATAGCATTTCGAGTTAGTTCCAGACAAGAATCAGGTGGAAAGATTTTTAATGAAAGCTTATAATGAAAGGTTTGGCAATTTCAGCAATAATGTTTTCTGCTGAGGGGGTTTAAATAAGCATAGAATCTTGTGGAGATCATACAGCAGTTTTATAAACATATTGTTCATTTTCAAGGACTTTTTTTGTTCTGAGCTATTATCAGAAAATGATAGTCACTTGCCCAACAATATTACGGTGTGATAAGCAATATTGTTACAGTGAGACTATGGGAAAATTGCTTTCTGAATGAAATGGAAGCATAATCATCAAGAGTCTATAGGCAGGTTTATTAACACCATTCTCAAAGCATCACATTTATCCCTTTTCATAGACTAAACTACAAGAAAATCTATAGTAAATAGTCACTATAATAATTATCTTTAAAATTTCATATCATTATATGATTAATCATGTCATGCCACTTCTGCAAAATCATCAATGGCTCCCTGCTGTCTATCAAGGAAGATTCCACATCTTTCTCTGCCGTTTGATTCCTCCACAATCTGGCAGCAGTTTTACCATTTCAACATTATATACTCACTTCTCTGTCCTCTATCCTTGAGTCATACTAGAATATCCTCTGCCTGCTCATTATAAACGGCATTATCCAGGCTCCATTATTTTATTCATGTACTACTTTATTTCTGAATTGCTCTTCTTTTTCTTTATCTGTTTAATGTCTATTCATCTTTAAAGACCAAACTTAAATGATCTTTCTTCCATGACGTATTCTTTGCCTTTCCCTTTTAGCAATAGGCCTTTGATCCATACAGCTAAGAGAGTTAAGAAACAAAAGAAAATTAGAATGTAAGTGACACAAAATCAGAGACTTTTTTAATGATTTTCTTTTGTTCCCAGGACCTAGAAGAGGGCCTTGAATATAGGAAATACCAAGATGTTTCTTGTTTTGTCTGTCCCAACAATTATAATTATTATTTGTTTCTTTTTTAATATTTGGAATAAAAGAAGTATTTATATAACATAGTACAATAAGAAAGAGAATTGTACATCAAACTGAAAATCTTAAATGCACAACTCACTATTCTTTTCAAATATACAAAAAATAGGGGCAGCTAGGTGGCGCAGTGGATAAAGCACTGGCCCTGAAGTCAGGAGTACCTGGGGTTCAAATCCAGTCTCAGACACTTAATAATTAACCTAGCTGTGTGTCCTTGGGCAAGACACTTAACCCCATTGCCTTGCAAAAACCTAAAAAAAAAAAAATACAATGAAATGATCATGTATTTTTTTTTCTTTATTTCCCACTCCCTACTCTAGACATGGCTGCATTAGCCATAAATAGGTATATGTATGTATGCATGTATGTATGTAAAATCATTATTTATTCTTTCCTGGATGCAGATAGTGTCTGTATTCATATGATCTTTATTGTGATTTGGGGTATATATATATATATATATATATATATATATATATATATATATACACACATTAGGCCAAATGGCTTATCTACTCAAATCATTCTTAATAACAATATTGTTTTTACTTGTATTCAGTATTCTTAGTTCTCCTCATTTTATTCTTTATTATTTCATACAAGTCATTTCATGTTTTTTTTTTTCCTAAAATCGTTGGGTCCATCATTTCTTATGACTCAGTATTCAGTTTCATGCTTTGTTCACAACACTATTTTAGGCACCACTGATACAAATGGAAAATGACAAAATTCCCCAAAACTAGGATTTTTTTTCTTTGTGTCCTAACTCCCTATTTTGCAGAAGGATGTACAAGAAATATGCCGTATCAAAACTTCATATCTTCCCCAATGTCTAACATCATTTTCTGCACAAAGTGTATGCCTAATAGATATTGAATGAATAAAGGAAATTATTTAAATTCAATTATAATTATAATTTTTCACATGGAAGTTCCCCTTAAGTTCATTTTTAAAAAGCTATCTTCTAATTAGAGAATAAATTAAAGCTCTTTCTATAATTTTGAAGTTATTCAATCTAGTTTCAAATATATTACTTTTTTTCCCATCTTATTATATATGAAAACTTCTACTAGAACACCCATTTAATAGTTCATGGATGTGGAAATTACCTAGGAATCTGAGAAGTTAAGCTATTTAGGTACAACTTGAAAGTGTTTGTGCTCAGGTCTAATAACATACTCTCTCCTATTTTCCAATTGTGAATACAAACTCAGTTCATTACTTAACACAGAATGATAAATTACCAGACAACAGGGTACTGGGGGATTTTTGTTTTGTTTTGTTTTTCTTTAATCCATTCAATTTCTGAAACCATTTGAAATAGTATGGGAAGACATTGCAAATTGTATTGGTACATTGAATGCCTTCTCTGATAGACATACAGGAAATGTTCTCTCAACTCAATGCCTTTGTAGTGTCTAGCTATACTTGTAGATATTTTCCTTTTCCCTAAGGATATATCTTTTTTAGAGACATAGATTCTGGTTAACTGAAACATAAGGGCAGGGACAGTGGTACATCTTTTTATTAAAGTAGAATTATCTGAAATATTTTACCTCCTTGACTGCAGGGAGGATGCATACAATAGTGGAGAAAGCTTTTCATGCACTTGAATATGCAAGTCCTCAAAAAATAGTCACATAACTCTTTTCCAGGACCACAGTAAAGGTATAAGGTATTGCAATTTTAATATAATCTCGTGGATTAATCAATAATTAATTCTTCATGCATTTATGAAGATATTACCTTTATAAAGAGTGCGAATACAAAAATATTTTGGCCTCGAGGAGCTTACATTCTAATGGTGAAGACAACATATAGAAAAATACAATTATGAATGCACATACTATACATACATAGAAATATATATAATATGAATGTATATATGTAAATTTATGTATATGCTTCTTTCTATACAATAAAAAAAAATTAAATAGAATAGATACAAATGGAAAATGACAAAATTCCCCAAAACTAGGATTTTTTTTCTTTGTGACCTAACTCCCTATTTTGCAGAAGGATGTACAAGAAATATGCTGTATCAAAACTTCATATCTTCCCCAATGTCTAACATCATTTTCTGCACAAAGTGTATGCCTAATAGATATTGAATGAATAAAGGAAATTATTTAAATTCAATTATAATTATAGGTACCCTATGAGAATGTGAACTTTCTAGGAAGAGGTCCCAAAGAAAATGGTTCTTGACTTCTCAGAAAAAATAAGAGACTCTGAAGATATGTAAACCAAGAGGAAGACTATACCAGTCACAGGGACAGCCAGGCACTACACAGGCAATGTGTTAAGAAAACATTGCCTGAGGCGGCTAGGTGGTAAAGTGGATACAGCACTAGCCCTACAGTCAGGAGTACTCAAGTTCAAAGGTCTCAGACACTTAATAATTGCCTAGCTGTGTAGCCTTAGGCAAGCCACTTAACTCCATTGCCTAGCAAAAAAAAAAAGCCTTAAAAAAAAACCCAAACAAACAAAAAAGAAAACTTTGCCTGTAGATCTTTAGTGAATATCACTATAATAATTAATTTAAGCTGTCATGACGTGTTCTCAGTCACAGTTTTAAAGCATATGATAGCAAGAATTATCCAGTGTAAGGAGAAAGAGAAATTATGTGAAAGAGTGAGATTGTACTAAGACTAGTGCTTTATTTAAATCCAGTTCAACTAATTCAATTAATTTTAAAGCAAATTTAAGTGTCTATTAAATGCAGAGCCCTCTATTAGGTACAGAGAAAAACACAAAAATTAAATACAACATAGTCTTTGCCCTTGTGGATCATACAGTCTGACAGATTATGCCTCTGTTGATAGATAAAATAAAAAGGTCCATTAAGATCAAAAGTTATATATGCAGCAATTACTTGTATTGGGGTGATGCTGCTCATCATTGATATTCTATATATATATATATATGTATTTTTTTCCCCTGGATAGCCAAGTAGACTCTGTAGATAATTTAAAAAAAAACCCCAAACAAAACAGAAACTGTTGGATAACTCTTCTGTAGTGAATAGAGTCCCAAACCTGAAGTTAGTTCAAATTTGTTCTTAGACAGTTACAAGAACAACTCATGTTATTTTTCTCATTCTGTTTTCTCATCTATAAAATGGGGATAATGATAACATCTATCTACCAGTGTTATTCTGAGGATAAAATGTGAAAATATTTGTGAAGATCTTTGTACATCCTATAGTTCCATAAAGATGTTCTTTTATTATTCCTATTATTGATATCATCATCATTGTATTACCAGTAGGTTTACTCTAGGACTGAAGGAAAGAGAGACTCTGGGACTATCATAATAATACCAGTTATTTTGTTTTAACATTTTCCCACTCATCTAGTCCCAGATGCCTTTGATATCCTACCATGTGTTAGAGCTCCCTAAATACACCATCTCTTCCTCATACACTCCTTTTTTCCATGTGGGCTGACTTATTACACCCCTGTCACCAGTTCACAGGATCACTGATAAGCAGCAACTGCTAGTCTTCCCTGTGCTGCTGACACAGTCTATGGGTGGAAGGGGAATGGAGTGGAAAGGGGAGTGGTACAACACATAAGTAGCAAAAATACATACTGGTTTGTGGGAGGAGAATAAGAGAGGTTAAACAGAGGGCTATACAAAAAAAAAGAAAAATAATTGCAATTGTAATGGAGGGGCGGTAACAGAATCATGGAAAATTTCAGGTAATTTGTTCATTCTCCAACTTGTCTATATCTAGTGACTGCTGAGGCTGCAAAGATAATTCTGAAAAACTGTCAACAATATGTTAAAATAGGGCAGGGATAAAATGTTCTTTCATATTTCAGAACTCTTGAGTGCCTTCTGGCTGACCCTAAATAGAACTTAAGATATCATATTTGGTGAATGACTTTTCTTTCTCATTTTCAGGATTTATAAATTTAGGCCATTTGAAATTAATTGTGGTGGGTGTGTACTGTGCAGGCAAAACATCTGGAATAATAGAGTCTTATTGTTAATAGACCTCTCAGGAGCTCATGACAAACATCCTTATAATAGCAACATATGCTGCTGGTTTAATGAGAACTATCACTGACAATTAATGGCTCTTGTGCTTTCAGTAAATTGCAGATTTTCAAATTTTATATTCCTTTTTAGTTCATCTTTACGATCTCTCAGCTCTGCAACTTTATTTGAAACTGGGGCTCAGGCTTCCAACAGTCTAAGTGGAATCTGGGGAATTCATGAGGAAGATCCTTTTCATTATAAATCATAGTAATGATGGCTTATCTTTTTAATATGACGATCTCCAGTCCCATCTAAAACAGCTTAAAACTCTTGATTATCCCTGAGAAATATGGGGTCTAGGGAGATATGGAAAATAAAATATATAATAACTTACATTTATAAGCTATTTTACAGGTTCCAAAAAGATTTTCTAATAATAACCCAATGGGGTATTGCCCCCATCTCATAGAAAAAGAAACTATTGCTCAGAGAGGGGAATTATTTTGCCTACATTCAAATAATTACTAAGTCTGAGAACCATGGGTATTATCCATCTATAATTGATATCTATCTTTCTTACCTGTCCCCATAGTCAATTAGCTATAAATTTCTATTAATTAGTTCTATCTCAGTACTATCTCTCAAATTTGTTTTCTCCTTTCTATGTCCATGACCAGCCTTCTAGTTTTACTCATCACTGACTCTAATTTCCTTTCCATTCATATGGCTGCTAATGCTTTGTTTTTCTCTCTTAAAAGAGGAACCTGACAATGTGATTACTTTTCTTTAAAACTTTTGAGGCCTATCTAGTATCTATAAACTATCTTTCAATTATTTATGTCTCATCTATCTATCTTCAGTTTAGAGGAGAGAGAGAGAGAGAGAGAGAGAGAGAGAGAGAGAGAGAGAGAGAGAGAGAATTAAAGTTGTATTTGCAATTGGGTATGGGGGGAGTTACCAATAAAAACCTTTTAGAGAAGATGGGAATCTGAACTGAGTTTTGGGAAACTAGAGGAATTAAGAAGCTATGAGGAGGCCCCTCTCTCCCACCATAAGAGAGGTGTGCCATTTTGTTAAGATATTAATAACTCTGGAAATAAAGAGATATGAGGAGAAAAAACATTTTAAGCATGTACCTGTATAAGAGACATAGTCAGTATAATTGTATGAAAATAGAAGATGAAGTGTTCTGGGTGAAGAAGATCAATAATTCTAATTTGGTAGGCTAAAACTACTTTTAGATTAGAGACTGAAGAGATAAGATGAATCAACTTGTAAAGAGAAGTTTATATATGATTCTAGAAGTTAAAGAGAGCCATTGAATTGTTTATTGGTTAGAAGAATGACAAGGTTAGAGACAAGATTAAGGAAAAGTAACTTTAGTTGCTAAGTGCAGGAGGAATTTGGAGAGGGGCCATACTTGATACAGATAATCTCCATAGGATGCTATTCTAATAATCCAGGTGAGAAATAATGAGGACCTGGTTTAATAAGATAACTGTGTAAACAGAGAGAAACCTCCTTTACCTTATCTCTTATGGAGATAACCTCCATAAAATATGACCACTAATTGGATATAGTAGATGAATGAGAATAGCAAATTGAATATGACACAAGTGTTCAAAACCTAGGTGACTAGAAGAGTGATAGTAGCCTCAACAAAAAATGGAGGTTCAAGAGATCGGTGGGGTGGGGAGGAAGAGGCAAAATAAGATTCCAGGATATGAGGAAAGATTCTCATAGTGCATCCAATTCAAATTATTTTATCAGAAGTTGATAATGTGAGATTGTATCTTGGGAGAAAGATTTCAGTTCTATCTGGGAGTCATCTCCATATAGATGGTAATTGATCTCAAGGGATTTGAAGTTGCCAAGGGATTTTGAATAATGATATGGTTAATGAAACATGCAAAGAGCCTGAGGAAGGAGTGCTGAGGCAGGTAAAAGAACCAAGTGAGAATAATGTCAGGAGAAAAATCAAAGAACAGAAAGTATTTAGATGATGTTCACCATTTTCAAAGGTTGCAGAGAGATCAAGAAGAATGAGGATTGAGAAAAGGTCATTTCATTTCACCAGTAAGAGATGATTAGTAACTTGGGAGAGAGCAAGTATAGCTGATGAAGTTTTAAAAGAGTTTTAAAAGTGGTGTGGAGATAAAGGTTGAGAACCTATTAAAGGATTTTGCCTAAGACAAAAGAGGAAAGAAGAAAAATGGCACATGGAACTGATAAAAACTCACGAAACTTTTTTTTCTGAGTTTTTTCCGGCTAGAGGAGACTTGGATGGACATAGATAAGCAGAAAAAGATGAAGATGATAGGAAGAGATCAAAGACTAGAAAGTGAGATGGAATTATAGATGTGAAATTTACTTGAAAAGACAAGAGGGCATGGAATCAAGGATACGTATAGTGAAATTATTAATGTCGAGGAGATTCACCTTTTCATAATATATTAAAGTAAAAGAGAAGACAATGGGGCTTGATTTCAAAGAATTATAAGATTTATGGGAAATAAGAATAGTGAATTTTCAGTGAATATGTTTGACTTTCTTAGTAACATATGAGATAATTTCCTCCACTAAGAGGAAGATGAAACTAGTGCTATGAAAAATTTAAGGAGAGAAGAGATTTGTGACAGCTTTTGTGATGAAAGGGATAAGAAATCAAACAGAACTGATTTTAATGACTGACTCACTTCAAGAAAGTTCCAGTTTAGATTTCATAATATAAATTTGTAGGAGACCCACTTGTTTAGGCATGTTTTTTCCAAGTTCTATTCAATCACACAAAGTAGGACCAGAGAAATCCCAGAGTGGAGTTTGACAATATGTGAATGATGATAAGACAAGGGAACAAAGGATTGGATGATACAAGATATTAAAGATAAGCTGTGCTAATATGGATTCAAGATTATAAAAAGAAGAGAACGATACTATAACATAAATGTATGTTTCACTTAAATCAGCTATTTCTATTCTTAATGCTTTTAGTGTTCCAAGAGTTATGATAAGAAATAGAATCCTAAGGAAAAAGTAAAAGGAAAAAATAATCTTGCTCTCAAGGAGATTGCATTCTAAATTCCCTTTTATGTACTTTACATTTTAATCTAACTATATTATTTGCTGTTCCATGATGATGGCCTTGCATCCTTGCATTCATCCTGTTCTGCCAAGCCTGCATGCTGAACTCCTCAATATCTAGCTCAGATATCAAATCTTCCATTAAATATGTGCTGACAACCAACAGATGAAAATAATCTTTTCCTCCACAAATGTCTTGGATCTCTCTTCTGCCTCTATCAATTATGCCACCCCCTTTCATTATATTGCAAACTTTCAGGTTAAGAGATGCTTTTTTCATCTTTGTATCTCTAATATTAAGCCTTTAGCATTGCAGAAGTAAATATCATAAAATCTGCTGAACTTAATTCAATTGAACTACTGAGGTCCCTTATAACTCTCTGAAATAAATATTCCTACATAAGGAATGATGCCTAAACAGAGAACTCTGCAGAAGTTTCATAATGACCTTTGAAAAATATTACCTCATAATGGGACTTTGAGAACAACAAAAATCAAATCCCATTGGATGTATTCCAAGATAGATATGAAGACATCATCCAAAGATTACCAAAAATCATTGCTCATAGAGGTTTTGATTCTAATCCATCAGTGATGAATCACAGGTTAGAATATGCCTCAGAAACTATCTAGTTCAACTTGACTCTTAATAAGAATCTCCTTAGTGACTTACCCAATCGATGATCATCTAGCCTTTGATTGAAGAGATATCCAATAAGGGGAAACTTTTCAAGGTGACCCATGTCACTTTGAAATAACTTTGTTAGAAAGGTTTGATCCTTTTGTCAAGGCTAAAATGTAACCTCTTCAACTTCAGATCTTTCCTTCTTATTCTACCTCCTCTGGCAAAGTAAAACATTTTTCTTCTCTCTTCAAGAAACCCTTTGGTACTTGATTATGGTAATTGTGTATTCCCTAAGTCTTTTCTTCTTTAGTCCTGGAAGAAAATGTGTCCTAATGGCACATCTTTATTCTATTGGACTGATGATCTCCTTATGACATAAATTTTTGCTAATTCTAATCAATTCCCAGAGTAAGATTTTTTTTTCCATTTTGCTCAGCAAGAATTGCTACCACTGTTTGATGTTTACTACCTGTGTCCATATAACGTTCCCTCTTATGCTGATAATAAGCATTCTGAAATCCAACAATGTTGTATTGAGGACAGAACACTAGATCTGTAGTGAGAGAATGTGGGCTTGAATCTCTACTGGTCTACTCACAAGTACTAGACACTGGGGCTTATTCAAGTTCTACATCTAAAATTTCAGATCTCTAAAATTAATGAAAGGGGGATTGTCGGACTAAATGAGTTCTAACGTTCCTATAACCTCTGAATCTCATAAGGCTATGACTTTTACAAAGTTTTACTCAAAAGAATTAATTTATACTTACTATTATGGTTACAGGGACTCTAAGTGGTGATAAAAGAATCTGAACAAATTTTAATGGACTTGCTCATTCCATCAGTGCATCAATCAGGGACAATTTTGGGCTTTCTGTGATGAAGAATATCATCTGTATCCTGAGAAAGAATTGTGGAGTTTGAACAAAGACCAAAGACTACTTCCTCTAAATTAAAAAACAGTTAGGGATGGCTAGGTGGCACAGTGGATAAGCACCGGCCCTGGAGTCAGGAGTACCTGGGTTCAAATCCCGTCTCAGACACTTAATAATTACCTAGCTGTGTGGCCTTGGGCAAGCCACTTAACCCCATTTGCCTTGCAAAAAAACTAAAAAAAAAAGTTATCTCATTATTTAATTTTGCTATCTCTTGTATTTTATTTTTTTCCTTGAGGATATGATTTCTCTCTCAACACATTCAATTTAGATCAATGGAAACAATGTAAAGACTAACAGATTGCCTTCTATGGGGGTGGGGGAGGGAAGCTAGTTTAGGGAAAAATTGTAAAATTGAAAATAAATAAATAAAAATTTAGAAAAAGAATCTGAACAGTAGATTATCCATTGACTAGGTTTAATTTTACTTATTTTAATCTAACCAGATTCAGTTAAATTCCCATCAGGATTTTCTTTTCCCACCATCAGCTACAGTGCTATTTTTAAAAACCACCCAAAGTGTTGAAACTTCACCATTCTCTTGAAAAAATGTCCATTTCCTTCTCCCAAAGTACTTTGCAAATGTCATCTGATTTTATCCTCACAAAAATGTCACCATTTTTTAATGTTCACAATAACTGAACTTGGATTCATGGATAGTTTTTTTTTTTTTTTCTGTTTCTCATAATTATTAGGCGAACCTAGGTAGAATAGTTGGTCTCGTTCAGTCTCGGTGCTCACATCTACAAAATAAATATAATATCTGTGATATCCACTGTATGGACTTCTGAGGGTTAAAAAGAGAAAATGCAAGAAGCACTTTGCTAGCTTTAAAGTACTACACATCTAGTCAGTTATTAGTATCAATTAATGGTCTAGATCTTTGAGTTTATATCTTCTTTCCCATAGTTGACCAAGACAATACTCATTTGAATAACTAGTGTTGAATAAATGGTCTTGTAAAAAGCATATGCTGTATGTTTCTTAAATTGAGTTTGATTGCTGAAAACTTAGATAGCTGAGCTTCTCCATACTCCTACCTCTCCTCAAAACCCCAGTACCATTTCAGTTTTCCAATTTATAACAGATTCTATCTTCTTTTCTCAAGACCTTTAGAAAGAGGGACACAAAGAAATAGATAGAAAAAGAGATACAGAGGAAGGAGAGAGAAAGAATGAATACTGAAATAAATATTGTCCAAGAATCTTTGTTCCAGCAGTTTGCTGATGGCTCAGAGGTACCAAAGAGAGTTATAATGAGTGAAACTTTACAACTTTCTAGAAAAGGTGAAAATTATGAAAGTGGCTTAGAAGTGAGTTATTTGGGATGCAATTGGAAAAATATTTCTCATCTCTCCAGATTTGTCATTTAACTTCGATAAAAGAAAACAAAGATTATGGGGAAGTGAGAAATTGGGGATAAAGGTTATAACATACCCATAGTCCAAGAGCTTATGGAGACCAGTGGCTGAAGCAGTTCGTATAGCATCAAAATCAATTTTAAAAATCCTTTCCAGAGGCTAAGGAAGAATTGTAAACTCCTTGAGATTTTATTTTTACAACTTGCTCTTCTGGGGGCCCCTGCAGTTGCCATTAACTTAGATAGTTGCAGAACCCAAAGGGACAATGTTTCAGCAAATCTGTTGCAAGGTTACATCTGTAATTCAGAAGAGGAGGTACCCATAACTTTGGAAGAGAGAATTTAATCTGATGAAAATCCAGTCTATTGATAAGAATGAGAACAGACAATACTGAACTTTCTAAAGGAAATTACTATGAGCAAGAAGTTGAGATTTTCCTCAAATAGCAGAAGAATTCTGAATTCTGAATCTATGAAAATGGGTATTACAATTCCTGCATTATCTCAATTTAGTTAGAAAATATGTATTAAGATCTTTATTATGTGCAAGATATGTTTCTACAGAATTGTATATCCAGCAAGTGATGTATGTAGTTGGGAGCAGCAAAGAGCTCTATGAAAATCAAATTTAAAAAGGGAGAGAACTTTTTTATAAGTATGGTAGAAGTAGATATATGAAGGAAGATAGGAGAGGATAAATATATATTGAGTATTATAGGGAAAAGAGAGAGAGAGAGAGAGAGAGAGAGAGAGAGAGAGAGAGAGAGAGAGAGAGTTAAGAAACCTACACTTGGCCTTTAATTAGGTCAATACTGTAATAAATACTGAACTCAGGTACAAGATTAAGCAATACTGTGATATTCCCAGGGAAAACCCAGAGGTGAGCACAAATCAGACAGAATGACTTCTTGAATGCTTCCATAATTGTATCTGATCCATGTGAAATTATAACTGGGGTTCTGGACCATGGTTTACTATTATTTTTATTGAATATTATATTTGAATTCAATTTGTAATTTCAAATGTATTTCCACATTTCTTAACTTAATGATTTCCTTAGCATTACCACCCACCTCAAATGAAGTTGCATTTATTTCTAAGTTTTCAAGTTTTATCAATCAATAGAATATGAGATTTTTAAAAGAAGGAACTTTTTTCTCATTTTTCTTTGCAACTTCATCACTGAGTACAGTAGTCATATCAAGTGTTTTACTGTTTTAATGTTTTAAGTAAATTATGTTATAGAGGTGAATTAAGAAAATCACTTTGCAACTAATTGAATGTGGGGAGTTAGCATAGTTGGATAAGGCAGGGAGTGGGGGAAGTAAGAGGAAATGATCAGTTAAGACTTCAAAATGTTGAGTTTGAGGAATTTTTTTCAAGATATTTAGGTCCACTAGATAATTGAAAATATAACATATTCAAAGGAGAGATTGACGTTAACTGTATCCCAGAGGTAAAAGGAAGCACCTAGACATTTACCTCACAGAATCTAGTGAATGAAAAGGTAGTTAGGAGTACAGAATTATCAACAGGTCACAAAATTTAGAAGCATTAAGAAATATGAGGCCTGAACCAAAGAGACGTTAAGAGAATGTACAAACAACTATTTCTAATAGTTTAACAATTAAAGGCAATAGCAAACTAGGATCAAGGGATAGTTGGCTATGCTTAGAGAAGATAAAGATACAAACATCCCTACTTGTATTTATGTGTCTGTTTATTTAAATGTATCAGGGAATTATCTAGAAGGAAATGAATGGAAAAGAAAATAATGATATTCACATGCTAACACTTGTAAGGGGAAAAAAAGATGATGTCATCCTTTGTTACTAGAGCAATGAAAGAAAGGGCATCTCCTAGCTTCAATCTATTCAATTAAAAAGAAACGACATCATCTGCTTAGGGCCTTGGAATAAAAAGAAAAAAGAATAATCTGTCTGGGAATAGTGAAAAAATAGCTTGACAATATCAGTGACGGTCTAGTTAAAGTTAAATAGTAATAAGTTTCAGGTGAACAAATTTGAATACTTTTTTTATTTCTCTCACCAATGTTTCTGGTCCTAAATTAAAATTTAGAAAGCAGGTTCTGGGAAGTAATCTAGGATTGATAATTTTCATGACAAAATATAAGACTGTGACAAGGAATTATAGGATAGAGGCCAAAACATAGTGGAACTGGTTAATACTTGGTCAGAACTGTGAATTCCTAGTTCTACTCATATCTATGGACTCTTCCTTGTCTTTCTATTTCATGGGTGCATTATCTTCTTGCTCCCTCCTAAGAATGGATATAGGCCAAGGATGTGAATAAAAGGAAAATATGGCCTTTTATGGATGATAAATAAAATAAGGAGGTGAGAATGAAGGGTAATCTTAACAGAATCAAGATTCCTTATCAGCAGTGAGGGAAAAATAGATTATGATTAGAGAGGGAAGATTTCTGAGTATAAAACTTTGAAATTTGAATGTTTTGCGCTAATGCCGATTTGAAGTATGACTATATTTTAGATGATTAAGGTGGAATATAAAGGGGCATCACGGAAGTTAATTTCATTTATTAATTTGCAGATTTATCGAACAGTTAAGCAAGGTATTTGAGGAGTGGAAGAGAAGATAATGCTGAAAATGCTAACCTCAAACATTGAAGACAGAGTGAGATTTATCTGAACATCAAGAGGTTAAAGTAATAAGGTTATGGACAGAGTAATAAGATTGGTGTGAAACTTTCAATGTTTGTAATTGTAGAGTGATAGTGGTAGAAGAAGGATTTGGAAGTGACAGGGAGGAACAAAGATATACTGAACCCTGTATCTGAGTTGGGTAGGGGACAGGAAAGAGTATAAATGAAGAATGTGCTTTGCTTGCAATGGAGGAGTATTTTTGGAATCACAGTTACTACAGGGACAAATAATGTTCTAAATAGTGAATTGGTGAAAATAAGGATTGAATATGTCTTTGCTGATGGAAGAACAAAATGAGTTAAATTTATCTTAGCAGTTGAGATCTGAGACTTTTATAAATCCAAAGGAAATCAATCTCTCTCTCTCTCTCTCTCTCTCTCTCTCTCTCTCTCTCTCTCTCTCTCTCTCTCTCTCTCTCTCTCTCTCTCCCCCTCTGTAATCCTTGTTTCCTTTCCCTCCTTTCACTGTCACTTTATCCTACCCCTTCCCTGTCTCTCTTTTTCCCTGTCCCTCATCTACCCATTCATTTCTAATTGAATAACTCTTATAACTGTTTAATAATTGAATCAAACATCAAAATTCAACAAAAATCAAACACTTTTTGAAATCTGAGTAAAAATGCAAATTATAGAAAAATTAAAATATTTAAATTAAAATATTAACATAAATCAGAATAAAATATGTGATTTGGGTGATATATGACATAGATGGATTTATTTTGGTCCTTCCATTAAACGTCTTAAAAATGCTTAGTAGAACATATATTTAGGGGCAGCTAGGTGGTGCAGTGGATCAAGCACTAGCCCTGGAGTCAGGAGTACCTGGGGTCAAATCCAGTCTCAGACACTTAATAATTACCTAGCTGTGTGGCCTTGGGCAAGCCACTTAATCCCGTTTGCCTTGCAAAAACCTAAAAAAATAAGAACATATATATTGTGTGTGTGTGTGTGTATATATATATATGTTATTATTTAGATATTATATACATGTTCTACTTAATATTGTATTGCAATATATGTATATTCATATGTTAATACACAGATATATAATTTCATTGTAGAAAAAGAGAAAAGATTCAAGATTACTTCAATATATCAAAATTCTAAATTATGGATAACTATTGAACTATAAATGCCAGCTTTTAGTTAAATCTGATTGTAGCTCAATGCCAAGAAATCCAATTGTAAATTGAGTCCATCACTAGACTCCATAAAAAGATTGTATTATGTATTATATATATTTATTTACATATATATGTACTTATGTGTGTGTGTGTGTGTGTGTGTGTGTGTGTGTGTGTAAAAATTTTGCTCGATAGACCTAGATTTTGTAGACTTGGAACCTAAGAAAAACAATAGATTGAAACCTGAAGGGAGCACTAGAAAGCAGAGTTGTGGAATGGTTAGTAAATGGGGGGAGGGAAGTGAGATAATGTATGTACCCCATAGAAGGACTGTTACATATGGATATTATATATTTGCATGTCCTTATAATTTTTTAAAATATAAATAACATTTGAATAATGATTTGACTTTATGAATCACCTACTGTACAATGAAGTTGTTGCCAGCCAAAATAAAATCCCATATGTCTGTCCTCTTTGTCTGACCAACAAAAAGATTATTAATTATCTAATTTGCTTTTGTGATCCATTATGAGGGAACAAAGTGACAGGGATACCTCAATACCATGAATTTGGCTGTCTCTTAATATGATTTCCTTCACTGATTTTTATGTTTTTTTATGAAAGCTAACTATGTCAAGGAACAAGTTAAAAATTCTTCTTATGCAATCTGAAAGAAGATATCTCTGAATTTTTTTTCCTTCAAAAATAAATAGATGGTCTTTGAGATTAAAATTTATGTATGTACTAAATCCTCCAGAGATGAATGGCCATTATTGTTCCTGTACCAAAATCAGTCTGATTCATTCATTCACACATATATGCATACATGACATGCCCCCCCACATGCATACATATGTATACAGAATAAATGATGTCATAAAATAAATAATATTTGAAATCACCATCAATTGCCACAAAAAATTAAATGAAGAAATCCTATATCAGATCATAAATTATTTGTTGCTTCTTTTAATATATATAAATAAATAAATACATGCATATAGATGTGTGTGTGTATATGTACATGCATGTGTGTATGTATTTATAACAGTTTTATAATAGGGTCATATAGAATGGTGAGAGGTCAAGCCTGGAGACTAAAGAGATCATTGGAAATCCTTTTTATGATAAATACTGTCTAGATAATTATAGATGTTACTTAAACTCTCAATGCTTCTACATATGATCCACACTGATAAGATCAGAGATTCTGGCAAAAATAATAAATACACAAAAAAATGTATTTTTGTGTCTAATTCGTGATTCTTTTCTCTTTTCTGATCATTTGTTCTCATTTATTTGTTGCTGTCATCCTGTGACTACATATGATAGTATTTTGTAATGGACATGAGAATTGATTTTGAAAATGGAAAAAAACTAGCTTTAAGTCTGACTTCTAAAAGCACACTGCTATGATCCCTCAAACCCCACAGGAATCTCAGTAACTGTTAGAATATATGTAGTAGAAAAGTTGTAATCTGATATTAGTAAGAGGGAATTTCCTCACCTGGAACATCCCTGTATTAATGAAATTATAGGTTTAGTACCTATCCTATCCATATTCTCATATAAAATTATCTATATCCATATAAATATTTTATACAAACACAGGCAATGTTTATAAATATTGTTCTCTTTTTGATTTCTTTACTCAATATAAATCTTTTTGTTGTCATTCTTTAAAGCACAGTTACATTCTATTATGTTCATATATCATAATTTATTCAGTCATTCCCCAATCATTGTACATATGGATGTTTCTGATTTTTTGCAATAAAACTGCTGTGAATATTTTGTAGAGTTGAGTATAACAGAAAAAGAAATTAACTTTGCCAGTGATTTAATACTCTTGAATACATCAGCCAATTCTCAATTCAGTGTTCTCACAAAATTGTAATATGTAGTACAGTTTTATGCTAGATACTACCTCTATGGCTTTGGGTGAGTCATTTACCACTTTAGACTCCAAATTCTCAATCTGTATTGACCTCTTTGACTCTTTTCTCGTCAAAATTATAGCATTCTTTTGTTTTTTAAAGGCGAACCTTTCCTAAATGGCCCACTATTTCAATGAGAGAACAAGAAAATGTATGTATGTATGTCTATTTTGTGGGGGATTTTGGTGACGTTTTGGTTAATAACTTCAACCTTTTCTCTAAAATGAAAGGTTTTTTTAAATTATAGATATTCATCCAGTGGTGATACAAGAATATCAAAGAACTGGTAGAAAGATATCCGGTGCTTGTGAAAATGTGGCAATATATTTAAAGTAGGAAATTAAGAAAGTAAATGCCAATAAAGGATATTACCAACAAAGAACTGTGTGAGGACAAAAGAAAATGTGTTTGCTTTGAGTCAACAGTGAAGGATGACTAAGAAATACCCTATGTGTTCCCAATGATACTCTGATTATATCAAGTGAAAATAAGGAAGTCCATAAACATTTTGGATGGATTCCCTATGCCATATTGATAAGAAGTTTTGGAAATAGGAGGGGCTGCAATTTGTATTGTTGTACTGAGTGATAATACTACTAAGTTAATTTAGCAATCTGAATATTTGAATACCCAGGAAATTGTCTTCAATGTGGGTATTCCCTTTACCAGTCAAGCTTTCACATCTGATATGATTTTTTTTTGGCAAGGCAATGGGGTTAAGTGACTTGTCCAAAGTCAAAAAACTAGGTAATCATTAAGTGACTGAGGTGAATTTGAACTCAGGTCCTCTTGACCTCAGAGATAGTGATCTAACCACTGCGCCACCTAGCTGCTCGATCTGATATGACTCTTAAACCAGACCTTACATAAATGTGCCACATACAGAATATCCCAAATGACAGATGTCTTCTTTAGTTTGTTTATGATTTCTATATAACCAGTGAAATAGTCATAGGATCATAGATTATAAAGTTGGAAATTGCCTGTGCAAATTTATCTAACTCATCAATTTTACTGATGAGGAAACTTCAGAGAAGTTATATGGGCAAACAGGTTAAATGAATGGATTTAAAGAGTGATTTAAATCAAGGTCCTTTTATTCCAAATCAAGCTCTGTACTATTTCATGCTTAACTGTTACAAATTTGGGGGGTGGGAAGGGGAGGAAGAAGGAACAAACCATAGGTCAAGTAAGGGGAATGTACCCCAATAATATGAAAAATCCTACAACTTATTGTAAAATTTAGATTGATACTATATAATACTATACATATATTTTATGCATTTCTGAGTTTCTAATCTTTTCCTGTGTTAAATGTTAGTCTTGAAGTTTCTAAAACTCCCATCAAACTCCCATTTAATTTATTTTCTTGACTAATTGTATATTGAAACCATTATGGAAAAAGACATGAAGTGGAAGGGAAGATTTGTAGTATGAGCAAGTAGGTAAAGAAGGACTATAAATCAAGGGAAGTTATTGTAGGATTTTGTCAACTCTAAGAAAGAATAATCTTTTAGAGGGATTATAACATAACTTGCAGTTCCAGCAAAATTCAGATAGGGTGATGGAGGGAGGAAATAGAAAAGCCTTGCTATATACTGATGGTGTTAGTGAGGAGGTATGACATGGGTGATCTGAATTTTTAGATTACACAGGAAAGCAATGGAAAAAGAAGACCCTTTGGAATGGGGTGTAATGAAGAAAGACACTATGAGGGTTCATCATTAAGAGATTGTTGATACTAGTTATATAGCATGACATGGTGAAAACTAGAGTAGGACTCAGAGATTTGGGAAACTAAGATGTATAGTCCTCCTCCAATGTTTTCTAGGTAAAAGCTGCCATCACTTCATGGTCTATGGACCATGTGAAAAGGAGATATACTTGAGATTATGTCTTTGAGGTGTGGAAATAACTTATTTTTCAATAACTGCCACATGTTCAATTTATTTATGTCAACAAGAAAGCTAATTACATGTCTCTGTGCCTCTGAGTTTGTATGACAGCTTTGTCATTAACGCACCATGTTCACAGGAGAAAAAACACACGCACACACACACACCTCCAACTTCTAATCATGTTAACATGGCACTCTTTCACATTTAGTAAGTTCCCAAGACATCCAAATTATAGAGAAGTGTGACATGTAATCTTTAATAATAGAACCCCAGCTTCTTTCCCTGGTCCATTGTGAAATGAACGTATCGAAGGAAAGAAGAAAAGATCTTAAGCTTGCTGAACAGTGACATTTAGGTATTACCTGTAACAGAGAGGTACAATCTAATTGTACCCTTGAGGAAATGTTAAAAATTTTGATTTGGTAACCTAAAATTTGCCAAGAAGCATCATTTTCTTTTATTCCCTCAGTTAATGGGTACAGTGTGGGTTAAATTATTGGAAAATCACACTTTGATAGACCGTGACATAATGGAAACAGTTCTTGGAATCATAAAAATATGAATTCAATCTTTGGTCCAACAACTTAGAAGATATATAGCCCTCAGAAAGTTATTTTATAGCTATAATTTTCAATCTCCATAATATATTAGTTGTATAGTTGAAAAATGCTGCATTTTAAGTTATAGGACTTATCTTTAAATTCTGATTTTATTAATTATTCCCTACCTGACCTTAGATAAATCAATTCAACTCTTGAAGTTGCCATTTCTTCATTTGTAAAGTGAGTAGGTTGGAACACATGACCTCTCGGGTTAATTCCAGGCAGGATCCTATGATCTTTAAATAAGTATAATAATATTTGTGCTGAGAGAGAAAAGTGAAATCATAAAATGTGATCTCAAATTGTCATAAACTTGCTTTTTCTTATGATAATATTATGATAACTGACTTTATATATCATTTAACAGTCTATAAAACACATTCACAACATTCGAGGTGGGGGGGAGTCATTTATCTAGGAAGGTAAAGTTAGTGCAAGTATTCTCATTTTGAAAAAATCAAGATAACCTGACTGTTCACCACTGAGGGAAGTGGGGTAGGAAGGGAGGGTGTAAGAAAATTTTGTAACTTAAAAATATACATATGCATATGGAAGAATGTTGAAAGACCTTTGAAAAAATGTATTTGGAAAAATAAAATATCAATTAAAAAAAGAAAAATCAAGGACCTGAAGCTCAGAGAAGTTTCATTATTTGTCCAAGGTCACTCAGCTAGTAAGGACAAGAATCAGAATCTGAATCCAGTCTTTTGGTGAAAAATTCACCATTCTTTACATTAGACTCTGCATTTATTCTCAAATTGTCATGCAAATATATTTATTTTTTTTTACTTTTATATAGATTGTGCATGAAATATTATTCAGCGCATTTCATCTTCTAGCCTTTCCCTTGTGATTGGTCCTAAGAGATCACCTGAACACTATTCTCTGTTAATCAACATGCCATGCTACCAAAACTAACTTTTTCCTCTCAACTTTATGCCTTTAGTTCTAGAATCTACTCTCATACTATATATTTCCATGTTTGATGGAACTGATATCAGAGCAATTGATCATGGGAGACTGGAGTTCTAAAACAAGACAGGCTGGTGTCAAGTAAACCTCCTCAATGCCAAGTATTATATTAAGAACTCTACAAATATTATTTCACTGATAGTTTTTGAAACTGAAATCAAGTTTCTTGAGATTCATCATGAATTTCTGCTCTTTGACTTCGTTGTCTTTTCCCTCTACTCCTTTTCACAACTTTACATGGAAATGTGTTTTGTATGACTATACATATATAACTACACATGTAAACAAATAAATATACACATGTACAACATCTATAACATAAATTGTTTGCCTTCTAAGTGGGAGTGGAGGAAGGAAGTGAGGGAGAGAATTTAGAACTGAAAATGTGAAAGAAAAAAAGAATGTTAAAATTGTTTTTACATGTAATTGGGGAAAATAAAATATCAAATAAAAAAGAATGGTTTCATAACTGTTGTTTCAATTGGCCATTTAAGTTTAATAATAAAATACTAGCTAATGGTTCCAATGCAAAGTAAAAAACTTCAGGAAAAATGAACTGTTTTGCATGCCTTATGTTTCAGGGTCTTTTAAGTTAGTAGTTTTTTATCATAAATTTTAAATGAAAATAATCTTGATAATATCTTTCATAGAATTTTGAACTCAAAAACAAATTTTGATATGAAAACAGAAATTGAAGAAAAGGAATAAGTTGAAAAAGCAAAAAGAAAAGACAAAAAAGGAAAAGAAAAAAGGAGGAAGGAGAAGGAAAGGAAGAAGAGGAAGAAGGGTAGTGGTGGTGGGAAATAGGAAGGAAGGAAGGAAGGAAGGAAGGAAGGAAGGAAGGAAGGAAGGAAGGAAGGAAGGAAGGAAGGAAGGAAGGGAGGAAGGAAGGGAGGGAGGGAGGAAGGGAGGAAGGATGGAGGGAGGAAGAAAATTTTGACCTTTTGGAATACATTTGAGTAGAGTTGGAAATGTGCTATTTATCCCAAAAGTCCAAGACCAAGAAGAAATCTTAGAGGTTAAAAATAAAATCTAACCCCTGCCTGAAGATCTTTTTTACAACACTGACAAAATGTTATGTGATATACATGAAGACCTTAAAGATAAATCTGTTTTTCCTTACATCAAATTTGAATCTGCCTCTCTCTAACTTACAAACTTTTTTTTTGGCTCAGGGTTCAGCAGAAATCTTTCTTTTACTTTATAATTCTAAAACAGGGTATATCTTAATAAATTTTCTAGTTTTAGCTATAAACATGCCAAGTTCCATCCACAGATTCTCCTATGACATGATGTCAAGGTTCCTTACCAGCAGGGTTAATCCCTTCAGAATCCTCTCAAAGCTCATAATTTCTTTCTTATTATATGAATCTCAGAGCTGAATGTTAAATTCAGAACAATAGAAATTTATTTTGGATGTAACTATGAGATTTTGTTGACACCAATTTTACTTGCTGTTAATGAATCTCTTTTTTTTTCAGACCTTCACAGAAACTTTTTTTCAGTCTGTTTTTCTGTCTCTGTCTCTTTCTTTCACTGTATCTTTACACACACACACACATACACAAATATATTAATATATATCTGGAACTCAGATTATTTCCTTGTGATATTGAACAAAACATTTCCCATTTTGGAGATTTAAGATACATTACATGGATTCTTCTTATACATGTCTACACACTGAGGTCCTCAAAAGAAAATTGATTGGTTCAAGGTAATATGGTGGATGATTAGCAGAAGTGCCTTTGAAACTCAGGTCCTATGATTACTACACACAGAAATTCTCTTTTGTATTTAAAAGACATAGGTTTAATTCTGACTTTCTTAGGTAGGCACACATCTATGAACTTTAGTTTCTACATCTACATAATGAGAAAATTGTGCTAAATATCCATTTCAGTTCCAAATTCTGGGTGTCATAAAAGTCTTAACACAGTTTTAACTGTTTAATTAAAACTGTATTAAGACTTGTGAGACACTGTGTATTATGCTTCTATGACCTGGGCACAATTCCTAACTAATATTTATTATATGAGTTGTTGTGAAAAATTCTAAATTTCTTGGAGGCTCAAATTCCTCATCTAAAATGATGATAATAATAATATCTGCAATTCCTTTCTTACAGGATTTCTGTACCATGTAAAGCACTATAGAAATATTATTTGTAACCATTGCCATTATTGTTTATTTTTGTTCGCAGGGTGGTAATCACAGGTCATCGACAAACTGATGTATTTCCACAGCTGAGCACAGTATCTTCCACATGGTAAGTGGTGGATAAACGTTTCTTGAACGAATGACAATAAGAGCCAATTACAGAATACATATAAAAATAGAATTTTGAGGTCTACTTCTACTGTGCCTCTAGCCCTTTATCAAGCAGAGTGTTATAGTTAGAGCCCTTTATAAATAATAGAAGGCCAAGCAATGAAGATCATTCATCTTTCATAAGAGGTTAAAAAATATGTGATGTCTAAAAGAGCAAACAAAGAAAAAAAATGACAGCAACAAGGTAGATTTTTTTGTTTGTTTTATCAAGCAAAGCAATATTATTAGTGGAGATGTATTAATGGAAGTGAGTGAAAGAGGGGAGAAGAAGGTGAGACCAGGAGATAGAGGGGAAAGGGTAGAAGAATTTTCTGGTATTTGATAAATAAGAAATTTCCAAGGGATTTTAAAAATAAGTAGAGATTTTCCAGAAGAATTTGCCTCTTTTCCAGGAGAATACTTCTCTTAACCAGGAGAAGTATTGGAAATGAATAGCAATTGACAATAATAAGTCAATAGATATTTTCCAATCTGAAAGTATTGGCATAGAGAAAGGATCTTATATTGTTAGACAAATAGGTATTTTTAACAACTGGGATATTAAAATCCAATAACAAGATATACTTTGTTTTAAAAATCATCATTAGTTGTTTTCTACACTTACAATGTTCCATCATTGTAATTTATCTTATCAAAGGTAATGTTTACTAACACCATTAAAATGTCCTTCAATAGCAGTATCAACATTATCTGTAGCAGTAGCAAGTAGCAATGGCAACATACTTGTCCTCATTGTTCTCATGATCATCTTCATCACCTCTATCATAGACATCATTTTTTTCTCATTGTGGAAAGCATCCTGTATTTGGAGTCAAGAGACATGAATTTGAATTACAGCTCTGATACTTACTAAAGTTGTGTAAATAGGGAAATCACAGTTTTAAAGCTCAGAGTTTTATTTGTCATAAATATTGTATTTCATTTACAGTATTATTGTAAGGAAAAAATAAGATCATGGATGTATATAAAACACATTGAAAACTTATTCTCTGAAGACAATTAATTATGTATTTCACCATAACTTTTTCTTCATAATTATGCATAGTCTATATATATTCACTGAATTGAAAAGTCAGGGTATTTTGGAACCAAAATTTGTTTTTTCTGGCTAATTTTTAACCCATCCCTCAATGTTAAAATAAATAGTACTTCCATTACAAAGCTTTACTATCAAAGGGGAAACAAGATGAATTGTATATTCTGCAATTTAAACACAAATATGAAAGAAACTATTTTTATAAATTAATTTGTTATCCTAAATCTAAACATTTCTAGCTTAGAGGAATACTCAGATTCAATGTTTGGCTTCCCTACTGCACTAGCCACCTTTGTATATCTTCCTAACCTGAGACACTTTGAGGTAATATTTCTGGGAATTTTGAACAAGGAAAAGGTCATGTTATAATAAAATGCAAGATGACAATCAGCATTCTATAACAAATGTCACTGACATTTCTATTAATGCTACTTTATTCCTTTCTTGACTATCTCATCAAGAACTGAATTGCTTCTTCTAGATTCCATATCTCAACCCTTTTTGAAGGGAGGAGCAGGACTTCTTTTGATGAAATCAAAAGATCAATCATTTCCAAAGATGATAGAAAGCTAAGAAGTGATTTAAACAAGTTAAAAACAAGTTAAAAAGTTATTTTTTTTAATTTAAACTTGATTTCCTCCCTTAATCTCTTTTTTTTTCTTGAACCTTAGTTTATGTTCTTGACTTTTATATATTTTCTAAATGGAAAAGACAAGAAAGGATTTTAGACTAAAGAAATCATTTCTTAAATGTTCAGTTGAATATGAAAACGATTAGTTTTTAGCAAGTGTCCACATTATGTTTTCCTCCTTGGTGGAAGCGACTTTAACTCCTCATTCTCAGAGCACTTGGATTCAATAATGTCTTTTACAATCATCTCTCTCTTCTTTGTATTAGATTTGCTGTGTCATGGTCTTGTTCTTTTCCATGGAAGTTTACAGAAGGTCTAGAAAAACTTCCTGAGTCTTTTGGTATCCTCAGATTTGTTATGAAAGAGTCATATAATGGAAATTTAAAACAGATTTGTTGAATGTATGAAGGAATAACTCTCAACTTACCTATTTATTTTGTGAAGAAGGACCATAGACATTGTTACTTTGTGTCCCTTGAATATGTCATAAACATTAAATAAACATTTCTTCCTTCTCTTCTATTATTTATCCTCTTCCTGCTTTTATTCCTTTTCTTCCTCATCACCACATCTGCTTTCTCAGGACAATCCTGATAAGTATAACAGGCTTCGTCAACAGAATTGTCTACTAGGTAATTACTTATTTGACCATGGCACACCACAAAATACAGAGATTGATTGCTTTTGGGGGATAGTGTTCCCGTACAGATGAAATCATGAATCCTCTTAGTCACATTACCATTCTTATTAGACGATTTGGTGTTGATTCATAGCACACAATTAAAATCTAATTAGCAATACTAAACTTGAAGATTGTCTTCTCCATGCTATACTATCCATAAGTCCAATTAAAGACTGAATTATTTTGTATATAGCATAGATTTACCATTTATTTTTATCTTTAGCAGTTAAGAAAAAGAATAAAATGCCTCAGAAAATAGTATACTAAAAGTCAAAAATGCAAAGTTAGCATTTGAGCATCAGTCTGCAAAATAGGCCTTATCATTTTACTTTTTCTCTCCCTCTCACCACAGTTTCCTTAACAGAGGTTAAACTTGATATATTTGGCTATTAAAAGGGACTTTTCTTTTGTTGCTGAGGGAGGATACACAACTGCTGGTGAATGACAATAACAGTGAAGCTATGGACCCCAATATAATAAATTCTATCACATTACCCACTGACATGGGGGAGTGAAGTGATAAAGGTGACAATAAACATATACTGGGAAAATACTTATTGCCCATATGAGAAAAGTAGTGATAGTCATTTTGTCTTCAATAACTATATATATACATACACATATGTATATGTATATATATGAACTGGTAAAATTTTAAATGGATTGGGGAAGAATGGAAAATAGCAAATTACAGTGATTATTATAATAGTGCCCTGCTAGATGGAGAAGAAAGAAAGCAAAGAATAAGATGTAAATGTTCATCTCACAATGCTGCAACACTCATCTTTATATTAGAAGGTGACAATGCTAATGATGCTATTTTGATGGATAGATATAAATTACTGAGTAGACTGATATCTGAACTATAAACATCATACTTTGCCCTGTAATATGAAGTAAAAAGATGTATAGTGTACAGAGTCAAATTGGACTGTGCCAACACCACAACAATGAACTGTTCTTTGTAAAGAAAGGCAATATTTTAAATAGTGTCATTCTCATGAAGGGGAGGATGACAAAGAAGACTGATGAGTTTATAGAAAATATATCTGATATTAGGACTTCAATGAATCTGAGCAATAGACTGTTGGAACACAGATTATAGATTATTAGAATAGAATGGAATAAATTAGAGCTAGAAGTATCCTTAGAGGTCATCTAGTCCAACTCTCTCATTTTGCAAGTGAGGAAATATGAAATACAAGTTCACCAAGCTAGTTAATGAGAAAATTAGATCTAGAACTCATTTCTACCTTTTTAATCTACAATTCTTTCTATGTTTTTATTAAGTATGGAATTCCTTCTTTACCATGAGAACATAGATATATTGAATCTTTATATGACACATTAACGTTTATAAACTATTAAACTTTTGTATATCTTCACAATGATTATCAGAATTATCTTCAAATATTTGTATTTATTTGTTTTATTATTTTTGATGGATTCCATGATTTCATTGGTACAGGCAATCCCTACAGTGGAACTTCTTTAAATACTAATCAGTGTTTAAGTTGTTTCATAATCTTGTGGAGTTGACTAGAGAATTGAGAGGACACATGAATTACTAAGAGTTACAAAATCAAGATATTTGATTCAAGACAAACTCAAACCTAATAAATTAATTATAATAAATAGATTATAGCTATTTTATACATATGAGGTAAACTGACTTGCCCAGGGCACTTGAATTAGTATCAGAGGCAAGATTTCAACCAAGATCTATTTATTTCAAGTCACTCTACAAATATCTAAGAATAATTAACATTTGTGTAGAGTTTATTATTTGTTAGGCACTGTACAAAGAATTTTGCAGTTATTATTTCATTTGGTCTTCATGAAACCTGGAGAGATAGGTGCTATTATTATTTCCACAGGTATATATCTATATCTATATCTATATCTATATCTATATCTATATCTATATCTATATCTATATCTATATCTATATCTATATCTATATCTATATCTATATCTATATATCTATATCTATATATATATGTATATATATATATATATAGAGAGAGAGAGAGAGAGAGAGAGAGAGAGATATCTTTCTATCTATGGAACCTGAGATAAACAAGGTTTAAGTGATGTTCCCAAGGTCACATAGATGGTAAATGTCCAATGCTGAATTGAACCCAAGTCTTCCTATTTCCAGGAGCAGTAGTCCATCTACCATACCATCTAGCGTCCATTATACCATTCCTCAGAAGCTCTTTATATGTCCTTTTATAAAAAGCCACTTTTCAAATAAGAATATAATCCTGTCCAAAGAATAAGACCTCAAAACTTGTGACCTTGATGGAGTAGCTAAGTTTCCAGAATAGTCATAAAATTGTTGAAACATAGATTTTAGAACTAGAGCAGAATTCATTGAGAAGTCATTGGCATGAAGTTACCCAGTTAGTCAATGAAAAAAGTCAGGGCTAAACAGGTCTCTTGAGGCTTAAGTCATTGTGTCTTCTTTATTAATCAGTGTACTATCTTCCTGTTTGACTCACAATGCCAAATATGATGATATAGATTTGGAATATCAAACACAGAAAAGTATTGTAGGCCTGTGTGCATGTATGTGTGTATGCATATTTGTGTGTGGGGGGATCAAAGAACATGTAATGAAAACACACTTATAAGTATAAATCTGTTGAGATCTTGTTTTCACCTATATGAGAAACATCTAGTATGCAATTTGCTTCCATAAATATAGTTTGGAAACTCATCAATTGCTTGTAGACTGAGCCACCTAGGTCATTGAGAAGCTAAGACTTTTCCATTGATCTCAGCAGAGATGAGGCGACTCTTGAATCTAGGTCTTCCTAATTCCAACACCAATTCTTTAGTGTTATTTTTTGCAAGGCAAATGGGGCTAAGTGGCTTGACCAAGGCCACACAGCTAGGTAATTATTAAGTTGTGGCTAGATTTTAACTCAAGTACTCCTAACCCCAGAGTCAGTGCTCTATCCACTGCACCACCTATCCATCCCCCTCCCCAACACCAATTCTTTAACCACTTGACCATGATATCTGTTATAAATGTCAATTCGTTTATTTAGGCTAGAAGATAAGATCTAACCATTTGAAAACCAAATGACATATAGGCCGTCAAGCTATCAAGTATATCAGTATTTCAAGTCAGAAGGTACCTCAGAAATTATCTAATGTAATCCTCTCATTTCTGAGATGAAGAAAATAAAACCCAAGGTTAATTAACTTGCCCAAGGTCACTGAGGCAATAAGCATGTGGCATAGTGAGGAGTTAAAATCCATTATGTCTTCCTTCAAATCCAGCAATCTTTTTTTGTATATAATGCAGATTTTCCTTTGCTGCCGATGTGGCACTTATCTGTAGCATGATTGAAAAAGGAACACTGTTGGATGACTCAGGGACTCAGTTCTGCTGCTACTGATTCCTAGAATATGAAGCACAGTGCTTAAATTTATAGTGTCTTTTTCTTGCCTGGTACCAAAGAATTGGCTGTCCACTCTGTCAGATCTACAACAGGTTTGAGTCTGGGAATAGCAGGGTGGTCTGAAGAGATATAAGGGAAATAAAGGGTATAGTATAAATGAGTACCTGCTTCTCCAGGGCACTGTCATCCATCACCCAAATGATACCTCTTGTCTGTCCAACTTGAAAAGAAGAAATGCTGTTGCCATAAAGGATATTTGGAAAAATAATTATTTCAAAGGCATTAATCCAGTTCACCATTTTTAGTCTTTATTGCTTAAAGTTCCAGGCACCTGCTTGACTACAAGGGTCCTAGCAATTTTCATTTAATTTACCAATATTATAATGTGGAAATATTGGACTTGATAGAAACAACTCGAATCTCAGTCATACTGAGACCTATTAGAGACCTTAGCTTAAAAAAATCAAGGTCTCCCAGGACATCCCAAAGAATCTCTAGCCACCCTGATCCATATCTGTGTACCCAGATTGTTCCACAGAACAATGATGACTGAACAAACAGCCTCACCTCACTTTAATCCAATTCATTTATATGTCATGGCATCCTGATGTCATGGTCTTCTTTGAGAAGGAAAGATTAATAACAACCTTTTATTAGAATGTAAACTCCTTGAGGGTGGGGACTATATGACTTTGGAGTTTGATTGTACAACTGTTACCACAGTTCTTTGGAATATGATAAATTTTTTTTTAAAAAAAAGCATTGTTTCATTGATAGGCAAAGTACTATGTTCATGGATCAGGCATTTGCTGGGGAGATCCAAATTCTGAGTTTGTCATAGGGTGTACTGGTGGTGCAGCTTAGATTGGCACTTGTAGTCTCAGAAAAGATAAATATAGAATATTTTGGCTTGATAGGGTCACAGAAATTATGCAGTGTTGTTCAAACCACTCTCATTAAAGAAGAAAATACTGATTCAAAGAAGTGCATCCACTTGTCCAGAGTTATAAAGTCAATAGGTGGAAAGCCAGCACTGGAATTTTACTTCCAGGCCATTTTTCTGTCTACCACACTACTCTTCTACTTTCTGAAGCATAGTAATTTCCCCAAGCTAGGCAGGAGCATCCAACAAGCTGATTTATAAATCTTTTCAAATGAAACAGAAGAACTGTTTTTAGATTTATAAGCCTTCATCTGGGATCATGTTCAGTCATTTTGCTTCTAAAATACCTGATTGATTATCTCAGAAATGTGCACATCTACGAGTACATTTAAAAAGTGCTTAGGACAGATGGGAATACTAGACAAATCCAGTGATGGATTTCCTTTCTTAAAAATTTATACAAAGGCTTTAAATTCATGGAAGCCATTATTTTTACCTTAAAAATTACTCTCCTCCATCTGACCCTTGCCTCAGTATCTTCCTAATTGGAATCTCTCTTTTGGGGAAGAGGTCAAAAAATGGTACCATGGATAGAGGATTTGGGATTTGGAATCAGGAAATCCTGTTTCTGATACAAGCTATGAGACTCTGAATGTATTTCCTCATTTATAAAATTAATAGTTAAAATAGACCTGTTCTCTTCCAGTTTGAGATGAATGATCCTATGATGATTTTTTAAATTGTTAATGTGGACTGGTAAGGGATGCTGTGGATAAATCATTGATTGTAGAGTCAGTAGGACCTGAGTTCAACTATAGCTTCAGACATTTACTGTGACTCTTGGGCTCACTTAATCCCAATTGCCTCTCAAAATATTTGTTAATAGCAACTGTTGAACAGGATCTTCTCTGATGTACAGAATTTTTTATGATACCTTAGGGTGCACCTGAAAGGAATTCTCAAGGGTGAAATATTAGAGATTACAGGGAAATAAGACTATAAATTGTCTAAACCTAAAGAGATTATTAACTATATACTGTTCAAAAACAGTGGTTTAGAACTAAAGGAAACATTAGAGATGCCTTAAACACAACCCTTCATAGTACATCGGACAAAACTGAGAACTAGGGAAATGAAGAGTCTTAACCAGCAAATATACAGGAATTAGTGGAGTAATAAGGACTAGTTTAGAGTAATACAGACTGGTTTAGGATTCTTTCAAATATGGAATCTTTACTTATCTCAAGGCATTTTTCTCCATGGTCATCTTGATTTGTGGCTCTTTATGTTTCCTTCCTTTCTTCTGGTTGGAGAAAAACAAGATTGGGTAGATTTATTTCTGACCATGCCTTCTCTTTTTGATCATTCCATATCAATTATTTCTCATTCAATTACCTTAAATGTCAATTTACTCAGTGAAGTCTTCAATTATTGGTTCTTCTCAAATGATTCCCTTTTAGCTTTGTGCCTTCTTAGAACTTATTCAATTAGCACTATATTAATTTTCATTCCCTTTGTAGCACTGTCTTGTTTGTCAAGTCTTTTTTTTACAAGTCTTCATTTTTGTGTGCTTTATCTCCTCAAGGAGATACAAAGAATTATACAGGGGCAATTAATGGCAAGAATATTGGGCACAGAGTCAAAGACGTTGAATTCTATTTTTGCTACCTATATAGTTAACCATCATAAAGTATTATAACTCGGGGTGACTAGGTGGTGCAATGAATAGAGCACTGGCCCTGGAGTCAGGACTACTTGAGTGCAAATCTGGCCTCAGACAATAATTACTGAGCTGCGTGGCCTTCGGCAAGTCACTTAACCCCATTTGCCTTGCAAAGAAAATTTAAAAAATAAAGTATTATAATTCTAAGGAATATTAGGAATAAATTCATCCAACTCCTTTTCTTCTAAGGAGAAAACAGACTTAGAGAATCTTAGGGATTTCCCTAAGATCACACAGCCAGTATCAGATGGAGAAATAGATTCTGAGGCTGTCCAGTACTCTTTACTTTGAGCTCTCTGAGTCTCAGTGTTCCTACTTGTAAAATGAGCTTTTGTCAATGGATATTTCAAAGATTTCTCTCAGTACTTGTGTTCTAAGATTTTGTGTAAATGGAATGAAGGGGTGGTAGTCTAGGTTATGAGCAGGGATTCATATATTGGATCCTTTTATCTTTCAGACAGCTGATATTAGGGCCTAAGGACAGGAACACCAGAGGAAGAGACCAGATTTGGGGCTTCCTAACCAGTGCTTGTTATATGTTAGGTATTCAACTGTCATCTGGGCATGTTTTAAAAAAGTGCATTTTTTTTTATTTATAAAGTTGTTCTTTCCTAAAGCCCAAAAGGAATGGTTGACTTCTCCTCTATAAATCTTGTCATGTTAAACAGAGGAACTGGACTTCGATTTACAAACCTTCTTTATGGATCAAATTGAGTCACATTGTTTCCAAAAGACTTGATTGATTACAAAACATATTTGAAATCCGAGACCACATTGAAAATTTATGCACAAAGAGCAGAAAAAATATACAAACCCAGTGACAAGTCAACAAATCATATGATAAATCCTAAATAAAGGGATTTGATTCAGCCAACCTTATTTTGCACTTGAGATATAAATGATTTGTGTCATAAATCAGTACTTTAAAGTCTAGCCATCATGACAAAGTTTATAAATTCAACTCTTTAAATTTGACTCTAAGGTCTGATTTATAAATCCTCTCTGTCTTAATAATTTTGATTTTGCTCATAAAGAAATTTGACCAGAAAGTTCTATATACTTATCAAAGTTGATTAAGATGAGTCACTACTAATAGTTCGTTTGAATGGAAAAAAAAATTGGAGACCCTACTATGTGGAAAACTTCACTAAATTGCTATTCAGATTTTCCTTTAGTGTGTGTGTGTGTTGTTGAACCTTTTTTCTTGTAGGTTATACCAGTAGAACCTAGGTTCTAGTAGACTCCAGTCTAATAGACATTCTGGAAGGGTGTTAAGTATGATAATAGCAGTTAGAAACCCAAATCCTTGAATTTCAAAGAGATCATTTCTATGGTGCCATCATCAGTCAATTTTGGCACCATAGCATTTCTCACATATAATAGCAGTTGCTTAGGTGAGAGGAATCCCCACAGCTGATAAAAAAAAATACAGATATCTGAAGTGTGGAATTGAGGCACTATATTGGTCTAAGGCTAGAAATATTTGAAATGGTGAGTTGTCTTGATAATATATTGTATGAATATTCCTTGGGAGAAACAGAGGGATCTTATTTTTTTTTAAAAAAGAAAAAGCTTAAGGGGAATGCAGGGTGAGAATAATTTGAGACTATAGGAAGAATTTAACTTTTATTAGTTAGACTTCAAAGAATCAGTCTGAAGAAATTATGAGGAAGCACATTTCAGCTGATTATAAGGAAGAATATTCCAATGTCCATAGATGGAATGGGCTATCCCAAATCTTTCTCTGTGTCTTGGTCCTTTTCTGTGTATATCTGTGTTTGTCTCACTACTGTGATCAGCAAAATGGACATAAATACAGAGTGAATCTCAGTCTCTGCTGTTTCCAAAGTGATGTTAATAGAATTTCTGAAAAGAGAGTAGAGGATGTTAAGAAGGAATTACATAATTCTGAGATTAGACCTATATTTATAATGACAATTTTTGAAATTAATGAAATAAGAAGACATAAAGATGTTGAAACTAGGCAAAACTGTCCACTGGTCCTATCAAGAAAGAAGTTGGCAGTGCTATTTTCCTCATGTGTCCAAAAGTATCAAGAAATATAATTTCATATAAAATTTTCTCAGAGAATCAATCACTAAGTACTGTTTTATTAAGTTTCTATGGTGTCAAGGACTGGTTCTAGGAAATGAATTGGCCTTTTAGTTTAAAGAGTCTACATTCAATTATGAGGAGTCATAATAATAATAACAATAATAATAATAATAATAATAATAATAAAGTGATAACGATAAAATACTACTATTACTAATAATTACTTTACAATGATTATTTTGTTTGATCCTTGTAACTGGAAAATAGGTATTATTATAACTCTCATTTTATAGAGGAGAAGACTGAGGGAAAGAGAGGTTAAGTGACTTTCCTAGGGTCACACAGCTAGTGTTTGAGGTGAGATTTGAACATAGATCTTCCTGAATCTCGCCCTCGCACTCTATCTGCAGCACCACCTTTTTAAAAATTTATTTATTTATTTTCATCCATATGCACATGTATATTTTTAGTTACAAAATTTCCTTCCATCCTCCCTTCCCCCCTCCCAGAGGATAACAATCGAGTTAGCATTGTACATACAAATTTTGGATAAACATATTTCCATATTAGTCATATTTGGTATGAGGAATTAGGATTAAGGGAATGAGATACATAGATATTTTTATAAAGTGTCCATCAGATTCTGAAGGGTTGATTTTTCTTTTGTTTTGTTTTGTTTAGAGTAGGTCTAATATGGTTTTCCTAGCTCTCTGCACTGATGAGAGCCCCCCCAAGATTAAAAATAGTAAAGAACATAGATAAAAAATATATATAAAATATATATAAATTGATTTCAAAGGGAAGACAGTAGCAACAGGAGTATGAAGAATAAGTTGACAGATGAGGTGAACTTCAAAAGAAACTTGAGAATTTAAGACAAAGAGGTAAGGAGGGAGTAACTTCTTATCATTGGGGATAATCTGAACTAGACATGGAAATAGAAGATAGAATGTCACTGTTGCTGAACATCAAAAAAGCAGTTTGTTCAGACAATGGAGAAGATTTGTGTATAGGGAGGAGGTGTTGATTAACATGAAAGAGATTTTAAAGCACTCTCCCCCCATCTTATCTCAAAATACACTAAATTATACTGAATCATCTTGCCTTTCTTTTACACAGGAGCACAATAGTTGGTTGGTTGTTGTCTTTGGCTCTCAAAGAGGACCAAAATGATATCACTATATTGGAGTCAAAGGCAGTATATCTGACTGTGGTGATAAGAGCAATGCAAGTTTGGATTTGGAGTGGACATAAATTTTGGAATGTTCTCTAAATCTCCATATTTCTCATTTCTTTTGAGATGCTGCAATTTTCACAGCATCTTCTTTGATGTGGACATGCTATGCTGGGAAGTCCTTTGATAGTGTCTAACCTGACATTCAACTGATTCCAAAGTTCATCAGAGAGAGTGAGATAGTGTCCTTATATCACTTCTTTTGACATCCATGTGAACTCTTGCCTTATCCATAAAAAAATCTTTTAGAGAAAAATACATTTGGTATTTGAATAACATGGACTCCCATTGGAGTTTCACTCTCTGCAATAAAATTTGAGTATTTGTCAGTTTAGCCTGAGAAAGGATCTCAGTATCTGATACCCTATCCTGCCATGTGAACTTTAGAATCATCCTAAGATAATTCAAATGAAAAGGATTTAGTTTCCTGATGTGGTGCTGGTACACCACCTATGTTTCACAGGTATACAATGATGAAGTCAGTATAATGACTCTGTAGACCTTCAGGCTGGAAGGTGATCTGATACTTCTCACTCACACTTTCTTTCAAAACCTCCCAAACACTGGCAGCATGTATATCAATCTCATTATCTATGTGTATTTCCTTGGAAAGTATACTGCCGCAGCAAATGAACTTTTCCACACCATTCAATATTTCTTCATCTGCAGTAATGAATGGTTCCATGTATGGATGGTGTAGTGCTAACAGGTGAAGAATCTGTGTTTCCTTGGTGTGTGCTATTAGGCCCAAATTAGTACAAACAGCAGAAAACTGACCAGTGTTTTGTGGCATCTTGTCCTATGAGGCTGCCTTGAGTGCACAATCATTTGTGAACAGAAAACCATGCACCAACTGTTCCTCCTCTTTAGTCTTGGCCTATAACATGTTCAAGTTAAGCAATGTATTATCAGTGTAGAAACTCTTCGATGTTTTTCTCATCCTCATTTGACTACATTGCTCAACCATATCACGATAAAAAGCATGTAAGCAAGCCCACGACCCATCTCCATTCCATTGGTGACTGAAAAAGTGAATCATCCAATATCAAAAAAAAAGGAGGAAATGACTTAATTGAGAACCACAGGAAAGTTCAGTCAGCTCTTAAAGAATGAGATTAGGTAGAAACAAATGAAGTTCAAACTACAGTCTCACAGAAATGAAAATGTGACAGAATCTTGCCATACCCTGAATATTTTTGTAGAAGTAATAGATCTACAAGTAGTTTACCTGTCATATCTATGGAAAGGGAAGCAGTTTATGACCAAGGAAGAAATGGGGAACATCATTAAAAACAAACTAGATAATTTTGATTACATTAAATTAAAAAGCTTTTGCACAGATAAAACCACTGTAACCAAAATCAAAAGAAATGTAGTAAACTGGGAAACAAACTTTACAACCAGTATTTCTGACAAAGGACTCATTTCAAAAATATACATTTTCAAAAAAACAAGCCATTCCCCAATTGACAAATGGTCAAAAGATATGCAAAGACAATTTACAGATGAGGAAATCAAATCAATCCATAGTCATATGAAACATTGCTCTAAATCATTAATTATTAGAGAAATGCAAATTAAAGTATCTCTGAGATACCTCCTCACACTTCTCAGATTGGCCAATATGACCAGAAAGGACAATGATCAATTTTGGAAGGGATGTGGGAAATCTGGGACATTAATACATTGTTGGTGGAGCATTGAACTCATCCAACCTTTCTGGAGAGAAATTTGGAATTACGCCCAAAGGGCAACAAAAATGTGCATACCCTGTGATCCAACAATACCATTACTGGGTCTATACCCTGAAGAAATTATGAAAAAGGGTAAAACATCACTTATACAAAAATATTCATAGTGGCCTTGTTTTGGTGGCAAAGAATTGAAAATTAAGTAAATGTCCTTCAGTTGGGGAATAACTTAACAAACTGTGGTATATGTATGGCATGGAACATCATTGTTCTATTAGAAACCAGGAAGGATGGAAATTCAGGGAAACCCCGAATGATTTGCATGAACTGATGCTGAGCGAGATGAGCAGAACTAGAAAAATATTGTACACCCTAACAGCAACATGGGGGGTGATGAACCTTGATGGACTTGCTCATTCCATCAGTGCAACAATCAGGGACAATTTGGGGGTATCTGTGATGAAGAATACCATCTGTATCCAGAGAAAGAACTATGGAGTTTAAACAAAGATCAAACTATTACCTTTAACTTAGGAAAAAAACTGTTATCTTATTATATTATTTTGCTATCACTTATACTTTATTTTTCTTCCTTAAGGATATGATTTCTCTCTCATCACATTCAACTTAGATCAATGTATTCCTTGGAAATGTAAAGGCTAACAGACTGCCTTCTATGGGGGTGAGGGGAGGGAAGTAAGATGGGGGAAAATTGCAAAACTCAAAATAAATATAATCTTTCTAAAAAACAGAAATAACAGATCTAGAATTAGCATTATATTGGATGGTAGAACCCAGATTTCTTGACTGTCAAAACAGTACTTTTTCAGACAGGTTATTGAAGTATAGTTCTTGGAGTCAGAGGGGTTTCTGGGTTCTTCCAAGTACTCCCTAGCTACACATTTTCCTTAACCTCGTCCCATAGGTAGAAATGTTTGAGAAAGTAAGAAGGAAAACATAAAGGATAAGTAATGGTCATCATTCCTAAACTCTGGTTTTTTCTCCTGTCTTATCCTAAATGGGGGAACCTTTTCTCATTTGGTATCCATTTTCCTCTTCAACTGCCATCCCATGGCCTCTCTTGATTCACTGGACAGCTCTCTGCATTTTTGAAGTGGTCTTTGTGCACAACATCAAGACTCTGGTCCTCAGGATATTTTGTTCCTGTCTTCCTTAGACAGACAACCCCATCTTGAAAGATGGTCTTCTCTTTCTAGGAGAAGATGGAGGAGGAAAGGAACATGTTGCCTATCAGTAACTATACCTTCATTTCTACCATCATGTTCTTCAAATATGCTACTTAAGAGTCTTTTGGACCAGGATCAGGCTAAAAACCTCTTTCCTTATATTTAAGCTGGGGTCCTAAACATTTTGTTCTTATTCTTGTTCTTGTTATTCCTGTTCATTTCTCCTTCTTCCTCTTCTTCTTCTTCTCCTCCTTATTTTCCATCTTTCATCTTCTTCCTCATACCTAATCCCACTAAACACAGCTACTACTATTAATGCTTCCTTAAATAGAGTGGGAGACCATTCCCATCCCAACGTTCCATCCTATCCTAGACTCCTCAAGCTCTGTTTTCACATTAGATATTCCCCTTGCATGTTCCGTATAGAAATACAAGTGCCTCAAATTCTTCTACTTTCAAGCAATACAATTAAACATCTTTCCCAGCAGCAGAATTTGGCATAAAAACAGTTTCTTAATATAGAGTATCTCCCTACTGCCATACCCCCCACAAACACACCCTGGATCAATTAGCAAAATAATTCTGACTGAGCTATAGTAATTGCTGCCAATCTAGTGCCATTTTTAATGAAGTATGCCATTCTGACTGGATTCCGGCAGACAATTTCTGCTCACCCAATCTCAGGAAATGCTTTTGGGGATGAGAATATGACTTGGTATAAAGTTCCCAGTGGATGACTTTACCAACACATTCATAGATCTACTCTTTCCCCATCTCTAAGTATTCAATTGCTTCATTTCATTAAATGAAAGGAAAATAATTGAGAAGGTACTTCAGAGACCACTTTAATGAACAGTTTAAGATAAGAGGTTGAGCCTGACTTGGAAAAAATCCCTTCCTAGGAGTTTTGCAGATAATGCAAATAATATATGAAGTATCTATCTTAGTGAGTTATAGTGAGGCATCAGTAAATGATTCTGTATGAAGCAGTTTATAAATCAAGACACAGGATCTGAGTCTCACAACTTATTTAATGACCAATGACTAGTACCACCTCTTCAAAAAGAGTAAGCAGGCGAAATGTATTGAATGAAGGACTTTATAAAAGTAAAAGAAAAGGCTTTTTCCTCTTTGCATTTATCCTACATATTAAGAATTTCAAGCTCTTGGAGTCAAGTATTATTTCATTTAAAAAAACTCAGCTTGTCTTATATAAATTATTTCCTGTTAATAAGTTTTTAACATTTGTTTATTGAATTGAATTTACTTCTCTCTTGAAGTCCTACCACAAGAGTGAGAAAAAATTTCTCATTTGGTAAGTAACCAGCTGGTAATTAAAATATCCCCTCTTCACCATACACACACACATATAGATGTATGAATACATATACACATATATACATGTGTGCATCTATATATGTCTACATATGTATCTACATATATTTTATATGAATATATGAAGAAAGAGACTGACAGAGAGAAGGAGAGGAGAGAGAGAGAAAGAGAGAGAGAGAGAGAGAGAGAGAGAGAGAGAGAGAATGGTCCTTGGTTTGCAGTCAAAGATCTCTCACTCAGTTCATACAAAAAGACTCATCAAAACTTGCATTTCCCTGGCACAAACTTTAAGATCCAAGGTAAACAACTTCATTAGAGAACATAAGACTAAAGGAAGTAAAAATTTAGAGAAGTTCATGAACTATGTTGGATACTTGCTAAATCTCTCAAGAAGCAGTGGTGTTGCTTTGGAATGAAGTTAGCATTGTCATGTAAAATGTATTTCTTCTTTAATTTGTTATTTATAGCAAAAAAGTTCCTACAAAATATTTCTAGTTCTTTCAATTTATATGGTTACTATGCCATAGATTTACAGAACTATAGTACAGGGGCTTGAAAAGACCTGAGATCATCCTAAACTCTACTTTGTCTCTTCTCTGTCCATCATCTTCACTTAACCATTTTCCAAGATATTGTTTCTTTCTTTTTATTTATTTATTTATTTTTTGCATCTCTTCCCTACTCTCTATCTATTCAGTTGCCATGTTGGGTTAGGGTCTCACCATGTCTCTCCTGGGTTACTGCAATACACTCATAAATTGATTCCCTTCTCTAGTCTACAATCCATAGCACTGCCATTGTAATCTTCTTAAATGCATGTGCCACTGATATTAGAAGCTTCAGTAATGATTCTTCTCTCTGGGAAAAAAAAAAATTTCTCAATTTGCAATTTAAAGTCCTTCAAAGTTTAACTTTAGAAAAAATATTTATTCTAAGAGTACACCTGATTTTTTTTTCTTTTTTAATATAAATATATTTTTCCAACTACAAAAAAGTATTTTTGAACAGACATCTGTGGGTATGATTCTAAGCTCTAGATTTTTCTCCCTTTCTCCCCCCACCTTGATACTGAGTATTTGATACAGGATTATACATGTATAACTATTATAAATATATTTACATATTAAGCATGTTATAAAAGAAGAATTAAGACAAAAAATACAATTGAGGGGAAAATACATGAGGAGGAAAAAAAGCCTAAAGCATAACACAAATTTTTAAAATGGAAAATTGTATGTTTTGGACTGCATTCAGATTCCATAGTTCTTTTACTGGATGGGGAAGGTATTTTCCATGGCAAGTCCTTTAGAATTGCCTTTCATCATTATTCTGCTGGGAAGAGCTAAGTTTATAATAGTTGATTATCATACAATATTGCTGTTAATTCACGGTCACTTGACTCTCCCTCATTGTTTTTAAACTGGTTTACTTGTTATTCTCCAGATTTACCATGACATTTTTTTCCTCCATGATTTTGCTTAGGTAAGCTGCCATATTTGCACTACATCCCCCCACTTAAAATAAGTCTTATGTCAAAGTCATGATATCACAGAAGTGATGTCATGGTCTTCTTCTATAAGTGTGTTGCTTTGCAACACAATAAGGAAGGACAAGAGCAACAATAACAATAGCTATTACTACTCCACCTACTACTGCTACTACTACTACTACTATTACTATTACAACTACTACTGCTACTACCACTACTACTAGTACTGCTACTTTTATTACCCCATCACTACCATCACTACCACTATCACTATAACTTCTACTACATTAAGACTACTACCACTATGACTTCTACTCCTGCTCCCACTCCCATTACTATTACTATTACTACTGCACCACTACCACTACTTCCACTACTACTACTACTACTACTACTACTACTACTACTATTACTACTACGACTACTACTACTACTACTACTACTACTACTACTACTACTACTACTACTACTATTACTACCATGACTACAATTTACTACATGCATCCTAGATTTTCTGATTTCCTTCAAGGTCTAAGTCATATATCATTTCCTATAGGATTACTTTCCTCATCCTTTAGTTATCTCTCTACTCATCAAATTATTATATATTTATGTCTTTACATGTTAGATCCTTGTGAAATGACTATAAAGTTATAACTTCAAAGTTAGAACAAAAACAAAAACAAAAAAAACAGATACAAGGTTGTGCTAAGTGCTCAGAAAATACATAAAAGATACATATACTATACCTACAAAGAATACAACTTTTACTGAAGAAAGGCCATACAAAAATGGTGGTTGGAAATGTATAGAATCATAATACTTGATCAGATCAAGGAATGGTGTAATGGACTTACTCCTGGAAAGAAAAAGTGAAAACTCATTTATCATAGCCTGGTTTACCAAGTGTAAAATTTAACATTCTAATGGGATATACCTTATGAGGATGAGTACTGGTGTAGAGATGACTGGGAAGGAATATGAAGACCAAGTTCAGAGTAAATTCCAAAGTACAGAACAGGGTTGAGACTAAGGGGAGGGGAGATAAGCATTTTGTAAACTCCTTGAGGACTGTGCTGCTTTTTGTTATTATCTGTTGTCTGTTTTTGTTTTTGTTTTGTGTTTTTTGGGGGGTTTGTATAACTGGAAATATGACTACCTAAATTACCTTAATTCATACTGACAACAAGCTAGTAAAATAGGTAGTCATGAGAATCTTCAGTTTTCACATGAACAAAGTATAGCTTAAGGAAGAAGAGTAATTGGCCCATTTATCCTGGGAGGGAGGTATAGAACAACGATCTCTTGGTGTTCAGAATTCTTCCATCCGCCTCAGTCACCATGAGTAGCTTCATTTATTACACCTGACTCCTTTACTACACATAAGCCAGGGGGACAAAGAGAGATAACCATAGGGAAGGGGAAGGGTATGCTAGGCAGAATAATCAAACATTATAAAGCAGTGATACATAAAGCATGTTCAGAGAACAATGGGCAGAACTATAAGACTTAAGTGAAGCATTTATATTGAGCAATAATAGAAGGCTTCAGATCAGAATGTTAGACTAAGTTTGTGTTGTATCTCATTGTTTTAAGGAATTTATGATCTATTAGTGGGATTGTGAAATGAATACAAATAAGTAGTCTAGGAAAATTTGAGGAGAAAAAACCCCGGGGTTATCATGGAATAGGTGACCCTCGAAGTGAGCTATTTTACCGTGTAAAGAGGATATCAAAATGCAAGAAAACAAAGTTTCTCTACCTTCTCTACCTGCATTGTAAGGTGTTGTTTAGTCCATTGATAGAAATGTTTAAGCAGAGTCTGTAGAACCATATGTCAGCAATTTTGCAGAGAAAATTTTAATTTGAGAAGAAAATTAAATTTGTTGATGGATACCATATTAAGATTTTCAGAATGAGGGGGCAGCTAGGTGGTGCAGTGGATAGAGCACCGGTCCTGGAGTCAGGAGTACCTGAGTTCAAATCCGGCCTCAGACACTTAATAATTAATTAGCTGTGTGGCATTGGGCAAGCCACTTAACCCCATTGCCTAGCCAACAAAAAACTCTAAAAAAATTTTCAGAATGTTAGCTCCATGGGGACAAGGACTTTTAGGTTTGTTTGATTTTTGTTTTTGTCTTTTTATCCTGAAATTTTTGTCTTTCATCTTGAAATTAACTCAATACATTTCTAAGGGGAAAAAAAATCTAAGTAGTCAAATGTAATTTTTAAGACTAAGAGAAAGCATTAACATGTCATCAAATTATTTTTTTTATTTTGAATTTTTTTTAAATTTGTCCCCTAATCTTGCTTCCCTCCACCCACCCCCCACAGAAGGCAGTCTGTTAGTCTTTACATTGCTTCCATGGTATACATTGATCTAAGCTGAAAGCGATGAAAGAGAAATCATATCCCCAAGGAAGAAAAATAAAGTATTTTGCTTGATTGTTGCACTAATGGAATGAGCAAGTCCATCAAAGTTGATCATCACTCCTATGTTGCTGCTAAGGTGCACAATGTTACTTTGGTTCTACTCATCTTGCTTAGCATCAGTTCATGCAAATCCTTCGGAGTTTCCCTGAATTCCCATCCCTCCGGGTTTCTAATAGAACAATAGTGTTCCATCACACACATATATACCACATTATGTTAAGCCATTCACCGATTGAAGGACATTTACTCAATGTTCAATTGCCACCATGAATAGAGCTTGCCATGAATATTTTTTGCACAAGTAATTTTTTAAATAATTACTAAAATATTCTTAAGAGTAAACATAATACCCCTTCCCCAAAAATATAGAACCTCGTGAGAAATAAAAGAAAGAGAAAAAAATGTATTTCAGTCTGTATTCTGAAACCATCAGCTCTGTCTTGAATGTATCACATTCTTTATCATAAGTACATCACAAAAGTTACTTCCGCATTTTTCCACTGTTGCTGTTGCTGTTGCTGATTGCAATTCACTCTGTCCATACCTACCCACTACCATATATTATATTTTCTCTCTCTTTTCACTCTGTCCATCTTCTAAAATGTGCTGTAAGGTAGCTGAGTGGCACAGTGAACTGATCACCAGCCCTGGGGCCAAGAGGCCCTAAGCCCACATACCACCCCTGAGACCCAGCAACCACCCAGCCCTGTGGTTTCAGACAAGCCACTCAATCCCAGCTCCTTGCAAGAAGTAAAAACGAAAATGTGTTATATATGACTATTATCTCCTATCATCTGCCCTCTCTTCTATCACACATATATATCCCCTTTCCCCTTCTCTCCATTTTACACTAGATGTCTATACCCTATTGAGTGTGTATGCTATTTCCTCTCTGAGCCATTTCTGATGAGAGTGAATGTTCCCTCATTCCACCTCACCTTCCCCCTTCCATATCATTGTAACATATGTGTGTGTGTGTGTGTGTCTTTTATACAAAATATCTTAGCCTATTCCACCTCTCCTTTCCTCTTAATCCCAGTGCAATTCCTTTTTAGCCTTTGACTCCATTTTTACCATATATTGTATCTTCAAATTCAGTTCTCTCCTATGCTTCATCTATAAATGCTCCTTCTACCTGCTCTATTAAATGAGAAGTTTCATATGAGTATTATCAGTATCATTTTTCTATGTAGGAATCCATGCAGTTCATCTTCAAATCCCTCATATTTTACCTTTCTCCTCCGCTCTCTATGATTCACCTCAGTCTGTATTTGAAGGTCAAACTTTCTGTTCAGCTCTGGTGGTTTCAACAGGAACATTTGAAATTCCCCTGTTTCACTGAAAGTTCATTTTTTCCTTTGGAAAAGGATGTTCCGTTTTTCTGGGTAGTTGATTATCTGTTGCATTCCAAGCTCTTTTGCCTTTTGGAATATTATATTCCAAGCCCTAGGAACCTTTAATATAGTTGCTGTTAAGACCTCTGTAATCCTGACTGCAGTTCCATGATATTTGAATTGTGTCCTTCCGGCTGCTTGTAATATTTTCTCTTTGCTTGGGAATTCTGGAACTTGGCTATAATATTCGTGGGGTTGCCTTTTTGGGGGATCTCTTTCCAGGGGAGATCAGTAGATTTTCTCAATTTTTATTTTGCCCTCTGCTTCTAAGATATCAGGGCAATTTTCTTCTAGCACTTTTTAAAAATGAGGTCAAGGATCTTTCCCTGATCATGACTTTCAGGTATCCCAATAATTTTAAAATTATTTTTCCTGAATCTGTTTTCCAGATCAGTTGTTTTTTTCAATGGGATGTTTCACATTTTCTTCTAATTTTTCATTCTTTTGGTGTTGAAGTATTGTGTCTTGACTTCTTGTTATCAGCTTCCTTTAACCCCATTCTACATCTGAAGGAATTATTTCCTCAGAGAGCTTTCTTATCTCCTTTTCCATCTGACCAATTCGGCTTTTTAAAGCATTCTTCTTCTCAGTAACTTTTCAACTGCTTTATCCATTTGAACTTTGCTAGGTTTTTAACATGTTATTTTCTTATGCATATTTTTGGATCTCCTTGACTAAGCTGCTGACTTGTTTTTCATGTTTTTCCTGCATCTCTCTCATTTCCTTTCCCAATTTTTCTTCTATCACCCTTACTTGATTTATAAATATTTTTTGAGCTCTGTCATAGCCTGAGCCCAACTTTTGGTTTTCTTGGAGTCTTTAGATAAAGGAGTTTGTACTTCCTCATCTTCAGATTGAGTATTTTGATCCTTCTTGGGATCATAGACAATTTCTCAATGGTGTTCCTCTATTTTCTCTGTTTACTCATTTCTCCAGCCTGTGCCTGGTTTTGTGGTGCTTCCTGAGTTTTTGAGTATTATTGGGAACCCCCCCCCCCCACACACACACACACAAGGATCTAAGTGTGTGCAGCTCTGACTGCTCTCCTGGTCTGTGAATGACCACATGCATACCCCTCTGCCACTGGGCTGAAGTGGGGGGGGGGGCTCCTGCTGTTCTATGGGGGGCCTAGACTGTGATTAGGATCTGAATGTGATCAGAGCCCCAGAGTCCTGTTCCAGGTACAGAGGAGAGACCTTGGAAGTCTCTCTCCACTCCCCTACCTTGGGTGAAGTTGTCTGGAGGCTCCTGCTTTCCGACTCCTTGCCTGTATCCTGTTTCTTGGATCTGGGCTGCTGAGGCTACAGCTGTGCTGACTTCTCTGAGGGCCTGGGCTTCAAGCTTGCTCTGGCAGAGGTCCCCACACCACCCGGCTGGTCCTCCAAGTTGTGCTCAGTGCTCCCCAGAGTGCAGGTCAGGGACCTGCTTCTGCTGCCAGGAGCTGTGGCTTCCAGGCACCCTGGGGCTCTCTCTTGCCAGGAGGCTGAAGTTTCTTCACTCCGACAGGGCCTCCACTCTTACCTTATGGAGTAGAGTTTTCCCACTATTTTACAGGTTACCTTGGGCTGGAGAATTGCCTCACTGGAATTTTCTGTGGGTTCTATCTCTTGAAAATTTAGTTAGAGTCATTATTTTAAGATTTTTGTAATATTATGGAGAGAACGCGTAGGAGAGGCTCTTCTGCTGTGGCCATCTTGACTCTACCCCCATCAGATTCTTAAATAATAAATCTACTTGAAACTTGCTTAATTTATTCCTTTGAAATATCTTGAGGACTTCTTCCCCCTCCTAATTGGTATAAATTTTATTTCTATGAAAGAAAGTGATCAGGTGGCGGCTAGGTGGTACAGTGGATAAAAGCACCGGGCCTGGAATCAGGAGTACCTGGGTTCAAATCCTGTCTCAGACACTTAATAATGACCTAGCTGTGTGGCCCTGGGCAAGCCACTTAACCCCATTGCCTAGCAAAAACCTAAAAAAAAAAAGTGATCAGTTGCTTCACCAAACTACCTAAGGGATACATAACACAAACAGGCTAAGAGTTAAAGAATTTAACTATTACCACATTAGAAACCATTCTAGGTACCAGGAATCATCTCTCTAATTACTATTGGTGGCCAGACACCCCGGCCTTGGTCCTTTGTTCATATATGCAATTGCAATATTTATATATAGCTAGTTCTAAATAAACAAAATATTTTTGACATTTATATATATATATATAAATTATTTAATAAATAAATTAGTATTAAATAAAAATAAATAAAAGTTTTGCATTTTGTGATTTTTAGGACTGCAATTCATAAATTTATAAACTTTTAGGAAAAAAGATCTAAAAAAAGAACCTAAGAGGTCACTGAATCCTACCCCCTTGTTTTTAAAGAGATGGGAACTGAGTCCCAGAGATGGTTAAGTAACTTGTCCAGTTGAACAAATCTAGTGCCTTTCAGAGACAGAATTGGAACTGACTTTTAGCTGGAGCCAGCTGGGTTGGTGGAATTTGCTGCTTAAATACAGGTTTGAACTGAAATCACTCAGCAGTGGCAGCAGCTCTCATCACAAGACTTCCTTTCAATGAAATGAGCTTGTTTTAGAACTGGACCATGGAGAAATTGGAAATCCTGGACATCTTGTGTCTTATTTTCAAATACAACTCCTCAGCAAAATATGGCTGGCCAATGTGTTCCCCATATTGAATAAACACACTCAATTACCTAGTGAAGAAACAATGAAATACTAATGATGTGATATGGGATCTTTCCAACAAATTTAACAACCTCATAGGAACCTATAGATGAACATATAAGGTATGAGAATTTTTTGAGGAAAGAAACATGTAAAAAGTTTTTGAGGTAATTGAATCACTATTATTAATTTCTTTTTTTTATCAATTCACCCCTTCCAACTTCCTAAGCTGTGATTTTTTAAAAAGTGTATTGAATTTTATGTAAATGCCCTAAAGGAAGGAACCAAGTCTTATTTATTTTTTCATTCCCATCAGTGGCAGAGTTTCCTGGCACTGATAAATTGTAATACCATACACAATCACAAAAATACAGTGTACTATTTATTAAGAATTTGCTGTATACAGAACACTATACTCATGGGTAGGGGAACTACAAAATAGAGATTAGCAATAATTCTTTCCCTTATGGAGCTTAGTCAGATGATATGATATGATACCAACATTAATTGTTGTTGTACTTAAAAAACAAAAAAAAAAAGCATTCAGTAAGATGGTATATTAAAAATAGTTGACATAAAACACCTTCACCCTCTTCAAAAAAAACCTAGCAAACAAATAATCATGTTTGCTTGTACTATATCAAAAATATATATGGGGGCAGCTAGGTGGCATAGTGGATAAAGCACCGGCCCTGGATTCAGGAGTACCTGGGTTCAAATCCGGTCTCAGACACTTAATAATTACCTAGCTGTGTGGCCTTGGGCAAGCCACTTAACACCATTTGCCTTACAAAAACCATATATATATATATATATGTGTGTGTGTGTGTGTGTGTGTGTATATATATAGACAGTTTCCAATGAAATGGAGAACTCAGAATATCATGTTAATGAAGTGCCTGTGTAGTTACAAATGTGACAAAGGTAATGCATCTAGTTTAGCATCTCCACTATTGGGTCCAGCAGATGCAGGAATGCCCCTCTATGGACAGCTGGACATTCTGCCACCTACCAGAAAAGAATTAAGACCTTTTGTATTGAATAGATAGAAGCATAACATTGTTAAATTTAATCTAGTAAATGATCCCACAAATTCCTTAAAGAAGCAAAAATGTTGCACAGGTAATGGCTGTTAGAGGCAATAAGTGGCAAAGTGGAAACTTGGAAATTGATTCCAGGAAGATCTGAGTTCAGAATATGCATTAGATACTTCCTGACTGTGTGGTCCCAGACAAGTTACTTAACCAATTCCTGCCACAGTTTCCTCAAATGTAAAATAGGCTTAATATTAGCACTTACCAGGGAAAAAACCTACTTTCTTCTTGCAGAACTCCTACAATGAGATAAGGAGCCTTTAGTTTATAGTTTAGTTTAAATGTATATTTTCTGAGATCACTAATGGAATGCCCTGTAGGACATTGTGGTGCAATATACCAAGACTTCAATATATAAAAGACCTCAGTCTACCTTATCACTAATGCTAAAAGCATGGGAAAACCATTTAACTTAAGTGAACCTCAATTGTTCAAATCTGATCTCATACACTTGATTATTGACCCCCTGTGTGACTTTGGACAAGTCACTTAATCTCATTGCCTTGCAAAAAAAAGTCAAGGGAAGGAAGTAAATGTGTGATAAGCACTAAGCTATAAATTCTTTACAAGCATTTCATTTGATCTTGCTTTTATTTATTTTTAGGGGTTTTTTTGCAACGCGATGGGGATAAGTGGCTTGCCCAAGGCCACACAGCTAGGTAATTATTAAGTGTCTGAGGTCAGATATGAACTCAGGTCCTCCTGACTCCAGGGCCGGTGCTCTATCCACTGTGCCACCTAGCTGCCCCATATCTCATTTGATCTTACAACCATTCAAGGTAGGCATTATTATTATTATCATCCTCATTTTATAGTTGAGATAAATGAGGGGGAAAAATCTTATTTAGGATCTTCCCTAAAGAAAACTCAGGTCTTCCTATCTCTAGGCAGGCACTACATTCACTATGCTATCAAGTTGGCCTACCTTCACTTATTGGTGTTTTGGAAAGCCTGGTTTAGGAAATAAAGTCCTTCCTGGAATTGATGGGAAAAGTTTTTGTGAGAATGGGAGATAGGTCCTATCTCTGTTATGGGAGAAAGAAAAGAAAGACAATAGAAAATCTCAAAAAAAGTTGAAATTGATGTCAGCAGTTGCTTTTTCACCAACAGAAACACCTCACATTTTTATATTTAAGTCTTCTTAACTGGTATTTCATTTCAGTCTCAAAATAATTCAATGGGATAAGAGGGGTGAGATAATATTGTTGACATATGTGGGAAAATGGGCACAGAGAGTTGTAACTTGTCTCAAAAAGCCAAGGAATAAACTTGTCTTAAAAAAAAAAAGCTAGGAACAGAATAGAAGACTACCAATTCCAAGGTATGTGAGCCTTCTAAAAGAAAAACAAAATGTATTTATGTTCTTTGAAAGGAATTCAAAGATAAATCCTCATAGGTCCAATTAATCATTCTAATTGGTTTTTGAAATTTGTTTTAATATTTTGATCCATAGATCTGAGGTGATCCTTTTCTTTTACTTTGACAACTTTCAACCCTCTGTCTTTCTTGAGACCTGTCTATATGACAAAGAAGTGTTCAAAAATCCATCCATTTGTTTCAAGGTTGCACCATTGTCCTTCGTGGTTGGCTGACTAGGTGGTTTTCAGCTGAAAAAAAAATAGGGAGGCATAATGCATTTTTCAGCAAAAAAGCAGAGCATTACTATTTGAGTTCTGGTGGCAAGAAAGTAGCTACCTTTTAAGGTAGTGCTATGCTTTATCAAAACATTCTCTTTTGACTCTAGCACAGGACTGTGAACAGTAGCACATTTCACAATTTTTGTGAAATGATTTATTTAAAATGAATGAATAAAAACAAAAATATTTATTGAACATTTAACATTATTCCAAACACTACACAAAATTTCTGGAGATACAAAATAAAAATCAAGTTAATACTTGATTTCATGTAGTTTACTTTCTAGATGAAGGAGACAGTACATATAAGGGAATTCAAATGCAGAGAAGATGGCCAAATGTCATCTACCTACTACTATATCCTTCAAGCCCTCAGAACTACCAGGAAAGGCCCTAGTGTTTCAAAAGCACAATAGTCATTCAGATGTCAAGGATTTTGTAGGGGGTGGGGTGGAAGGACTGGAGGGGATAGCATTGGTAAGCTGGTAAGGCACAGGAGTACTTAGGATGAATTGGAAGGGTGAACATTAAGGCTTTGTCCTTTAGCTTATGAAAAAGATGGTGCATGATGACTTAGTACTATTATGAACAATCATGGGAATGTTCAGGAAAAAGTTCGCTACAGAGCAGGACTAAAGGTTCAAGTGAAATAAGATTTTAGGTGCTGTTCTGTAAAGATAAGGCTAGGGAATGGACTTAGTGTCCAGGTACAATGGAGGTTGTGATCAGGGAAGAGAGATGGACACACTGTAAATACATGCTATGGCGGGTAGTGGACATTTGGGTTGGGAGAAGGATAAAGGAAGGATTCCCTTGTAGGCAGAGACTCCTCCCACTTGACCTTTTGTAACTATGAGAGGAGACTAGGCAATAAATTCACAGTGAACACGGGCTATTGTTGATGAATCAACTTTAGCTCCATTAATGCAGTTATACTAAAAAAATTTTGCCTATTATTATCACATCACACTTTCTTCTTTCCCTATCTCATTCTATAGTTCATTCATGAACTTATTCAGTCAACAGACCCAAAAGATCTGCAGTATGTTTTCTCTGGGAGAGGTATTAAAAATAGACAAGAAAAAGAAATGAAATTCTTCTCTCAAATACCTTTGAATGCTAGTAGGAGAGAGAAAGAAGACAGGAAGATAAATGGGGATTACACAAATTAGAATGTGATATGTATCAGTGAATATTACAAAGCATTATAAAAATCTGATGAAGAAGAAATCTTTTCTGATTGGTGAGGCAAGAATTGGCTTTTAAATAGATCTTGGAAGATGAGTGGATGTTTATTTGCTCACACATGCAGTACTTTAAAGATTACAAAGCATTCCTTATAAATAACCTTGTGAGACAAAATTAGGTGCCAGTTTATAACCATATAAAATAGCTTTGCTATCCTATCAAACACTACTTCATTTAATTGTCATTACAATTCCTGTGAGATTAATCCTGTTGTTGTTGTTATTATTATTATTATTATTATTATTATTATTATTATATCTATTTTATATAAAATGAAACTGAGGTCAGAGACATTAAATGACTGATCCAGGAACCCACTGATATAGTAAGATCGAGTTTCATAGTATTTTCATCCAAATATAGAACTGTTTCTCCTATACTTTAAGCATTCCTCCCAAAGTTGGGCTAATCCAGGCATAGATAGAGCAAAGGTACAGGGGTAAAGAAATTTGGGAGGTTTTCAAGAGATGAGCAATCACTAAGTTAAAGAGAACTACAAAGTATGTGAAAGAGAATAATGGAAGATAAATCTTGGAAAGGTTTGAGCCAAAGAGTGAAGATGTTTGAATGCCAGGCTAAGGAATTTGAACAGTAGGCAAAAGGTACATAGAGAGTGCATGGTAGTCTATTAGCAAGAATACTTGGATTTCAGATCATTTGGAGGCCAATTATCTAGCTTTCAGCACATGTGAATGTGTCTCTCATTTACCTCTTGCTGCCTAGATTTGAGACACTCAGGGGATCATTATCAATTCCATGAGGGGCTGGCAATTGGATGAAAAGGAGATAAACCTCAAATGAATGAGTTGTATTAATTGTTATAGTCCTGGGGAAAGGTCAGAGAAAAACAGTGAAACTAATGAATAGGGTGAGTTATATGGCTATTTTATTTATTCATATTTCACTTGTATCTCATTAACATGGCATATTAAAAGTTATTTGGAAACTTAGTTTTTTTTTTCTTTTTGAATCTAGCCCTTTGTAAACCGAAAGGTGCTATACAAATGTGTGATCAAAAATCTATGATGACTATCTCTAGTATTACCTGTATTGACATTGTTTGGTCATGTGACAAGCCTGATTTTTATATTTTCAGACCCCCTGATCATGATGAGAAGTTGAACCGTCTAACAATGTGATCCTTTTGGTATTTATGTTCAGATTCTACCACAGAATAGCTGAATGACTTTAGTCAAACAGCATTATTTTACTGAGTATCCATCTAAATATGTTTAAAGGACTGAATTGTAACTAGAATGATTGTACTAGATTGTCTCTGAAATCTTTCCAGTTCTCATAACTACATTTTGTATTCTAACATTTTCTGCTAAGAGATGTCTCTCTACTCAAATTTTCCATGTTCTAAGATCTGTAAAAATATGAACTTGAAAATAGATGTTATTTCCAGCCTATTCCATCTCAACCACAAGTCCATGATCCCTTCCTGTTCTGACACTGACTCCTAAAGTATTAAATGTCCTGTAATGAACTCTGAGATAGACATAACTTTCATTCATTCTGTCTTATAGAACTGGCTTCATAATGAGAATCTGTCATTTTGCTTTGGAAATGTTATTATCTTTTCTTGTCATGTATGCTGTACTTCCAGAGTTCATCTTTCTAGGATCTTTGTTCTCACAGTAATGTTCTTTGCTTGGAAACATGGAACATCATGATTTAATAAGGATCCAAATTCAGGTGAAAAGTTTAACAAAAGTTTCATAGTAGATACAAGCACAATAATAACAAGGGTGGTTTGTATGAAAGAAGTGATACAGGAATCTAAGACCAGAAGAGTAGAGTTGTTTCAAGAGCAAAGGATAAGAGAGAGAAAGACTCACCAAATGCACTCATAACATAAAATATTATAAAGGTAGAAAAATCTATCAGGAAAACTACTGATAGATGCTCAATGGAAGCAATTTAGAAAGGTATGAGAAAATATTACAAAACAGAATGAGAAGGTATGAATGAACTAAAAGTTGCAATGGTAGAGAAAGTATTAATTTAGTAGTACAGAATCAATGAAATATCAAAGTATTTTTATGAAATCTCATTATAAAAGGTATTTGAAGATGTAGGATGGTATAACTGAAAATTATTGACCCTAGAGTCCAAGAACCTGAGTTTGGATCTTGATTCTAATGATAATTAGATTGTATGAGATCTTAGACAAAACTTCTAAGACTTCATTTTCTTTTTCCTTTTTTTTGGGGGGGGTGGTGTGGGAAAATGGGAGAACAGGAAGAGCTTGGACTAGATGATCTTTCAGGTTTTTTTTTTCCACATAGTCTATGGAAATTAACCTTAGGTTAGATAATCCATATAAAACTAGGTGGTATCTGGCCAGGATTGAGGAGAAAGCTAATTCAACCTTCAAAGACTGAGTTTTTGAAATGATGAATTTAGAAAACAGGCTAACTCTGGATCTCACCAAATCTTGTTATTAATAATCATTTCTCTAAGTATCCAGGCTTATTGGTCAGTACTCCCCTTAACACAACATATTTTCCAACAAAGTTGACTTCCCTGCTGTTCTCCAAATATGCTGTTTCATCTCTAATAATTATTCCTTTACAGAGATTGAGCTGCAAGTCTGGAATATTCTCATATATAACCCCACCTTCTAAAATCCCAAGGCTCCTTGGAGGCTCAGCTCAAGGATTAGAGCATGCATCTATTCCTGATCAATTTAGATTCAGTTGCTCATTCCATCCAAATTACTTTGTATTTCTATGTCTCTATTTTTTTTACTGTTTTGATGTTTTCCCCCCAGTAGAATGTGAACTCGGTGAGTTTGACCTACATTGAGGCCAATATTGAGTTTTGGGGAATATTTATTTTATCCTTGTATCCCCAGAGCCAAGTAGAATGTCTGACATGTAATAGTTGCTTTATAAATGTTTGATGAAGGAATACATGAATGAATATACTATACTACTATGCAGTAGTATAGTTGGAAAATCATCTTTCTTACAATGAACACTAAATAATGTTTAGTTTGGTTTTATTTAGAAAAGTTGATCATTAAAGCTAACTATAAGACTTAATTAGACAGAGGAGGCATTGCCCATCTCTGGATCTATTGCTTTCAAGATTAAGAATCCAAATTTCCTAATTTAAGGGATGTAAAAAATCTCTCCTTTTTACAAATGCAACAAGATAGAGAAGATTTTCTTGGTAGCCCACATAAAGAATCAAGGATTCAGGGGAATATAACAAGGAAGGGCAGGAGAAAAAAATTATATATATATATATATATATATATATATATATATATAATATATATGTGTGTGTGTGTGTGTATTATATACTTTATATATATATTAAAAATGCATGTACATACCTATATATATATATATATATGCCCACATATATACACATAATAGAAGGCATTATTGCTTCTAACATTGTTCTATTTTATCTTATTTTTGATTAAAGCAAGTGCTTTGAATTTAGCTGTGTATTTTCCTTAGGAACTAACTGCTTTTGCAGTTGTATCCTTGGCCTTACCAGACTGACAAATTAAGACATACTGATGTTAACCCACACCTTTCCCCACCTAAGACTGGTAACTCTTTTAACAAGAAATTCAGAGAAAGATATTATCTTTAAAAATATCAAAGCCAGTCTCAACATCTAATTCTTCCCTTTATATGGTGAAGGAATATCTAGAGAGAACAGTACAATTAGAGAATGAAAGTCTAGAATATGGAATGTTAGAACTGTAATAAGATAATCTAATCAGTTCCTAATTTGACAAACTAGAATTTCAAAGCTCAGGTTCTTATGAAGGGAAGATTTTTTTGTTTAAATTGAGCAAGATATCTAAAGTGGTCGTGATATAGAGTAGGTATAAACTATTGAGGGAACATGAGTTTCTAATCTGGACCCTAGGAATCTTTTAGAAGCTTCAGAGTCCTAGTTTTATTCACCTATCTACATACACATATACATATATATATACATATACATAAATATATATGTATGTACACACACGTACATAAATATAATATATATATATGGACAGCATCATGAAGAGATGAAGTAGGTTTAGGTTTCAAAGGTAAAATGGATCAAATGAAAGACCATCTATGTGAGAGAAATTGAATGTTTGGTCCAAGGTCACACAAACAATAAGTGATAAAAAACTTGGATTCAAATACATTTTTTCCCAAACCTAGTCTTTAATCATTAGAGCTACACTATATTCTAGAATGATAAGGGTAATCAGTGATAGATACTGATTTCAAAGTAAGGTCCTTCGAGTCCAATCAAAGTATTCCCCCCTTACTCCCCTTGCCCCTTTCACCAAGATCCCAAAAGGGGAATTTTCTTCCATATTGCTTCATTAAAATCTGTCTTTTGCAAACAATTCATCTTATTTTATTTGGTTCAAGAGGTGACAAATCGGCTGAATGGTCATATTTTGCTTGAACTATTGCAAAGTAGACTAAACTGCTTCAAGAAACATCTGATCTTAGTCATTTTTCGATTTCGGCTGACTTTTCTTGACCTTTATTTGGTTTTCTTGGCAAAGATATTAATTTGCTATTTTCTTCTCCAGCTCATTGTAAAGATGAGAAAACTGAGGTAAACTGCACTAAATGACTTATCCAATGTCACACTTTTTTTTAGGTTTTTGCAAGGCAATGGGGTTAAGTGGCTTGCCCAAGGTCACAAGTGCCTGAGGTTGTATTTGAACTCAGGTACTACTGACTAGGGCCCATGCTCTATTCACTGCACCACCTAGCCACCCCAATGTCACACATTTAAAAAATGTCAGATGCCAGATTTAAACTCACAAAGAAGAGTTTCCCTGACTCTATCCACTGTACCACTTTGATGCCCCATGAAGAATAGTGAATTTTCATTATTAGAGGTCTTATAGTTAACTCTAAGTTACTGACATAAATATCACAGAAAGGATTCAGTTATGGAGTTGATGAAATGATTTCTCTGGCCTCTTCATTATTTTGAAATATTTTGAGATTCTCTGATATTTTTTCTTCTCCTTTTCCAAAGTAAAATGCTCTACACTCTTACTCCTATTTGGGCCCTCTGCTTCCCACCTCCTATGCCTTTATCCTTGTACCTAGAATGAATCTCCATTTGCCTGTCACCATTATCAGAAAAAAGAAAAAAAATGGCCCATTCATCAAGAACCTACTCATTTTTCATTCTCCCTCGTTGCCCCACTGTCAGAGATAATGTTTCCTAATCCTATAGTTTTCTTCTAATGTGTATTTACTTTTTTATATACTGTTCTATTTTATACTGTAATTATTTGAATACACATCTTATATTCTACCTAAAGTTTAAGCTCCATGAGGGTAGGAGATGAGAGGTTTTTCTCTGTTCTTCTCTTTTTTAATCATTTGCTATCACCCACCCCACCTACACACACACACACACACACACACACACACACACACACAAACACACACACATACACACACACACACACACACACACACACACACACACACAGACAATCTTGCTTTCTGCTGAAATGAACCAAACAAAATTGATAGCATAATTTTCTTCTCTCAGACTGTAACTTAAAAATTGCTATTTTTTTCACCTAAAGTATGCCATTTGTTATACTACATTTTTTTTGCAGCCAATCTCTTTCTGATTGGTTTTTACAACCTGAGTTTGAACTATATTCCCCAAATAAACACACCTGAAGAATCTATTTATCTCTAGTTGCTTTTTGTTGAGTAAGATATTTTCCTCTAGTATTTGTCCACTTAGAATAATCACACTTTATTGATGTTTATTGCTTTACATGTTTTATAGCTGTTTATGTTTTTTGTGTTTTTTAAAAATCTCTTTTAATATAAACTACTTTAATCATAGGTAAAAATGATTCTATTTATTAAATAATAATTATAGCGCTCTAGGCCCAGGAATGGTCTGATATTTTGTCCTAGCTCTACTATTTACTTATTTGAAGAATAAAGCTAAGTATTTACCCATGTAAGTCAGAACATCAGGTACCTCATCTGCAAAATCACTGAATCTGTGAAATTATTATGATAATAATCACAGAATCAGACATTTCAGAATTTATTCATCACTTAATTTAATCCATATTTTTAAAAATCTACTTTCCTGAGAAGTGTTCATCTATCCTTGACTTGGAGGACCACTGCTCAAAAAACAGTGGCAATAACTAACATTTCAATACCATAAATATATACCTGACTGCAAGTTAAAGACTTTGCAAAAACACAATATTTCTGAGAGGCAGATATTATTATTAGGATCCCTATTTGCAGACAAGGAAACTGAGGCAAATAGAGGAGAAATGATTGCCCAGAGTCCCACAGCTAATAAGTGTCTTCAGTTGGATTTGAAATTAGGGTTACTTGACTCCAAGCCTAACACACTATTTTTACTAGCTATGGCTTAGGGAAGTTCCTTTTATTTTGGGAAATTTCTTATCATTGGGAAGTTTATTTTGTTTTACTTAAGGGAGGATAATTTTTGTTGTTTTGTGACATATTTAATTCTGGCCTCTTGGGCTAAACACAATCACCGTAATCCCTTTTTTAAAGACAATATTTTAAATGCTTAGAAAACTTCTACTTCTCAAAATCTCAATGCTCATGTTAACTTCCTCCACAGAGTTTTTATGAAGAAAACTCTTTATTACAATGTTAATAAATTATTATTAATATTATAGAAAAAACCTGTAATAAAGATTGTGATAATAATAATACATTCTTACTCCCACAAGCCTTTGCTCCCCTTCTTCTTTATCCCTTGAGTATCCACATCCCTAATATTTATCTGCCAATTCTTTAAAGCTCAACTTAAAGACTTCCAAAAGCGAATTAATCACTTTTTCATAGAATCCTCCGGGATATTTTTTATAGCTTTCTAATCTGTTCATCATACATTATAGCTTTGTTGTACTGGATTATATAGCTAAGTGATATAGTGAATAAAGTTATTTGGAGTCAGGAAGACCTGAGTTCAAATCCTACTTTGAATACCAACTAGCTGTGTGATTCTGGGCAAATCACTTCACCTTGATGAGCTTCAGATTCTTCATTTATAATTTGGATGTCACAGGGTTTCTTTGAAGCTCAAATGAGATAACATATACACAGAGTCTTATAAATACTAACAAATGGTTTTTTTATTTTGCAAAAAACTTGTGGTGTAAATGCTAGTTTTTATTATAAATTTTATTTTGATAATGTGGATAGAAAATGGCTAGAAAGGTGCATATTCATTTAAAAAATTAAGTACTTACTACCTATAAGCAACTAGGTTCCCAGGAGATGGAGCACTGACTTAGAATCAGGAAGACTACCTTATGAGTTCAAATCTGGTCTCAGACACTACTAGCTTTGTGACCCTGTGCATATCGTATAACCCTATTTGCCTCAGTTTTCTCATCTATGAAATGATTTTCTTCAGTAACTTTGCTAAGAAAATCTTAAATAGTCACAAAGTGTTGAACAAGATTCACCAATAACAGCAGGACTCAGTGCTAATATCTTAACAGAATATCAAGATAATTAGGCTTATTTCTAACCTTCAAGATGATTACATTCTCATATAGGAAATAAAAGAGATATGAATGCTAACATAGGATAGAAGAGAACAAATCATGAGTAATACGAATAACTGCTTATTGATATAAATCTTTAAAGTTTGTAGACAGAAAAAAAGGAGTGGATAGAAAATTGTCCTTAGAATCAAGAAATCTGAATTTCAACTCTCACCTCTGTCACCAACTAGTCATAAAAGAAAATCATAGATGAAATTTCTGTGATCATCTTTTCAACTTATCCCTAAATCCAAATCTCCTCCTCTATTATTACATGTCTAAGAAATGGGTATCCAGTTCTGCTTAAAGACTTACAATGAGAGGAGACTGTCTAGTCAACCAATTTTATTTTTGGATATTTGGAAAGATTATTTGTTACAGTAATTGCAAATGTGTTTTTCTGTGCCTTCCTTCCATTATTATTCCTTGTCATTTAAAGTCTCAGCATGAAAGAAACTCCCTAAGAAAAGACGTTGTCAAGAAAGTACTAATCTATGTTAGTAGAGGAAGTTTTCTCACAGAAAATTCTTTTAGCCAATTCAAGACCCAATGCAACCAAAAAGTATGGAAGAAATCAAAATGTTTTGAAGTCAGCATTCTACTAGATCTAGAAGGAAGGAGAAAAATGCATTTTTCACAATTTTAATCAACTTAAAACATTAGAGTTCCATAAGAACTGCATACTTCATCTTCCTTCCCTGACTCAAATTTCTTGAAATGTGGTGGTGTCTTAAAAGTGAAAATTCAATGTGGGTGTCTTTATATTCTAAAGAGAGTATTTATCTGTCAGTGTTTTATCACATACATATTTATTATAAATAAAATAGAATTGCAACTAGTGTATGTTTTGCATTTTGCAACAGCAACATTCATTTGTTCATCCTTGCAATAGCTCTTGGAGCAATAAATGATGTGTGTATGGGCATGCAAGTATGTATGTATATATAAAAATATATTTGTATGTGTATAGATATTATATATTTGTGCTTTTGTATGTGTATATGTGTACTTGTGTTTGTGATTGTGTGTGTGTATCTCATAAGTTTTACAGATGAAGAAACTTCAACTCAGACAAGTAAATGCTTTGCCTAATATTTTAGGGTCACTAACAGCAGAACCAGAAAACAAACCCAAATCTTTAGGATTCCTTTGCACAGCTTTTTTTTCCCTTCAGTTTGCTACTGTGCTTTTGAAATGAAAGTCTATGCCTCAATGGTGTATCATCTCTATATACAATATCATTGTATGATATTGGATAAATGTGTGTAAGCCAGTGAATATGTCAGTGTATTATAATGGATGGGTTTCTTTTCAAATAGGATATACCACTGTTTAGTATAGAGAGATAATTTTGATATCTCCAAACCAAGTTTCAAATTCCAGATCTGTCTTTTGCTGCTTGTATGACCATGGAGAAATGACCTTGTAACCAGACATCATTAAAACTTCTCTAGACCTCAGTTTTCTTACTTATAAAATATGCTGGGTGTGATGACATGACTCTCAGATCAATTAAAGTTCTAAAGATTCCCATATTAAGGCTACAGTCAGAGATGTACTTGTATTTTAAGAGAATGAAAATTCACTGAGTGAAAGAGTTGTTTTATAATTGTCTTCAGGTCCAGAAGGACTAGTATAGTGTCTGATACATAATAGATCCTTAAGAATTGATTAATTTATTCAAAATTATTTTGTATCATAATTGTATAGGGTTGGTGCCTCAGTTTTATAGAGGAAGAAATTGATATTCATGAAATTTGTCCACAAGATCATGTCTTATTCAGTCATGTCCATCACATTAACAGAGGCTGAGGGAATCATGAGTAGGTGTAAGTGTCCAGAGTAAGAGAAATAATGACCTTATAGTCTTCTGCTCTTCAAGTTACATGTAGAATAGTACATTCGTTCATTTTTTTTTTAGGTTTTTGCAAGGCAATGGGGTTAAGTGACTTGCCCAAGGTCACACAGTTAGGTAATTATTAAGTGCCTGAGGTCATATTTGAATTCAGGTCCTCCTGACTCCAAAGTTGGTGCTCTATTCACTGTACCATCTAGCTGTCCCCTGAATAGTCCATTCTTCTCTAAACACTGTATTAGGAAGAACAGAGGATATTTGGAAACTATTAGAAAGAAGATGTCTAGGTGGTGAGAAGACTGGTATTGATGTCAAAAGCAAAATTTTTTTAAAAAATTGGGAATTTTAACAAACAAGTTTAAACCAACAGCAATCTTCAGATTTGTGTAGGACTTTCCTGTATATAAGTGATTAGCATAGTTCTCTAGAGCCCCAGAAGAAAGACTAGTGGAAGGAAGGCATAGAAAAACAAATTTGTAATTACTGTCAGAAATAATCTTCCCAACAAACTTATCCAAAAATAAAATTGCTTGACTAGACAGTGAGTCTCCTTTAATTATAAGTCTTTCCATCCTCTCTTCCCATTTCTTAGACATGTAATAAAGGAGATTTGGATTTAAGGATAGGTTAAGTAGATGATCACAGACATTTTATCCAATTTTGATTTTCTGTTATTCTTTGATTAGGTGTTCTAAAAATCTTGCCTATCCACATTGCCAAGGAAGGTATACCAATTCCTGTGTCTAATTTCTGAGGTATTTCAGCCTTCCATTAAAGTTTTCCATTTATCTTTAAATAGTACCTTATGGACAACCTAAGCCAGTATTATTCCTTAATATAGTCTTGTTCAAAAAATATAGTAAGCCCTACACATTTTAAAGAATTAGACACATTTTGAGTTTGGCCAAAGTAAGCAAAAGTGCTAATGGATCCTGAACTCCAGTCAAAAGCATATATGTTTGAGATAATTTATGAACTGCTTTCACAATGTAAAACGTATCTTAGGGGCAGGCAATGTGGGTCTGTGGCTGAAATGCAGCTCTTAGTTTTCTATTAAGCCCAAAATAGTGATCCTTTTTTTAATCAAGACTTTTCCAGATGTTCTATGAGTTGGTCTTGACTGTATTTTTCAGGTAAATGGTATTCTCATCTTATAATCACAGACGTTTTTCAAAAAATCAACAATGTGCTGCAGTGGAAAGCTGGTCTTAGAGTCCAGAAGGCTTGGTTTCAAATCCTATCTTTTATACATAATGGCTATGCAATGTGGGACAGATAACTTAACCTCTCATTGCCCCCAAGTAAGTTTATATATAAAATTGTAGAGAAAGTACCCTTCTGTTTTGAAAGAGGAATTTTCTCACTGGAATAAGAAAATTTGTGTCTATTTTCTTCATGTGTATGTGAAGGAAGAAGAGTGAGGGTAGTGAGTGTTTATAAAATGTCAGGACATTGAAATAAAGGTGATGGTAACATCAGTCTGGTTTTTTTCCCTTTATCATTGAGGGAACATGAGGAATAGACATGGGAATCATCACTGTACAATGGAATGAACACTGGATTTGAATTTAGTGAGTGTGAATTTGAACCTTAGCTCTGTGACTTTGAGGCAAGCTTCTTAATTCCTCTATATGTTACTTTCCTTTTCTGTAATATGAAAGTTGGACAAGATGCCCTTTAAGGTCCCTTCTTATGATCTTATGAAAATAAAAAGATGGGACTAAATTGGAAAATAACATATTTTGCTCTGACTTTCTAAAATTAAAAAGGCAAAAGAATTATGTGAAGACTTAAAAATAATGTGATCAATTTTAATTTCTGGAAAAAAATAAAAAGATAGTACTAAAGGCTGAGGAAGCATATTAAAAATTTGCTTTTTACTTCCTCTAAATATATTAAGTAGCATTTCTTTCTAAAATTTCTTCCTGGATTCTGGAAATAAACCTTTGGAATGTAAAAGTCAAAAAGGTCATTTTTAGGCAAATGGATCAAAAGTATTAAAGAAATTTAACTTTGTATTATTCATATTATTGTCTCCCCATGCATCTGAAATGATTAGAATTAGGATCATTCTTCTCTGATTAGAAAATATTATAATGTTAATGGAAAAGAAGAGATCTCTTTTTTTAATTCTAGGAATATAACAAGTCTTCCAAAAGGGAATTAAATAGTGACTTGGTTACTCAGCAACTCTGTAATGTTAACCAAAACTTTATTTTCACATTCTGTGATTTCCCCTGTCTCCTCATTAAAGATTCCTACTACCTGAAATCTGATGACCTATTCCTATTACCTAACATTTTCTTGAGCAAAAAGTAGTATTGGAAGATAATAAGGATTATGACATTTTAGACATCTCTAAGAGTTAGAAGAGACTTGGGTAATTAGACTAAGGTCAATTAAACTAAATTTCTTCCTAATAGAGAAATGTAAAATGCACTAATATATTGTTATTAATGATTTTTTTCAACAAAGTCAACTCTTGGAAAAAAGAAATAAAATATTATTTATTGGAAGAAATAATTTAATTTCTAAAAAAATAAAAGGAAATAATAAATATAAAGAAAAAGCATTTTTTATGAAGAACACATCATGCTAGAGTAACCATTTCCATTTTTATAAGAAGGTCCAATAAGTAGGTCAAGGGAATGAGTAGCAATATTTTATTAAAATTTTACCAAACTATTTGGAATTTTCAAATGTTTTTCTTGTGCATTAAGTGATTATATGCAGAGTAAAGGGAGCAGAGCCAAGAGAACATTCTACACATTAACAACAACATTGTGAATTGAACAACCTTGACAGATGTAGCTCCTCTCAGCAATTCAGGGAACTAGGACAACCCTATTAGTTAGGCTATGAACAGTGTTATCCCTATCCAGAAGAAGAAAAACAAAAGATAACAACAAGAAAAAATTCTTCAGAATCTGATGAACAGCACATTCACTTTGTAAAAAATGTCCTTTTTTGTACTTTTCCCCTTAAATCCAGTACCTCATACCAAAAATGACTAATCTGTAAACATGTGTAACACAAATGTGTATATATAATACTAACTTGACTGCTGCTGAAGGGAGGGATGTGGAAAGAGAGGATGGAAGGAAATTTTGTTATTTGAAAATACACATGTGCATATGCTTTGAATGTTGAAAAGTTTTAATAACTTGTATTAGGAAAAATAAAATATCAATTAAAAATAAAGTGGTTGTGTGTCAACCAGATTGATAGTATAGCTAGATAGGTTCAGAAGTGGCTGAATCACCAAATCTAAAGAGAAGTCATTAATGTTTAATATTAACTTGGAAGGAGCTCTCCTTTGCCCTATGTTAATCAATACATTTACTGATGACTTCGATAAAGACAAAGCTGGAGTGTTTAACAGACTTGCAGATTATACAAAGCTTTCAGGAATAGAAAGCTAATGAACTGGATGAAAAGTCAGGATGTGTGTCTCATATAAGATTTCTTTTTCTTGCTTTTTTTTTTTAGTTTTTTGCAAGGCAAATGGGGTTAAGTGCCTTGCCCAATGCCACACGGCTAGGTAATTATTAAGTGTCTGAGGCCGGATTTGAACCCAAGTTCTCCTGACTCCAGGGCCAGTGCTTTATCTACTGTGCCACCTAGCCACCCCATCATATAAGATCTGAGAGAAATTTATAAAGATTAAATGGTATCAAATCATTCATTAAATCCCTATTACATGTGAAGGATACAAGGACAAAATCATAAGTTCTTCCTTCAAGAAACTCAGTTCTACCAAGAAGATGCATTGTATGGGTGTTCTTACAGGAGAAAGGGAGCAATAACAACTAGGAAGATCACAAAAAGCTCCTAGTAGGAAATGACCCTTGAATTAAACTTTGCAAGTAACTGGATTCTAGGAGGCAGAAGTGAAAAGGACTTACATTTCTTATGAGGTCAAAAGAGATTGCTTGTGGATGGCATTTCACAAACATTAAAGCCCTAAATGAGTGCTGATTGTTTTTATTAGTTATTCTTCCAAACTTGAGCTAAGAGTTCTACAATGCCATAGAGAAAGGATGCAAAATGTTGGTCTTAGGGAACAGACAGTGGGATAGTCTGACCAGAACATAGAAAATAGGAAGGGGAGAAATCGGGAAACAAGTCGGGAAAGGTAGGTGAAAGGAAATTTCGAAAAGCTTTAAATGTCAGGGTGAAGAGCTTATCTTTTATTCTAGAGATGGGAGGAAATCAATGGAAAGTTTTGAATAGGATCATCACATGCTCAAATCAATGTTTCAACAATATTAAATTGGCAGCCAAGTGAGAAACTGGAGAATTGAGAGAAGAGAGATTGAGTGGCTCTTGCAATAGTTCAGACCAAAGGAATAAGAGTTTATATGAGGATATTCATTGTGTGAGTGGGGTGAAGGGGAGAACAGGAAAGACAATAGAAAGCTAACATTGACCATACTTGGCAGCTGATTTGAAATAGGAGAGGAAAGGGGAAAGAATTAAAAAGGATCCTGAGTTTGTGAATATGGGTGAATGGAACAATGATGATTACCTTAAGTAAAGATAAGAAAATTTTATGTTTTTGTCCTTCTTTCTCAAAGAAGAACTTGACATCAGGGAGGTGATGCCATGACAAGAACATGAATTGGATTTGGGTGAGGGGATGCTATACTAAGTCACCTGTTTCATTTTCTCCTCCAGAACCATCAGGATCCATGGGCCAGATATAGGTCAGGACAGCAGAAATGGCCTTGGATGCAAGGCAACCAAGGTCAAGTGACTTGGCCAAGGTCACACAGCTAGTAAGTGGCAAGTACCTGAGGTGGAATTGGAACCCCTGTCCACCTGACACCAAGACCAGTGCTCCATCCACTATGCCACTTAGGTGTCCAGATGTTACCATTCAAACCTCACCTGAAGGAACTGAAGTTGCTAAGCCTCAGGGACTTAGGGCACAATCATTTCAAATATTTCAATTGCTGTCAGGAGATGGATAGAAATGGTTTAACTAATGCTTGGTCCAAAGTACAGAACCAGAAAATAGAATTTACAAAAAAGCAACGCTAAACTTGTTACAAAGAAAAGCTTGCTAACAGAGTTATCAAAAAAAGAAATCGTACCCCAAAGAGCTGCTCCTCACAACAGGTCTTCACACTTTACTTGGGAAGTCTTGCTCCGATATGGTTTGGACTAGATGGCTTGTGATGTTCCTGTCAATTCTGTGATTCTGTGATACTCTAAGGATGCTCACCTGTACTTCTGTCTATACTCTTGAGATTAATTTTGGAATTCATTTCTCTGTAATGAAAAATGCTCTTCACCTGGTTCTTTAACCCTTCTCACACTTTAATACAATTACCTATTCTTTAATATGCAAAAAGATTTCTGTTAATTGTCTAGTTTATCTTAGTACATTTATTTTACCAGAAGCTTACTTTAAGGTCAACAGTAAAAGACCAACTTACAATATAAAGAAAACTTTAGAGAAAGATTCTTAATAAATTCAACTTCCTCAAGTGAAGTATGAAAGGATAAAACTGAATCTATTCCACCATTATTAAATAAGTACATGTCCTGCTGAGTATAACATATTACAAAAATTGCTTCTGATAAAATGTAAAAAATATCAGAAATATTAATGAGCAAATAACATGGCCTTGTCATGTAGCCAGGTCATGGACAGGTAGGCCAAAAACTGTAGTAGCTTAAAGGATAAAGAGAAAGATCAACATGTTACATAAACTCTATGAAAAAGAAAGTTCATCAAGAAAAACAATTAAGTGAAGTCAAAGCAGTTATATAGTAGTATATATAACAGTGGTGAGAAGTAAAGGCATAATAAATCACCATGATAGCAAAAAGATTTAGGATGAGTGAAGCCTAGGAAAAGATGGAATAGGAAATTTTTGTCAGATATAGAAATGTCAATTTTAAATTAAGGATGAGGAATTCTTTCAGATGATGATGATATCCAACACATGACCATCCCTATGGGTGACTGAAATAGAATGAAGGAATAATAGGACCTAAAGAGATGGAGGACTTGGGATATTAGGGAGGGTTTATTATTACCTTCTTGTTTTCATTAATTATCTAATAATAAACAAATTTGAAAAACATTTCTGTAAAGTCCTAAGTTCAACATTTGTGCAAGTGACATTCCATTATGAATCTAACACAAACTAATTGATCGATACTGACAAAGCTCTTATGCAATATTTTACAATTTTTCCTTAACCATCACTTTACAACTTGAGCTAGGGAGGGATAAAATGAAAAGGTACACAATGTGGGAAAACGATAACGAATTCTTTACTTCAACAAAAGTACATATTTATTAAGCCATGACATTTGTATGCAGCTGCACCTGTCATAAGCATGATGTCAAAAGCACTTCTTTCAAGAATATAGTACAGAAATAAGCATATATAAAACAATCAACAATATGACTTTGGAATCAACAGCAGCCATTATTAGAACTTCAATAATTCCACCAACTATCATTTAAAAAACTTACAAAGATTATTTTGTCCAATGTATACAAAAGTTATCTACAAATTTCACTGTATGGATGTAATAGAATTTTAATGCATTATAAGAAATTATGAATAGGAAACATGATCAAGGAAACATGAGATTTATATAAACTGATAAAGAATGAAGTTAGCAGTACTAGAAGTATATATATACATATAATAACAGTCATTATGTGCTATTTTTATCTAAATAAATTTAATAGTTTGGCAAAAGCTAAAGAAATGAATTTTAGTTCTGAGGAATTTAAAATGGCCAGGGAATAACCTGGTAGAATCCCCTATGTAACTATACATGTATGTCTAAGCTCAGGAAGGAGAAAAGCAGTAGATGTTTATACCTGGAGTTATCTATATAGAAACAATGCTCAACTGCTAAAAGGAGCTGCTTCTGTCAAGGTTTTTCATATCACAATGTTGTTGTTAATGTGTACATTGTTCTCTTGAAAATCTGATTTTTTTAATAGATTGCATACTCAATATGATTTAGCAGTTATGACTGCTAAGTATGCTAAGGCAATGATGGACTAAATTAAGTACTTCTAGGACAAGTGACATAATGGTCTTATTCTACTCTGTCATGGTTAGACCACAGTAATATAAATGATAGTTACATAATAATACATAATAATATATAATATATGATATAAACTATATAATAATGTTATATAATAATTATAGCATAAAATATTATGCTCAGATTTGAGTACCATATTTTAAGAAAGTCACTAATAAGCTAATGAGAAGGATTAGAACTGAAACCAGGTTATGAGATCTTCAATCCATCTCTCTTTTCATTATACTATTCCATTCACTCCCCACCTTCCCCTTGATAACCTGGAGAGCATCTAGAAGAAAACTGCTATGTTAATGATAGACTATAAAATCTTGATATGAAGCTATGGTGAAAGAAAATGGAATGTTTAGTCTGGAGAAGAGACATAGGAGACCATCCTTAAATATCTGAATGATTGTCATGTTCAAGAATTGTTAAACTTTTGTTCCCCAGGGTCAGAAATTAGAGCAATGAATGGAAGTTGACCTCATATTAGAAAAAGTTGTGAGATGGAAAGAAACTTGGATACTAGCCCCTTCATACAATCATACATTTACTTTCAATAACACTTGATATTAGAATTTCCCTATTTAAGTGATGAGGTTTGACTCTGGTTTCCAAGCAGCTTATCAACTTTTTAAGTACTGTCTACTGTCTTTCAGCATTTTTGTCCAGTTTCTGTCAACCATGAAATGTGTTTTATATGGTAGCTTTTTAAAGGGCAGGATGATCAGAAAAAAAAAAATAATCCAAAAGAGGTAGAAAGGAAAGGTTTAATGGAGAGAGGATGTAAGAAAGATTTGTTATAATTTTGTTGAGGTGCCTAAATAAGAAAAATTTTAGCAGGAATTAAAATATTTTGTGTCTTTATAATTAGGAGAATATTGCTTACATTCATATCATATAATGAAATATTTGTCATTCATTTTCTTTGCATCAGAACATTATTTACCTGGTGTGAGTGCTATTATCCTCATTTTTGTATGAAGAAACCAAGGATTGGAGAAATTAAATGACTGGCAAAGGTAAAGTAAGTAAAGTAAGATTTTGACCTACATCTTCTGATGCAAGGAGCAAATCTTTACTAAGGTCTTTGTGACTGATTTAATACAAGAAGTAAGAGACTGGAAGAATGGATGACTGTGTGCACCATGGACTCATTTTCTTTTCTTTTCTTCCATTTTTTTTTGCAGTGAGTTCCTAATTCTGTGTAATAAAAATAAGAAAGTTAGTAGCATAAAGTGGTTTGGGGTCCGGGAGAGAGACATGTAGTGAAATGAAGAAATAGGTTTTAAAAGTATGCAGATGTCTATCTGAAACCATCAACAAGCATTATATGCAATGGGTTTAGTCTAGAAGCATTCCCAATAAGATCAGGGTGAAACAGGGATACCAGTTATCACCACTACTATTCAATGTTGAATTAGAAATGTTAACTTCAGCAATGAGAGAAGAAATAGAAACTGAAGGTATTAGAATTGGAAAGAAATAAAACTCTCTCTCTTTGCAGATAACATGATGGTATACCTAGAGAACCCTAAAAAAACCATCTAAAATTACTACTGGAAACAATTAGAAACTTTAGCAAAGTCATAGGATATAAATTAAACACACATAAATTCTCAGCATTTTTTATATATTACTAACAAGATATAGCAGCAACTATAAAACACTTCACACAAATAAAAATCGGAACTAAATAACTGGACAAATATCAACTGCTCCTGGATAAGCTGAGCTAAGATAATAAAAATGCCAATTCTACCTAAATTAAACTACTTATTTAGTGCCATAACAATCAAACTTCCAAAAAATTACTTTAGTGAGCTAGAAAAAATTTGTAACTAAATTCATATAAGGGGGAAAAACTCAAGAATATCAAGGGATTTAATGGAAAAAATGCAAAAGCAGACAGCTTAGCCTTACCAGATCTAAAATTATATTATAAAGCATCAGTCATCAAAATTGTCTCACTAAGAAACAGAGTGGTTCATCAGTGGAATAGACTAGGTGCAAAAAAGATAGGAGGAAATGATTGTGGTAATCTTCTATTCAATAACCTCAAAGAACCTAACTTCTGGGATAGGAACTCATTCTTCAATTAAAAACTTCTGGGAAAAAAAAAAGAACTTCTGGGAGGGGGCAGTTAAGAAAACTGGAAGACAGTGTAGCAGAAACTTGAATTAGAACATCCCACACCCTTCAAGATAAGATCAAATTTGGTGCAGGATTTAAACATAAAAGACAATATTATTACAAGCAAACTAGGAGAAAAAGGAATAGTTATGGAAAGGGGATCACTTTATGACCAAGAGAGAACTTCATCAAAAAAGAACTAGATAATTTTGATTACATTAAGTGAAAAAGCTTTTGCACAAATACAACCACTCTAACCAAGATCAAAACAAATGTAGTAAATTGGGAAACACTTTTTACAACTAGTATTTCTGAGGAAGGACTCATTTCTGAAATGTTTAGAGAGCTGAATCGAATTTATAAAAAAAATCAAATCATTCTTCAATTGACAAATGGTCAAAGGATATGCAAAGGCAATTTGCAGCTGAGGAAATCAAAGCAATGCATAATCATATGAAAAATTGCTCTAAAGCATTACTGATTAGAGAAATGCAAATTAAAGTATCCCTGAGGTACCACCTTATACCTCTCAGACTGGCCAATATGACCAGAAAGGACAATAATCAATATTGGAATGGATGTGGGAAATCTGGGACACTAATGCACTGTTGGTGGAGCTGTGAACTCATCCAACCTTTTTAGAGAGCAATTGCACCCAAAGGTCAATAAAAATATACATACCCTTTGATCAGTAGCAAACCTATTGGGTCTATACCCTGAAGAGATCATGAAAAAGTGTAAAAATATCATTTGTACACAAATATTCATAGTAGTTCTGTTTGTGGTGGCAAAGATTTGGAAATTGAGGGGATATCCATCAATTGGTGAATGGCTGAACAAATTGTGGTATAAGAATTTTATGGAACACTATTGTTCTATTAGAAACCAAGAAGGAGGGGATTTCAGAGAAACCTGGAAAGCTTTTGAGGGAGATGAGCCGAATAAGAAAAACATTGTACACCCTAACATCAACTGTAGGTTATGATCAAACCTTAATGGACTTGCTCATTCCATCAATGCAATAATCCAGGAAAATTTTAGGGTATCTGCAACAGAGAATACCATCTATGTCCAGAAAAGAACTATGGAGTTTAAACAAAGACCAAAGACAATTACCTTCTATTTTTAAATAAGTTATCTTATGTATACTACATAATTTTGCCATCTCTAATATTTTATTTCTTCCTCAAGGATGTTTATTTTCTCAACATGTTCAATTTCAATCAATGCTTAACTTGGAAACAATGTAAAGATTATTAGATTGCCTTCTGTTGGGGGGAGGGAGGGAAGGGAGGGAGGGGGAAAATTGTAAAATTCAAAACCTTACAAAAATGATTGATAGAAACTACTATTGTATGTAATTGGAAAACAAATAAAATATTTATAAAAAAAGTATACAGAGAGACTTAGGCAGGCAGATCACATAGAAAATAATGACTCAGGCTCTATTCAGACTGTTATATTCAGTGAATTATAACAGACTAAGCTTTGCTCCACAAAGGTGATATGAGAATTTATCTTCCTTCTCTATAGACATAGAAGACAATGGATCTGAAACACTGCATAGACTGCAATCTGAATGAAGAAAGGAACTATATGTTCATCATCTTTGGGGTCCCAATAAGTGTTTGGCACAGTGTCTTGACCATACTAAAATCTCAATAAGTGCACTTAGAATTTATGAATATGATTTTGTGAAACAATACTTTAAGGAATTGTTGCTTCCTATGCTATCACAAAAAGTAAGTTATTTTATTTTAAACCCTACAAAATTCTTCCTTTCCTTTATAGTTATTTCATATAGGACTTTTTTTCAAAAAGTATACCCTCTTCCTCTCATAAAATTTTGATTATCTGATTTCATAAAATTTTACTTTTATAAACTGCAGATGCTGTACTATATTCTTCAAAAAGGTTCAATTATTAGTTATTATATAATTTAAATCTAACTAGGAATGGTTTAAATCCAGAATGTCACCGTGACCTCAGTAATTCTTCAAGATACCAGAGATGTCTATAAGAAATTTGGGGTTTCTCCACATTCTTGTTTTGGATCTCCACACTTATGTGTTGTTTTGGCTCTATCCAAGCCTGTGTTTTGGATTTCCTATTACTGAATGTTTATATTTGCTAATATCCATATCAATCAATCTTACCTCATTTTACCCTGTTGGTAAAATTGCTTATCCATATTTCTGTGATTCACGTGCAGGTTGTTGCTGTTCAGAACTTTCAGCCATATCTAACTGTTCATGATCCCAATGGTATTTTCATTGTAAAGATATTGGTATGGTTTACCCCTTTCCTTCTCATGTTCATTTAACAGATGAAGAAACTGAGGCAGACTTACCCAGTCACACATCTATTAAGATTTTAATTCAGAACCAAGAGAGAGCAATGTATACATTAATGAGAACATTGTGAGATGATCAACCTTGATGGAGGCAGCTGCTCTCAGCAGAAGTTCAGAGAGCTAGGATAGGGGTGGCTAGGTGGTGCAGTGGATAGAGCACCATCCCTGGAGTCAGGAGTACCTGGGTTCAGATTTGGTCTCAGACATTAATAATTAATTACCTAGCTGTGTGGCCTTGGGCAAGTCACTTAACCCCATTTGCCTTGCATAAAAACCTAAAAACAAAACAGAGCTAGGACAACCCTATTAGACCAGCCATGGATGGTCTATAACCATGAAGAGGAAGAAAAACCAAACTAAAAAATAAAACAAAATCCTTCAGAATCTGATGAACATTGTATTCACTTTTTAAAAAATATCTCCTATGTGTTTCATTCCTTTAATCCTAATTCCTCCTGCTGAAAATGACTAATTTGTAAACACGTTTAATACAAATGTGTATGTGCAATATTCACCTGACTGTTAGACATTGAGGGGAGAGGAGTGGGAAGGGAGGGTGGAAGTGCAGATGCTGGCTACTTGAGTTTGGTTCTGCCTATGAGGAATTCAGACCCAGGAAAGCGAGGGTAGAAAGAAAATAAAAATATATTAAAAGAAGTTACAACACCTAAGAAAATGATAAGTAAAAATAGGTAGGTAAGAAGAGGTTAAGGAAAAGTCATGTGTATTTGGCAGGTCAGCTGGCAGACTTAGCTGAAGTTTGGAGAGAGAGAGAGAGAGAGAGGGAGAGAGAACATAAATTTTCTGATTCCAAACTGAGTTTATAAAAATGCCTTTTGTTGAATAAACTGAAACTATCTCCTGGTTAAGCTGTGTGGGAGAATTAATATAGGATCTTCCCAGGCTTTTGTTATACTCCCTTTTCTGATTGCAATCACTTGCTAAGATGTGATTTCAGAAATTAATTTTTTTTTATTGCTACCTTGTCTTTCTGAAGTGGTAATGGATACATAAAATGGCGAGGGAGTAGAAATTTGGTTTCATACAGACTCACAGTCAATTTTTCCTTTTTATTTTTCCCCCCTTTGGCAATCAATGTTCCCTATTGCTGTAGTATACCTCCAATTGATCAGACTGCTGTGAGAGCCCCTTTGAAATCTTTGGGGTGATAATTTAAGTGAAATGGAAATGGAGAACAGGAAAAGGTCACATCCTTGGAAATCTTTCTTTGTAAAGGATTGTCTTGGCTGCCTAATAACATGGCACAGAGGGAATCAGTGTGACAATTAAGTTTGCAATCTTGTTGTACCTCGGGAATCCTGGTAAATATTATCTCTATTCCTCCATAATAGTCAGTGTGATAAATTCGTCAAACCCTGAAACCTCGTGTCAGCTTTTATTTGGCTTTGACAAGCCCAGTTGTGAGAGGGGAAAAGCTTTTTTTCCCCCTCCTCTGGTCATGCCTGACTACTTATTTAAAATATTTTGTTAGAATACAAAGAGATGTGGGAAGCCATGTATGAAGTAATACAAATTAAAGAAAGTAAAATCAAAACATCAGTACCTATGCTTAATAAAACTATACTTATCATAACAGGAACAAAACCAAAACTGGAGAAAAAGGGGGGGACAAGGAATATAGGACCATGCCTATATCATCTATAATTAGACTGATTGTTCTCTTGAACTCAGTTCTGAGTTTCAGTGTGCTATTCTGATCAGATGTCTGAAAAAAAAAGAAAGGTATAGCATTAATGTGACAAGCTCCTAGGAACAGTTAAATGTGCCTGTTTTTAACAAGATTCCCAGAAGGGTCAAAATAGTCCAGGTCTGAAAAGTAGCATATTGAAGCACCAGTGGTGATCAAAGTGGTTGGGTCAGTAATCCTTCCCTTTCTAGCCAGGACAAAATACAGAGATCCAGACAAGTATTTCCTTGCTTTCTAGATTTTTCCTCAGATATTTTGGGTATTTGCAACTCCTTGGAATGGGATTTACATTTTTATTTCCTGTTGAATTTTGTTTTCCAATAGAAATTTATTGGTTTTTAAAATTTATTTTCATTTATATATATATATATATATATATATATATGTATATTTTTATGTTACAAAATTTCCTTCCCACCCTCCCTTCCTACCCTGCCTCCCCTCAGCGGCAAATAGTCAGTTTAGCATTATGCACACATATTTTGATAAGTATATTTATGGATTAGTTATTATTGGTATGAGGAATGAGGATTAAGGGAAAGAGATAATAAGAGATAATTTTTTAAAGTGTTCATCAGATTTTGAAGGGTTGCTTTTTGTCTGTTTTGTTTTGTTTTTCTTTCTCTGGATGGGGATAACATTGTCCATAATCAGTCTAATACAGTTTCCGAGCTCTCTGATGCAACTTTATTATACAAACATTTACTACAAAACAGTTTAAGCTAAATTAATTGAAGAGACAAATTAGTCTATTCCCAAAAGAAGGAAGAAGAAATGTTAATTTGAGAAAGTGGCTATTTTAAAGACAAATGGGGGGGGGGGGAGAAGAAGCAGAGGCCAAAGCAGAATAAGAACAAGAACAAGAAGGAAGAAGAACAAAAATAAAAGTGATCCAATAAAAGAGGAAGTTGTTTTATTGTGTTCCTTGCAATTTTATTGAAATTGTTTCAACTTTTTATCCTGAATCGCTAAGATATGTTCTCATCAGTAAATATAGTTTTCCCCTTCTATAACTATCTTTATACATTTAATTTCTTTCTCTTGTATTGCTTATCACTAGCATTTAAGAAAAAAATAACAAGAGGAAAAGTGAGCATTCTAGCTTTCTCTTTGTGTATAATGGGGGGGGACTTTTTATATCTCCTCATCATTTATGACAATTGTTTTTGGTTTCAGATGGGTATTTTTATGATATTAAAAATATACTTGCAGGACTATATAGAGTTTTTAGCATTATTCTTTTTCAAAGGTCTTTTCCACTTCTATTTAGATAATCATGAGGCCTAGAACAATTTTTTTTAATATGATTAATCCTATTATTGTACCTCTAATATTAAACCATATCTGCATCATGGCCATAAATCTAACAGTATATTGAATGATTTCCTAGATCAATGTCTATATATTCTTTGACAAGATTTCTTTAACATTGTAAATCTATATTGATTAATAATACTATTCTTTTGTTTGTTTTCTATGATTTCTTTCAGTGTTAGGTAGTTTCCTTATTTTTCTCTTTTGTGTTGTGAATGTGTTATGAATCTTGTGATGGTGATGGTGGTGGTGGTAGTGATGATGCTAGTGGTGGATCTCTTTTCTTCTCCTTTTTTCTTTTTCTTTTCTTGTGATTCTTTCTTCTTCTTCTTCTCTTCTTCTTCTTCTTCTTCTTCTTCCTTCTTTCTTCTTCTTCTTCCCTTCTCTTCCCCCTATTTATCTGTAAAATAGCCATTTTTCAAATTAACATTTCTTCTCCCTTCTTTTAGAAACACACTAATTTTTCTCTTCAATTAATTTAGCTTAAGCTGCTTTGAAGTAAGATTATTCCTACTAATTCTCTTCCTCTCACCCTCAAGTTCTATTCCCATGCTATGATTATCCTTTCCCCCTAGTTTTTCTTAAATTTTAACTTAGTAGTTTTGATAGTTTGTTTTCCTTTCTTCTTTTTATCTTATTTAATTTTCTCCTATTTCCCCCTCTCAGTCAAATAACCAAGTACAATTGTTTTACTTTTCTTCAATCTATTTTATTTAGCAGATTGTTTATTTTATTTTATGGGTTTTTTTAAAACATTACTTTCCTTCATTCTTTTCATTATTATTTTCCTTCCTTTTACTATATATTCTAGGATTTTATTTTTTTATTCATGGCTTTTATATTTATTTATTCCTTCTTAAATGTCTATATTCCAATGACTTTTCTTCTTTTTACTCTTCTAAACAGTGAATAAATAGTTATTCTGTAGATTTTCTTTTTGTACTCTCCTCCCCCTATTTTGCATTTCATATATATATATATATACATCATTTTTGTAGGTAATCAAGAGGATATTACCCCAGTGGTAGAAATTGCTATGTATTTTATGATGATATCTTTTATTAACCTTTGCCTACCCTATGAGAATACATTTCTATTTGGTAAGATATAACCTCAGAGCCCATGCACATCAAATTCCCTGAGTGTCAGTTGGTCCAAAGAGCTCTGATTCCCTTTTTCCTGAGGAAGAATGATTGGTCATTCTAAATAAATATCTCTGCATATCCTGCCCATTTTAATGTCTCCGTCTCTGATAATAAAATATCTCTCCCCACAGAGTGTTCATCTGTTGCACTCCCTTCTGCCAGTGAATTATAATGTATTCTTTTCTTTCCTTCTGTTCTTCTCTCTGCTTTTGCATACTTACTCATCCTCTTGTAGGCTCTTCTTTCTAAGAAACCATAGGAGTTATTCTCACTTTACTAGTAACCTTTGATTTGATTCAGGTACATCATATTTACACCTCTATCTTCATTTTTCTGCCTCTCCCTCTTACAGATCCTCCTATTATGTAATTGAAGCATTGATTCAGTTGTAATTGATGTATTATGAAGTTTAATATGTCTGTGTCAAGCTTAATTGTATTTTTCAAATAGATATGTTGAGTTCTGATTTCTATCGTGTTTCATTGACTAATTTTAGAAAAATAAGCTTCTGAATTTTCACTCTTCTGTTATTTCACCGTTCATGTCTTGGTTACTGAATATGTTTATATTTCTTATATTTTTATTTCCTCTGGTGTTTGAAAGATAAATAGTTTATTCAGGTTTGTCTTTCTTTCCTGACATGTTTTGAACACTTAAAAAAAATTGAATGTTCATCTTTTTCATTAAAGGTTATGCACAGGGTTTGTTAGCTTGAGTTGCATCTTGAGGTTGTTTACTATTTGGAACCTTTTCATTCCTTCTTACCATTTTTAGCAAGCATGTGTAATTTTCTTTGGAATGCATATATTGATTTGTAGAATTCTGGCCTCTTTTAGTTGACCTGGAGACCATATTTCTTTCTGTGATTAATAGCTTCCCTTTTTGTTTCAAATGATCGCATTCAAAGTCTTTGATTGATCTTTTATTATTCTGGAATCTTAAGTAATTTCAGTCTTTTTGCCCTCAATTTTTCCAAATTGCTAATCTCTGTCCATGCTCCTAGTGAATTCTAAAACAAATTCTAGGAGAGTGATTCAGGAATAATCTGGAGAGGTGATCTAGTTCCCTCTGTTCCTTAGTTGTTGTTTTTTTCTGTTTTATAAAGAACATTATTTTAACATAGAGGATTGTAATAACCAAAGCAAGCTTCTGCCTTTAGTTATTCTGAGGCATTGGGGAAAGGTGTGGAATAGAGATGAGTTCTATTGCAAACTAGCAGATAAGCTTTTGCAGTCCCATTAAAGTGTGGTGGCTGGTGGGGAAGGTTTGCTGATTAATCTGATTATGATTTAAGGTTTTATCTTTGCTTTTGTTCACAATTTTGTTTTTAACCTTGTTAAAGTTCTAAATGTCCAAGTACCTGGAGACTGCTGAAAATTTTTTTTCTCTTACACAAATACCTATTTAGAGAAAGTTGAGAAGTTGGGAGGATTGAAGAAATATTCCAAATATCTCACTTTCTAATTGAGAGAAAATCGTGTATATAGGGGAGAAAATATGTATATTCATAAGTACATATAGGTGATGTACAAAGGGGATGCAAACTAAGTAGGTATGCTGTTGTTATTGCTGCTGTTCAGTCATTTTAGTCCTATCTGATCTTTCATGACCCCATCTGGGTTCTCTTGGCACAGATACTGTGGTAGATTTCCATTTCCTTCTCTAACTCAATTGAGTGATGAAAAAAACTGAGGCTAACTAGATAAGTAACTTTTCCAGGATAGCTCAATTCATAAGTATCTGAGACTGGATTTGAACTTAGGAAGTTAAGTCTTCTTAACTTCAGAGCTAGCATCCTATTATTGTTCTACTTCCCTGCCAGATATACCATACTGGAGGTTATGAAGCAAAACCTAGATTACTATTTCCTGAAGATGTAGTAGAAAATATTTATTACCAGGCACAGGTTTGAATAAAGTTCCATGATTCTAAATGTAGTAGATTGTATAAAATAGATTTTTTTATGCCCTTTGGTTTTCTAAATTCTTACTTTCCATTTTCCTTTTTTATGCAGGGGGAAAAGATGAGAGAATTGTGATTGTAACAAAGAAAATTGGGTGGAGATGTAAATTGACTACTACCTATTCTTGAGATGTAAATTGACCAGAAGCAGAGAATTGTGATTGTAACAGAAACAATTCCTAATTTTAAAGGCTGCTCAAATTGGGTGGAGAACCCCATTCTTGATATAGCATAGAGTCATTGTTCAATGTAAAATTTGTATCCTGATCTCCTTAGGCTTTACCCTCCATCTAATTCCTGGTACAGTATAAGGGAAGGGAGTTTGCCTTTTGCCCTCTGGCTGAGAAGCAAGACACAAAAACCTGGATTGGACTAGATCTCAGGGTAGCCAGTCTTCTCTGACCTGTGGCCCAGCCAATGCTTGGCTGTTTCCCTGTTTCTCTCTCTCTCTCTCTCTCTCTCTCTCTCTCTCTCTCTCTCTCTGTCTCTCTCTCTGTCTCTCTCTCTCTCTCTCTCTCTCTCTCTCCCTAGTCCTTCTGATTTCCTAATCTCTGCCAGAATATCCTGGTTGGCTTGCCATTTATTCAGTCCTTGACTACTTGAATTTGGTTCTGCCTATGAGGAATCATTATTCAAACTCAGGAATGCAAGGGTGGAAATAAAACAAAAAATTATTGAAAGTTATAAGACATAGGAAGGGCTAGGGGGGAGAGAGAGAGAGAGAGAGAGAGAGAGAGAGAGAGAACAGCATGCAGCATTGGCTGGACCACAGGTCAGAGAAGTCTGGTGGCCCTGAACTGGAGTCCAACACAGGATTTTATGCATTGCCTGTCATCTAAAGGGCAAAAAGTGAACTCCCTTTCCCTATAATGAACCTGGAATTAGGTAGAGGGTAAAACCTAAAGAGATCAGGTTACAAATTTTACATTGAATAATGAATTAATGGTATATCAAGTTTGAGCAGCCTTTAAGATTAAATTCTTTCTGTTACAATCATAATTCTCTACTTCTAGTCAATTTACATCTCTACTCAATTTTCTTTGTTACATTCACAATTCTCTTCATCTTTCCCCTGCATCACTTTCTTTACCAGCATATTTTTTAATGTCATGAGCTATAGATTGGTATAGTGGAAAGAATTCTGACCCTGAAGTCAGAAAATCTGGATGCACTTTCTGTCTCTGACCCATCCTTGTTCTGCAACCTTGGACAAACTACTTTATTCTCTGAACCTCATTTTCCTTATCTATATAATAAGAGTTGTCCAATGAGATCTCTAAGAGTCCTTTTTAGCTCTAAAGGCATGATTCTATGAGTTTCTCCTATTAAATACTAAATTCTCTCCATCTTTTGCAAACCAATTCAATTGTTTCCTCCTTTCTGAAAACTTTGTTGCTTCAATCCAAATTTCAAGCAAATTCAACAAACTTTTATTAAGTCCATATTCCACATGAATAAGGGTGTGTGTGAGTGGGATAGTTAATATGACAAGTACAAACATGAATATGTCACAATTCATTTTCTCAAAGAGATTGTAACTCAAACTCTTCTGATACTTGCTGATGGTGAAGTGGTGATGATGAGTTGTCAGAGGTTATACCAAAGAAATGTTTGGCTATCCCTGACAAGCTATAAAACCTTTGAGACTTGTCCTGGCAGCACACACTGAGTTTAGAGATGACTTTTCTGCTTGTTTATTTATTTGTTTGTTTTTTAATTCAGAATAATATTTGATTTATTTAGGAGGAAATATTCATGAATTGTACAACTACCAATATATCAAAATAGAGATTATATATGCAAATATTATAAAGAAAAATTAACTAGGAAAAAAGTATAAAAAAGTATACAAAGAAGTCACCATGAAAGTGTGTAGAGGGAGATCTTTGTCTACTAATGAACCAATGAACCAATCAACCTCCAAAACCCTTTTACAAATCAATATGAAATAATCAACCAACAGTTTTTTAAAAATTCTAATAAGTGCAAAACACTATGCTAAGTGCATTTTGAACAGAAAACTATTTTAAGAAGGTCATGCCTTCAAGGAGAACACAATTTGAGGGCACATAAACAGATATAAAACTTGTAAACATAATTTAACATAATAGTTGATGTGTATTGAATACACAAATGAGAGGCACAAGATTAGATGCTCTTGTACTTCTGAGGAGATATAATTTTCTAATTTTTTTATTTATTTAAGGCAATGGGGTTAAGTGACTTGCCCAAGGTCACATAGCTAGACAATTATTTTGTGTCTGAGACTGAATTTGAACTCAAGTCCTCCTGACTCCAGGACCTGTTCTCTATCCACTGTGCCACCTAGCTGCCCCTTAGGAGATATTGTTATGGATTGATGCAGGAAGGGGATATTTCTTCAGAAATGGTGGAACTTGAGCTATACCTTTGAGCTTAAATAGTGATTAGATCTATGGAAAGCATGACAGAAAGAAGGATACTGTGAGAAAATTATACATCAGAATTTGGAAGCAGTATTTAGGGCTAATAAAGGACCAGTTCAATTAGAATAAATTGATCCTCTAGGAAAATGGGAGTATGTAATGCTATTTTTTTTTCAAATTGACCTCATTTGTCAGGGTCCATGGTCTCAATTTACCTATTTCAACATTATTTACCTCATCTATAAAGTGGGAATGTTAGCACTTTCTTCACAAGAGTGTTCAGAAGATCCTTGGAATTAATATTTCTAAAGGGATAAAAAAAGTCTAACAATTAAAGCAGTGCAGAAGTGAATTGTGCTTGTAGTGAGGTGGTAGCTTTCTAGTGGCCGGCCAATTTTCTCCTTCCCTCACCTTACTTGGAAATCTCTAAACAAAACTGTCTGGCCTTTTGTCAAGTATAGAGAAGTGAGAATTTGTTTTGGGTATGAATTGAATTAGATCGCTTCTAAGGTTCCTTAAGAAATTGATTCTAATCACCATACCACTTGACAGAAGTTAATTTTTCTTTTTCCAGTATTTCCTACAGAGTATCTATAAAGTCAGTGTATATATACCCTTTACCCAAGGAGGACAAGTCATTTAGATTTATTTTCTCCTGTTATAAAGAAGTTTTTGCATGGAAAATGGGGTCATTAAGTGAGGTACATTTTTCCCTTACTAAAATATGTTCAAGCTGAATCTCTACATAGATTTAACAAGAAATCCAGCCCAATATAGGGCCCCAGCACTAATTGCCTTGTCTAGGCACATTGGGTAGGGATTTCATTTCACACATGACAAACCATCAGCATAAACTTGTCATAGCAATATTTCATACATTTCTTCTTCATGGAGAAGTCTAATCTTCCTAGCCCACTTTCACAGTCCACTACTCTGAAACAAGGCTCAGTTAAAGCTTAATAGGGAAAGAAAAGAAGACAGTAAAATTACAAAGGGTGAGTAATTGGCCACGGATTTCTTGAGTACCTGTCCCCCAAAGTTTCTGCAACTTTTGAGACAAAGTCGAGTCAAACTCAGAGAAGTCAATGTTGCATAATTCCAGCTGCTAGAATCATCCTTAGTTGCATATGACAAACCAGAACTGTCCTCTAAGGGTCTTGAAAAAGAGCACTGGACAGAGTTGAAACTATGCTGCCATTTGATTAGTGCCAAGGGTCCAATGTTCTCTGCATTTCTCAAGAATAAACTCTTTAAAAGGCCAAGGGCTAAACCCTACCATCAGATTCGCATGGTGGGTTTCCCAGCAGTGGCAGAAATGAGGGATTATTCAGCCTGCAATATGCTAGTTTTATGCTTCCTGCTTCTGAAAAACCTCTGCAAGAATTCAAATTGTTCCTTCATTTATCTGAAAAGGCAACCTTTGGGGGTTTTCACTTTTTGAATATGCAATCCTCCCAGGAATACCTCAGCAATACAACTAACCTGTCCAGGCATTCTGGACCCCAACCTTGTAGGGCCTCAGGGCAAAGTTTATGCAATAGGCAATGTCCCTGTGGGGAGGTCTTGATAATTTGTTCATTATTTCTCACTTAAAAGAAACCTGGAGCTTTATGAGAATGCTGTTAGCTAAAGAAAGCATAATATATTTAAGTCTCAGTAGGTATCAGAATTCTTTGACCACTGACTGCCAGAGTTCCATAAGCACCCTAAAGAAATTAGATACTATATTAGGCATATTTTAAAATAAATATATAAATAAAATAAACAGACAAGTAAATAAACAAACCAAAAAAATAGGTGTCATTTATCTTTTGACTTCAAGTTATCACCATTTAGCTCTATGGTATTCCATGAATGTAAGAACTTGGAAAGGTTTTTTCTTTTTTTTCCATCTTTTTCCAATTACATAAAGATAATTTTCAACATTCATTATTATAAGATTTTGACATCCACATTTTTCTCCCTCGCTTTCTTCTCCCTTCCACAAGACAAAAAAGGATTTGACATAGGTTAAACATGTACAATCATGTTAAACATTCTTTCATATTAGTTATGTTGAGAAAGAAGAAAAAATGAGAAAAAAATTAAAAAAACATTTTTTTAAAGTGAAAATATTATGCTCTGATCTATACTTACACTCCATATTTCTTTGGATGTGGATGGCATTTTCCTTCACAAAACTTATGGAATTGTCTTTGGTCACTATATTGTTGAGAAGAGCAAAGTTTGTCATAGTTGATCATCACACAATGCTGCTGCTATTTTGTACAATGCTCTCCTAGAAGAACATAGAAAGTTTATAGCACAATTTATATAAATAAGTTAAATAACGACTTTTATTTTAAGTATTTCATCTGAAACAAGTACTATTCTGGGCACAAAGGCTATAAAGAAAAATTCAGTAATCCTTTCCCTCAAGAATGTAATTTTTTTAATGTTTTTTTGCAAGGCAATGTGGTTAAGTGACTTGTCCAAGGTCACACAGCTAGGTGATTGATTATTAAGTGTCTGAGGCTGGCTTTGAATTCAGGTCCTCCTGACTCCAGGGCTGGTGCTCTATCCACTGTACCACCTAGCTGCTCTAAGAATGTAATTTTATATAAGTAGAGAATATATGTACACCCAAACATATCCCACAAGATTCATATAAAACAGGGGAAAATCAACTGGGGAGACCTAGGTAAAATTGTTTAGAAAATCTGAAGCATTAGGGGAGCATGGTGGTTATGACACAAGAAGATCTCACTTGATGGAGGATGGACATTTTTTTAATTTTCTCATTTTATAGTTTTGCTCAGTCATATCTGATTCTTTATGAACACTATTATAAATGAATGAAAAGAAAAACCTGCTAGAGTGAGAGAAAATTGTACATTTTATTCACGAACCTTGCAAGATACGGGTACCTCAAGGGAGGCACACTTTAGTTTCAAGAGTCAGGTAATTTATTGTCCTCAGAAACTCCCCTCCCTCTTAGATGTTCATAGGGTCTCAGAGTTTGAGTTACAATCTAAAAGGTCTGCCCATTCCGTGACATGCCCCTAATATGATTCCCCCCCCCCCCCCCACATCAGAGGATGAATGATATGCTAATGAACCCCAATAATCACAAGGGGTGTGTGATTTAATATTCAGTTATCTAATTGTGCAGACTCAGTAGCATTAGGTCAAGATCTGTAGGTCACTCTTGACTGGTTGAGAACGGGTTTGGGGTTTGGTATTCCCTGGAATGGGATTAAGAAGACTCTTCCAGTCCTGTGATCGTCTGGGCCATTCCCCCTCTGTAATAGATTCCCTAAGGCTCCCCTCCCCATCCTGTGAAGACCAACACCCTACATTTCTCACAACCACTTTTGGGGTTTTCTTAACAGAGCTACTGGAAATACTTGATTTTTCTTTGGGAGCACATTTTACAGATGAGGAGACTGAGGAAACAGGGTTAAGTGACTTGTCCAGATTCACATAACCAGAAAGTATCTGAGGGTCACATTTGAACTCAGGTCTTCCTGACAAGACCATTATTCTCTCTCCACTGGATCTGCCAGCTTCAGAAAGGAAGAACATTTTTGCCTTTGATTTATCTTTGTATTCAGATCATCAGACTATTATTTTTTTTCTTCCTCCTAAGATTTCTTTGATGTGACTAGCTGTAGTTGGGAAAGAATCCTCCAGCAATGCAGATCTGGAATTTCCCTCTGACTTTTCATCTTATCTAATGGCCTAAGTTAATTGACTTACTTAGGATCTCATAAGTGGTATGCATAGGGAGACAGGTCCAAGCCCATGTCTTGTTAACTCTTAATCCTGGACCTCTATCACCATATACCATGAAGTATTTCGCATATAAAGTGTTTAATAAATTATTGTTGCATCGTTAAATATGTAGAACTGAGGTGGCAATAGTGTGAGAGATGAATTGGAAGGCATTATAGATGCCCTATATGCACAACTATTGGCAATTTCAACTACTACCCTTCTGGGATCTTCTTGATTTCTTTGTCTGTAAGAAAAAAAAAATGAAAGAAAAAAGAAAAACAACCTATTATGAGCTAATAAGTATCTGCAAACTGGAATCCTGTGCTCTTTAATGCTGGTTAAAAAAAAAAGGAAGCAATCCAGTCTTGTTCATGTTCATGTGATAGTAACCATGCCTCCCCCCGCCCCCGGGTGAATACCACATAATGTAAACAAATTAGAGGCATTCTCACCTTCCTATTTAGTGTGGGATATATATATTCCCAAGGAAGAGGTAGACATTGGAATAGACATTTTCTCTAAGTGGTACAATATTCATGCAAAGAGGTAAAATCAATATGCCATTTACTGCAAAGAGGTTGGCTTTGTCTCCTGTGTTTGTACGATTGTAAATGTCTTTATACACATGAAATTGATCTAATTTGTGAAAATTATTCATTAAAAGTATCTCATGCCCTAACTAAGGAAGAGAATATCTAGTAAGCAAGAGCTTCTTGAATTTAAGGACTTCAGAAGAAGTTATGTGATATGAATATAAAACATTTTGTGGGGAATTCTAATCAGCCACATACTTGCTGGAAATGAACATGTTTGGTGTTAAACAAGTTTTTCTTGATATTGTCTGCCATTAAAATAAGATAAATAGAGACAAACTGATACATATAACCCAAAGGAAGAAGAGGCAGCATATTTGGGTGAAAAGAATTAAATACTTGAAGCTGTGGGAATTAGATTTAAATAACAGTTCAGGCAAGGGCCTTGTCATTCCATAAGAGACACCTTTATCTCACACAGATTGAACTTTCTTATCTGAAAAATTAGGGTAATAATTCTTTTTTTTGTTTGTTTTTTGCAAGGCAATGGGGTTAAGTGACTTTCCCAAAGTCACATAGCTAGGTAATTGTTTAGGTAATTAAAGTCCTCTTGAATCTTGGGCACCTGCTCTATCCACTAAGCCACCTAGCTACCTCAGAATAATAATTCTTGTGCTTTTTGGAAAGAAAAAAGAATTTCTGAGAGAAAAAACATAGCTCTATGTAAATTCTATCAACATCATCATCAATATTATTATTATTATAGATCCTCAACATTTACATTTTGGAAATACTCAACAAAGAATCATATGTTATACCATCTCCCTGAAAACTTTTCTTCATCATTGAAATAAAAGGACTATTTAATGAAAGTCGAACTTTCTTATTATCTCTAAAAGCAATTCATAATAATTACTCAAAACAAACCTGAATGAAGGATGTATAGGTGGATACTTCTTAGAAACTTTTCTCCTATTACTTCAACAAATGATTCCCAAGGATATTATCATTTTAATGATTAGAAGGAAACTATTTATTCTATTAAACTTCTTGGTAGGAATTGAGGAAGGGACATTTTTGCACATAAGAGAAGTTTTAAAAGTCTAAAGTATTAATAAAGATGACAACATAAAGAAGGAAAGGAGGAAGAAGGAAGGAAGGAAGAGAAGAAGAAGAAGGAAGGAGGAAGGAAAGAAGGAGGGAAGGAAAGAAAGAAAAAAGAAGGGAGGAGAAACAAATGAAGCCTTTGAAAGAAAGGAAAGAAAAAAGGAAGAAAAAGAATGGAGGGAGGAAAGGAAGAATGAAAGGAGGGACAGAGGAAGATAGAATCAAGGAAATAATTTACACTGCAACTCATATTAAAACAATTTTTCAATGTTGACTTGGTCAAGGCAAAAGGGATAATCACTGGACAGCCTCAGATTCCTTCCATCCATGTGACTCTATGATTTTATGATGCCTCAATATACAAAAGTCAAAGAACCTAAGAACTGTATATAAAATGACCGTGAAAAATGAAAATCATGTGCCTGAATAGTGCTTTATGCATATTTCTATCTTTAAAATATCTCATGATAGTTTGTCTACATGTGTATATACTTAAACATATATACACACTTATATAATATATATATAAAACACCTACAAGTGTATATATATATATACATATATATATACATACATATACACACACATGCATTTCATGCATGTGTCAATGTATATAAGTATACATTCATGTCTGTATATAAATATAAATATATGTATATTTATATTTCATATCTTAAGTATTACTTTGTTAAGTTCCTATCTTTATTTTATATATTTGCACTTATTCTTAGAAGGCTTGTCCAGACAGCCCAATGGGTGGGTCCACTACACAAAATAATTAATAACCAAAGCTTCATCCAATATTCCCCTTATTTGAGCAATATTCCCCTTATAATTCTATTTCTAACTTCAAGACTAAATAATTCCTCTGTAGCTGTCTCATTCTAGACCTCACTTAGCACTTGTGACCTCAAAACCTACACCCTGGTAATCTTTCTTGTGAATGAGAATACTTGTTAGCAGGTATACCTCACACTCTCTTGAAGTATTTGATGAAGGACTGTCACTAAGAAGATGAATTTGATGTATTCTTTTTGACCCTAAGATGCAAACTGAATAATAGATGGAAATTTTAAAAGTAAATTTATAATTAATGTAGGGAAAATAAGCTTCCTAGCAATTGAAACCAAGCTATAATAGAACAAATTGCCTGGAGAGGGAATAGGTGCTGCCTTTGTGGATATTTTTAATCAAGTGTTGGATAGCTACATGTTGAATATTGTTGGAGAGTGGATTCTAAACATGATTCTCCACTCAATGACCATACAAAATCAGGTGGAAGCCTGGATTTGGCCCATAGAACACAGACCCTTGAACTACATCAGAATGAGATTTCTTTCAATTCTCAGTTTTTTTGATTCTTTAAAACATTATATAAATACTTGATATTATTATGGTAATTGTGGAACCAAATGCTTCTCAAATTTCTTTCTCCCTTTCCATCTTCCCTTCACTGACTAACGTAGGAGTCAAAGCATTGTAATGTAGTTGGAAAGAGTAGTGATTTTTTAAAATATAGTCAATCAAAATTTAAAACACATCTGTGACAATTGCCTCTGTAATCTAGGATGAATAAACTTGTCTCCAGTCTGCTAACCTTAAAAATAAAGGTAATTACATTGTACTGCTTACCTCATTTGAGGAAAAGTTCTTTGGAAACTAAAAATGAAACTCCATAGCATTCTGAATTTGCAATGTGATACAATACCTAGTTAGTGTTTGGAATCTTGGCAGGGAATTTATTTATTTATTTTTGTTAGAAAGAATAGAGGGTCCTTTAAAGCACACTCTCCTCTAGGATATATGTGAATGCAGTACCATGCAATGGCAAACTTGAAAAGACAAGCAATGGAAATTGAATAGACAAGAATAAGCTGTCTGCACAGATGGATGGACATCTTGAAGAACTGCGGAGAGAAAATCATTCATATCCCTCCAGAAGGGTCTTGTGGCTATGGCTGTATGAGACTGAGCCAAATAGCTGACATTCCCTTTCAAATGTTTTGGTTTTGCTAACAGTCAAATTCATTTTGCCAGGAACTTTTATCTTTTTTTAACCTCTAGTATCTTTTTCAGGAAATCAGATCTGTTTGATCATACCTCATTCCCATTTTACCCTGTTAGCAGAGGGCTCAATATATTCTAAGAAATTGGAGTCAATAAGTCCCAAATCCTCTACTACCAGCTGTTTGATCTTGGACCAGTCACTTATCTTTGTTTGTTTTGAGGATCAAGTGGTATAATGGATCTATAAATTCTTTTGGAAGTAAAAAGTGTCAAATAATTATCAGTTGGCCTTATTATTATTATTATTATTATTATTATTATTATTATTACCTTTACTTCTCAGATCCTATTTGAAGTATTGGGTTTCATTTGGGTGCCACATCTTTTATGGGGAATTAACAAGGGGGTATGATGGTGAAAGGATCTGGATGTTATGTCAGGGAATATCATTTAAATAGAATGGGCAGTTATAAAATTTTTCCATTGGAAATTTTATTTTATTTTTCCAATTACATGTGATGATAGTTTTTCAACATTCATTCATTTTCAAATTTAAAAGAGAAGATCTTGGGCTCCCAGGCTCCCTTTAATCTCTCCCCCTTCACTCCCTCCCTCCCTTCACCCTTTCTTTCCCCCCTTCCTCCCTTCCTTCATTCCTTCCTTGCTTCTTTAGTTCCTGTCTTCCACTTTCCCTCTCCTGTCCCTCCTTTTCTTCCTTTCTTTGTTTCCTTTATTTAAAACTATTTTTCTTAGGAAGGGTTCAAAGGCTTCAAAAAATTCTTAAACACGCACAATACATACCTGTCCTTTGGGCTAGATGGTCTACTATCCTTTAAAATTTATTTTTTTGACTCTTTCTGATATATTGCTATTATTTGTAGATTCATATTTAAACTTGATAAAAAGTTATTTGTTTTAGTAAATGCTCACTAAATTGGGAAATGCAAATCTGATTCCCCAGATATGCATGCCACTGACTTGTATCTTTAGGTAAACAATTTAATTAGTCTGATCCTCATTTTGCTAAGTTATTAAATGAATACATTTGAAATGTTAGTTATATTTGAATCCAATAAACTGCAGATATTTAATATTCACTATTACATATTATTCTATTTCAAATATTCATGTATTATTTTATATATTAATATTTGTATATTAGTTTATTTGTTTTAGCAGACAGGAGGGTATTCCATTGTAAACTTTAAGTTTCTCATTTACAAATGAGTGAGATGAATTGGGTCACTTTTTAAGTCTCTTACAATTCACAATACCATGACTCTGTGATTAAATGAAACTACCTCATTTTCAGGGTTTCTTGTGTACATGGATAGTTGAAAAGATTAGACTTCATAATTTCTTGGGTCCCTTATAATCTTAACTGTTTATGGTAGCACTATGAACTTTGCATTATATTCTCATGATTAACTGCTTATGATATTCCTGACATTTGAAAGCAGTGGCAGATGCAAGAGTAGGAGGATGGAACATTTTTCTGCAGAACATTTATTTTCCAGAAAGTGGTATTATCTGTCCCCCCCCCAAAACCACATCCTTTGATAAGTACTACAGTTGTCATTTCCCCATCTCCCCGATATTCACAGCATGAAGAAAAGAGATGTCACCATAATGTGAGTGACATCCACAAACCCACTAGTCAATTAATGTGCCAGAGAATGATTTAATAATTAGCATGCTCCTAAAGGGACAGAGTGGCAAAAACTCCCATAATCTTGGTTAAATAGGAGACTGGTACTGGAAGAGTGTATGACTAGAACTACCGCTTGCCCAGGAAATTAGACCAGGTTTCCAGAATCAGAGTCAAAGAATGTAGAAACTAAAAGGGTTCTCAGATCATAAAATGTGAAACATTTTATATATATATATATATATATATATATATATATATATTATACATAAACATTGATTTTCATAGTAGGAAAGGCAATTAGAGAGTCTTATCTCTTCATTTCACAGAGGAAATTGAGGCCAAGCAAGTAGTGACTTGCTCCAGGTAATGCATTTAATTAATGTAGAGGGGCAGAGGCTAGACTGCCAGGTCTGGAATCAGGAAGACTCATCTTCTGACTCAGATTCTTACCAACTATGTAGCCTGGGGCAAATTATTTAACTTTCCTCATCTGTAGAATAAACCTGGAAAATGAAATGGCAAACTACCCTAGTACTTTTTGTCAAGAAAACTCCAAAGAGAGTCATAAAGAGTTGGATGTAAGCAAAAGTGACTGAAAAAAGACCAAATTACTGGTCTTCTGGTTATCAATCTATAATTCTTATAATGCATCCTCTGCCTCTTACTAGTCTGAAGTGTTACAATGAATATTTGAAAGACTTTCAGCAAGCCAGTTTCCTTCTCTAGGCCTCAACCTAATAACCTGGAAAATTATGGGATTGGATTAAATGATCTCTAATGTTCCTTCAACCTTTAAAATAGTATTTATATTATCATTGTGGACTGATAATTAAAATTCAAATTAACCATCTTATTTATTAAGACACTATAAATAGAGAGAAAATATGGACAACTTCAAGCACTTTGAAACGAACAAAATAAGTTTGGCAAAATTGCACCAAAAAAAAGTGTTTCGGGGCGGCTAGGTGGTGTAGTGGATAAAGCACGGGCCCTGGAGTCAGGAGTACCTGGGTTCAAATCCAGTCTCAGACACTTAATAATTACCTAGATGCGTGGCCTTGGGTAAGCCACTTAACCCCATTGCCTTGCAAAAAAAAAAAAACAACCTAAAAAGAAGTGTTTCAAAGTTTATAGCATCCATTAGAAATTACTTTTCCCTCATTTTGCTCTATGTGCTACATGGGGGTTACTTTATACCTTCCCAATAGACTCCCCAAGCCCATTATATTGCATAGAAATGTTGTTATACTTTAAGAACTGTAAAGGTCTGTCCAAATGAAGATGTATTCTGAGCTAGGAGAAATAGAGAACAGGGATGATTTAAGAATTTGCTTGGAATAGTAGTATACATTGGTTAGACATACAGAAATGAATCTTGGATTCTAATTTTTCTCTAAAGTCAAAATTCTGTCTACATCCTCCATTTGTTTTGGCAATTTTCCTTGTCCCCTAACTTTTCCCTCTGTCATACTACAGCTTCATCTCAATTTTTAGAGACTTTATTTTCCATTAAGGCTCAGCTCAGGATCTACCCATTCCATAAAAATCTTTCCAGATATACCCTAGAGTTTAGTACCCTGTTCATTCTCAAATGACCTGTTAACATATTTAATATATTTACATGGAATATACCTCAATTCAACCTTCAGTTGGATATGCTCTCTAACCCTTATTTATCATTGATTGCCTGGACTGCTCCAATAGATTCCTGTTTGGTTTCCTTGCCACAAGCTGCTCTCTATCCCAATATATACCACATAAAGCTCTTAAAGTAATTTTCCTAAGGTATAGAAAGTCTTTTTATGTCTCCCCAGGCACATAAACACACAAACACACATACACAAACACACAAACATACAATAACAATCAAATGCCTTCATATTATATAATAATCAATTTAAGATCAAGTTTAAAATCACAATTTTTTTTACCATTTAAAGCTCCTTATAACGTAGCCCTTGCCTGCAAATCCATTCTTATCTCTTGTCTTGCTCCTTTATTCAATAATCTAGCCATATTGGCACTAATTTCTTTTCACCTACTACTTTTTCTCCATCATCCACTTCTCTTCTTTTATATTACCTTTCTACCACTCTCGTCTTCCCTCCAGACTAGATTGCATTCCTTCCTCTTTTCTGCTCAGTATCACCGAATAACTTTAAGATCCAACTCAATTATTTTCATTGTAAAAGAATCAATGATGATTATGAGAATTTTGCCAGCTTTTTAGAGAAAAGATAAAATTCATATTAATAAAGGAGAGGAAAATCATAAAATTAGCCCAACTTCTTCATTTCATAGATGAAAAACTAAGGTCTGAAATTCTAAGTGATTTACCCAAGGTCACATAGCTGATTAATGAGAACTAGAATGGAAACAAATTTGCTTTGATTACAAATTCATTATTTATTTATGCTTCTTACACTATGAGAGGAGAATTGTTTGAGAAAAAGTATAGAAATTTGATTGAGTATAGCATGTTTTTTGGTAAAAAAATATTATCTTTCAAGAGGAAAGAATAAAGGTTGAGAATAGCAGGAAATTAGCTTTCATTGGTACAGAGAAGAAAGGAGTATAAGTGTAAGATCCACAATGTCAAGATAATATTTAGACTTGTTTTTGAATGAGTACTAATGAGTTTTCAGAATGAGTGTTCAGAAATTATCAATTATGAATGGAATGATAGACTTGAGGATCAAGCAAAAGATTAGGTCAGAAATCTAGGTAAATTTGCATTCTCTATACTATTGCATACAAAGATTTAAAGCCCAGATTTTAGACCCCTACCCTATTTTTCATGTAACCTGCTGCTTTGTGAATAAAAGGACTTAAGTTGTTTTGTTTGGTTATGAATGTGTATTTTTTGGGTGGGGACAGGGATTTTAAGCCAGTTTGTAAGTATACTAGCTAATGATGGTATGGTCCCACTATTGACTAACCAGATTTCTTTTTTTTTAAATACTTTTAATTTCTGATTGTAATTATTTTTAAATTTAATTTTTAAGAATAATTTTCTTTCATTTCCAAATTTGCTTTCTCCCTCCATGCACTACTCCACTCATTGAGAAGATAAGAAATAAGATATCCATTATACATATGAAATCATGCAAAATATTTCCACATTACTATCAGGGAAGTTTTGACCTGATCTTTTTTTGACACTGATTCACCTTTCCTTGGTGGTCCTCTGTCACCAATAATGTGAATTATCATATTTGTATCATACATAGTGTAGACATCCAATTGACCTTAGCATTGCTGCAACTATTAGAACTTTCAAGCTCAAATGATTCACTAGCCTCAGCTTCCTCTTATAATAGGTATAATAGATAGGTATTTTTCCCAACCAAGACCTTGTTGGAGACTCATTTATTCCATGAATTAACTTTATGACTTCTACATCACTTTTCCTTCCTAGGTCTCAGTTTTCTTAGCAATAAAATTAAAAGGTTAGACTAAATTATCTTTATTATTCCTTTAAGTTCTAAAAGTTTAGGTCCATGTTCTAAAGTCTATACCAACCCAGATTCTGCATTTCATGATCTAACAATCTATGTTCTATCTTTTGCAGTCCTAATTATTCCATGCTCTTTCATTTAACCTACCTTCATCTTTTCTGCATTATATTCTGGGTTCTAAGTTCTTTTCCAAATCTCTCATTTGATGTTCTCACATACTGCCTTCCTCTACTATTTTTTGATTATAAAAATCTAAATATGTTTGCAGAGAAGTAGGGAAAAAGAGACACATTTGCCTGTAATAAACTTGCTATTTAAACATAATTGCCATCAATATCTCATTGGTCCAGTGGAGAGGGAACAGAAACTTGGAATCAGAAAATTTGAGACTATGTTCACAGCTCCATTATGTATGTTAAGAATGCAGCAAGAAATTATGAAAATTAAAAAGAAAGTGGTCATACCTACACAAAGTTTTGGGGAAGATAAAATGAAATAAAACATGCTTTGTAATATATATTTTTAAAAAGAAATATGTCATTGTTTCTTTAAAATTATTATTGTTAATAGCATTAGTTCATTTTTAGGAAATTAAACATATTACTACAAAATATATTTAAAATTTTTAAATTTTATTGTTATTTGTATATTTAGATGATATTAGGAAAAGATGGAATCTGCTAGCTGCTCAAGATACCATAGAATATTGTCCAAGCTATAATAATCAAGAAAGGGGAATTGACATTGTCATGACTGATCTATCTCTTAAGTGGTAAAATATCAATAGAATATATTTATCATGCTTAATTATGCTTCTTGTAAAAACCAGGTTGCAAGTAAGTACAAAAGATCAATTGAAATTTTTACATAAATAGGAAAAATTGATTTTGACCTATTCAGTCAGCAAAAGCTTAGTCTGAAGTTCAACACAGTTTTGAACACATAATTTTCTTTAGGTATTAATTTAACCTTTCTTAAGTAGTTGAAAGATGAATGGTCCTTTTTTTCCAGAGAACTCAGCAAATATCACATCCAAATATCAGCCCTGAGTGAAACAAGGCTGGCAAATGAGTGCTTAGTGACGTCAAATCAGAATACATATTTTTTCTGGTGTGGTCCCAGTGAAGGGGAGCATTGGGAAACCAAAATAGTTTTTGGAAACAAAACAAATCTAGTTAACAATCTTGTATGCCTATTAAAATGCAATACAATTACTCCTTGTGGGAAAATATCATGCCACCATCCTCATTGTCTATGCTCCCACCATGACAAACCCTGATGAGGTCAAAGAAATTTTATGAAGACCTGGAGACCCTTATCATCAATGTGCTGAAAGATGACATATTTATATTTATTTATGGCTTTAATGTTAAAAAAGGCTCAAATTATAAGACATGATAGGATGTTCTTGGGAGGAATGGAGTTGGAAACAGTAATAGCAGTGATCATTTCTACTGAACAATTGTGCATCTCATGAACTTCTCATCACCAGCACTGCTTTATGTTTATCTGAACACAGAATTTACTGGCTGTACCCTCACAACAGACATGACATTTAATAGTTTGAATGACTGAATGTAGAAGAGAAAGAATATAAAAATGAAAAAAGAAATGTGTGGACTGATTCTCTCCAAGCTAAATGTTCACATTTGTCAAAATTGACAGTGTTAAAGAAAAATGACTATCGGATAGTTTGTTACTAAATTGGAGAGAAAGTTGACCTAACAGTCAGTTGGCAAGGGTAGCAGAAGAGGAGCAGATAACTTTTCAAGATCTGCATTGTTCATCTTGGTCAGAATACATATATACATACATATATATATATATATATATATATATATATATACACACATATATAATATGTATAAATATATATACACATATATATGCATATATATATATGTGTATATATAAACCCTTTTGATGAAAATGAAGGCAAAATTCAGAAACAGTAGCCAAAAAAATTCAAAAGCTGCTGTATGAAAAACAAGAGCTCCACAAGAGGTTTGCCAATAGGATATTTCATCATCTCTAAAAAGGCAGTATTTAAGTCCATCAAAAGTAAAAAAACCCAAATTTTAATATACTTGGTTTAGGAAGAAGACCTATGAAATTAAGTTTTATGCTGATAGTGACAATCCATCAAGGCTATTTATGGCAGAGACATATGGTAAATCTCAGCTTCTTAATGTTAATGGAATCATATTGATTAGAGATAAAACCATGATCCTGGAGAAATGTACTGAACATTTCTAATGTATTAATGCTGAAGTTCATGACTGGGGACAGCTAGGTGGTGCAGTGAATAAAGTACGGATCCTGGAGTCAGGAAGACCTGAGTTCAAATCCAGTCTCAGAAAATAATTGCCTAGCTATGGGACCTTGGGCAAGTCACTTAACTACTTTGTCTTACATAAAAAAATGAAGTTCATAACTGTTAGTATAAGGCTGGAATTAATCCCTAACTGAAGATTAGGTTTTGAATGCCGTTAAGCTCCCCTCATGTGGCAAAAATACCTGGTGCATATTTCATTCCAAAAGAGATTTACAAGTTGGAGGTGGGATTCAATTTTTCATACAAATGCTGACAGAAATTTTCTAGATTATATGGCAAGACAACATTATCCCCCAGGAATTTAAGAACACTTCTATTGTCCATCTCTATAGTGGTAAAGGGACTAGATTATCCAGTGACATTCCCAGGGAGTCTCTCTCTTAGTCCTTGCTGACAAGATTCTTACTAGAGACCCCTATCATAGGCTGATCCTTTACCTGAGAGCCAGTGTGGTTCCAGAAAGGCAGAAGGTATCGTTGATATGATATGGTATTTGTTCCCTGACATCTTCAGGAAAACAGAGATCTATATAAAAGATTTGTAGATCTAACCAAGACCTCTGATACTGTCAATCTTGAGGACTTATGGAAAATTTTGTCAAGATTCAGTTACCTGGAGAAGTTCATAGGGACTATGTAGCAATTTAAGGATAGCATTCTGGATAATGGATGATGATCTCATGCTTTCCCAATTGTCAATGGAGTGAAAAAAGGCTTTGCATTTATTCCCATGCTTTTTAGCATGATGCTTTCAGTCATCAAACACCTTCAATGAGGATAGACATGGCATTAGGATCAGTTACTGTATTGATGGTAAATTCTTCAACTTGAAATGATTATAAGCTAAGACCAAAGAAGAGGGAGTGTCGGTGCATGATTTTTTTGTTTGCAGATGATCCTGCACTCAATACAGCCTCTAAAACTTAGATGTGACAAATTATGGATCAGTTCTCTGCTGTTTGTGCTAATTTTGTCCTAGCAATTAACACCATGCAAACACAACACTCCATCTGCCAGTACCACCTCATCCATATGTGGAAGCATCAGTTACAACCAATGAAAAGCTGTGGATAAGTTCAATTACCTTATCGGTATACATTGTGGGGATATGCACATTGATAATGAGGTTGTCACAAACATTGATAATGACTTTGTCACAAGCATTAATAATGAGGTTGTCACAAACATTGCAAGTACTAGCACAGTGTTTGGGAGACTCCAAAGAAAAGTGTGGAAGAGAAAAGGTATTAGACTGACTACCAAACTGAAGGCCTATAGAGCCATTATTCTGACTTCATAATTTTATGCCTGTGAAATCTTTGACAGTTTACCAGTACCATGCCAAGAAACTGAATCACTTCCATTTGAATTGTCTTAGAAAGATGCTGAAGATTACCTGATGGGATGAGATACTACACACTGGAGTCAATTCTTGAACTTAACTCTCAAGCATTTAAAATTTACAGAGAGCCAACTCTAAAGGTCTCCCCTTGTTGTTCAAATGTCAAACATTCATTTGTCTAAAAGACTCTTTTATGGTAAACTCATAGAACAAATAATCACATGATGGTCATAAAAAGTAACGCAGGGTTCAATGTTTCTCTTAATAAATTTGGAGTTGAACACACGACATGGGAGGTATGATGTAGCATCTCCCAGTATGGTGTGCCCTCATTAGGGAAGATTTTATGCTTTTTGAGCAAAGTAGAATTGAAGTGACCCAACAGAAAATCAAGATGTACAAATTAGAGTATCCCATCCCTAATATTCATATGAGCTATTTGTGCCCATCCTGTGGTAAAGGATTCCAAGCTCATATTGGTCTGGTCAGCCACAATGAAGTAATGTCATTTTGGTCCTCTTTGAGAATAAAAGATAATTACATATATATATATATATATATATATATATATATATATATATATATATATATATATATGTAGTAAATAGCCCAACACAGTTTTTAAACACATAATTTTTTATTAATTGATTTAACCTTTCTTAGGTAAATTGATTCTGTTCCACAAGGAACTGAGTGATTATTTACCTATTTCTAATCAACTTCTTGTTAGAGGAAGAAATTCAATGAATGAAGGAATCCTACATTTATCAAATTTTGGATTATAGATCTAGAACTGGAAGGAATCTTAAGGGTCTTGTAAAATTCTCTTATTTCTTTTTCCAATGTGGGTTATAAGGCTTAAAAAAGACACTTGGTTTACCTAACATTAAACAGTTTGCATGAGATTAAATTGGAATTTCAACGTGATTCTAACTCCAAATCCTGGTTTCTTTATTCTTTTAGCTCCATGTTGTAATGAATCTCTCAACAAATATACTCTAGACTGAAGTTAGAACTCCATAACTAACCCTAGATACCTGGACCTGCCCCCCCCATAGTTTTTTTCCCATCAATTTTAAGTTTATTAGCTTCCTCCTTACATATATACAGGAGATGCACTACAGATCAAAGTGGTGAAACTAAATAGGTCCAAAGGAACTTTTAATTCATTTGAGAAAATTCACATAGAGTTTTGAGCTGAAGGTCACCTTAGCAATTTTTTTTGACTTTCATCTTCCTGAATTTACAAAAAAGGAGCTGAGTTTTAGAAAGTTATTTGCTCAGGTTTGAGCAAGTAGGACCAGAGTCTGCAATTTGTAACCTAGTTTTGTGACTACAGTATAGTTATCTATCTGATTCACAATGATTATTAATCACATTAAACAAGAAATAGACATAAACATAATATCTCAAACTATTCAGAACTTGGCAAAGGAAGTTGAGAGCCAAAGGACTTAAGTCTTTTTTTTTAATCTATGCATTTACCCTGGTACCTAGGATAGATGATTGATTCGTGTGTGTTGACTTAAGTTTCTATGCATTAACAATCAACTCCATTCTCTCTGCTTGAAAATCCTAAAGCTCATTCCCCTGCCACTATTTCATATAGATCTCTAGGACAGTTCTTCCTCACTAAGATTAATAGTCCACAGATTGACTGAGCTTCAATTTTATCAACATTATTATGTATTGATTTTGTTGTTGTTGTTTGTTGTTTAGCCATTTTTATTCATGTCCACTTTTTCATGACTTCATTTGGAGTTTTCTTGACAATGATACTGGAGTAGTTTGTCAAGTCTTTATCTACCTTGTGTTACATATGGGGAAACTGAGGCAAACAAGTTTAAGTGATATGATACCACACAAATAATGAGAATCTGAGTATGAATTCAAACTCAAGATGAGTCTTCCTGATTCCAAGCCCAGTGCTCTATCCACTGGAACATCTAGCTGCCCATAGGTTGATTACTTTTCTATATCATAAAGTTAGTGATTCCTTCTTCCCTGGTTTAGAGTAGGCACCATCTGCAGATTCTAACAGCAACTTCGAAATCTTTTCATGTTTTTTTTTTGCCTTTCAGAACCTTAATTGCTAGTTAGTATAATCCTCTGCCTCTTGTAAAATCCCTGTATATCCTAGACAGACTATCATCCTTTCTCAGTTTGAACTAATTTATAATCTGCCAAAATCTGCTATTATAGTCTGGGAGAAAAATACTGAAATTCAACTTTAGGAGGTGGATCTTTACTGTTTCCCAAATAGTAGCTAATTTGAGGACATTATGGTAAAAAGAATACTTTTGGGCTTAAAAGACTTAGACTTTAGCTAGAACTCTGAAACTTCCAAAGAAGTGGGATGGTAGTAAAAAGAACTTTTTATTTCATGAACATAGTAATATTTAATAAGTGAAATGCAAATAAAAATACTCTGAAACTGTAGCTCATTTACAGCAAATTGACAAATATAAAAATACTTAGGAATAATCAGTGTTGGAGGGATTATGGAAAGACAGTCATACAGAAATATTTTCTGGAGAACTATGAATTGTTCCAACTTTTTGGAAAGCAATTTGAAATTATGCTAAATTTTTTTTCTTTTATTATTCTTGGATCCAATGATCCAATTCAGAGGCATATACCCCAAAAGGTAAAACATGGAAAGAAATATTAAAAGAAGCAATTTTTATAAAAGCAAAGATGGGTGGGGAGGGCAAGTAGATGCTCATTAATTAGGGAAGGGGAAAGCAAATTTTTGGTCATAAATGTCATGGAACATTATCAAACATGATAAATTATGAATATAAGAAAGATAGACAAATGGGAACACATGTAATTGATGTAGAAGGATGAAATCAGAACTAGAGAAGTATGCAAAAATTATTATAGCAATGTAAAAAGAGAGAACAAGAATATGTCCCTAAATGTCATTTATATATAATTACACAAGTTAGGGTCTGGATAAGAGATGAAAAAAACAAGCCCCTTTTCTCTCTTTGGAAAATTATGGGGACAATGGATATGTAATTTTGTTGAATATACTGTCTGACTTGAAGATGTCATTTAATCTTAATGAATAACAAGTCAAGATTTTCTGTGCAGATAATGTTGTGGATAGAACCCTGGTCTTGAAGTCAGTTTGTTGGGAATTTGAATTCAGCTTTAGACACTTAACTCCAATTAGCTGTGGGATCTTGCCCAAGTCACTTAATCCTGATTGCTTCATATCCCAGGGCCATATCCAGGAATATTGATTCATATCTGGCCACTGGACTCAGATGAGCCTGGAGAAGAAAGTGAGACTGGTGACTTAGCACACCACACTCTCACTCAAATCCAAAACCCTTTAGATCATCAGTTTCCTCATCTGTAAAATGACTATAAAATTGTCTTAATGGAAATTTAGTTCAGGTCAGTGTTTATGTAGTGTCTATAAAGTGTAAGTCAATCCCTGCAGATAGAAGATGAAAAAAAGTCAGTTTCTAGTCTCTAGGAACTTGTTTTCCACTGGGGAAGAGCAAGGTGAATATGGCATTTTCATAGATATGTAGAGACAAAATGCTTTGAAAAGGGGCAAAAGGGGTTATGAATTTAGGAAATCTGGAAGTATTTGCTGGAGATGGTGGAACCTGAGTTAAGCCTTGAAGGAAAATGATGGTTCTAAGAGTCAGAAGTGAGAAAAGAGAGAATCCCAATGTAAAAAATCTAAAATCCAGTCCTCCAAAGGAGCTTCATCCATTAATATTAGGAAAGCAAATAATTATAGGGATAAGGAGATGGATTATACCTGTGGGTTCATTGTCAGGTTATTCCAGAATAAGCAAGTCTCCTTAATCAAAGGAGGTCTAATCTTCCTTTGAAACGTAGTTTTAGAGAGGTGTCTAGAGCTCTGGTAGACAAAGGGACAGGGAAGGGTCTACAAGTTCTGCCATGCTGGGTCAGTTTTGAATGCTCTGGAAGCAGACTGAGTCAGCTTCCACATGCCATGCTAGCTAAGTACAGAGAGATATATCAGCAGTAGTATGTCACTTATCATAAGACTGTTTGCCCTTGGCAACTCATGAAAGAAAAAAAATATGCATTTTTTTCCTGAATGTTTCCTTTTCCTTCTGCTGTGAAGTAGAAGAAAGTTAGATAAGGGACCAGAGGCAATAAGAACCATAAGAACAACAAGAACCATATTAAGATTAGATTGTATAATGACTTAAACATAAGTCCATGAGTTAGGAAACTCAGAATTTAAGATTTACCTCAGACATAAATTGGCAAATTGATCTTAGATTAACCTATTCTTTAAGACATTAATTTGAAAAGTAGGTGTCAATCTACGTTAGTGGAGTAGGGAATTTGTTCATCTGGAATATCCTTACATCAAGGAACTCCTCCCCATCTTTTATAAACTTTAACTTAGCTATAAAATTTAGAGTGCCAAAGAAAGTTGTTACCACTTCCATTACATGTTACTAGTCAAAGAATAAGGCACTTTAGGAAAATCAGAATCCTTTGCAGGTCCTTAATTTCTCTGTGGAGTCACTCCAAAATTCAGACAGTAAATGAATACAGATTTCTATTTGGTAATTGATACTGACAAAAATTATCTATCAGCATTCTTCCTTCAGTTTTTATTCCTGACTCAAATTATTCTTAATTCCAACAGGGAACTTATTTTCTCCTTCTCTTAGCTACTTCATAAATATTTGTTGATTTGAATTATGCCATTGTTATTAAAAGTCTATATAGTAGTTTAAAGAGGTCTATTTTCCTTTTTTACAAAAAAAACAAAAACAAAATTAAAAAAAACTAAGATTATTTTTGTTTTACATAGCACACCTAATTGGTTATCACAGAATTGAGAATGCTTTCAGTGATACTGAGTACTTGCAAACATGTCAAAAAACACAATTACTCTGTTCATACCCTTTCATCCAGCAATTCCAATTCTAGGTCTACATCCAGAAGAAATTATAAAAATGGAAAAAAGTCCTACATATTCCAAAATATTTATAGCAGCTCTTTTTGTAGTGGCAAAAAATTTGCAAATTGAGGGGATGCCCCTCAGTTGGGGGAATGGCTAAACAACTTATGATACGTGAATACTATGGAATATTAATGTTCTGTAAGAAACCATGGTCAGACTCTAGAGAAGCATGAAATGATTTATGGGATGTGATACTGAGAAAAGGGAGTAGAACCAAGAGAAGAATGGACATATCAATAACAACATGAGATGAACCACTTTGATGAAAGCAGCCCCTCTCAGCAGTTCAGAGAGCTATGGCAACTGTATTAGACTGGCTATGGACAATGTTATCCCCATCCAGAGGAAGAAAAACAAAACAAAATAAATCAAAGAGAAAAGAAAAATCAACCCTTCCAGATCTGATAAACACTTAAAACAACTATCTCTTTTGTATATCTTTTCCTTAATCCTAATTCCTCTTGCCAAAAATTACTAATTTGTAATCATATTTAATAAAATATGCATGTAAAATGCTAACCTGACTGTTCTCTGCTGAGGGGAGTGAGATGGGAAGGGAGGGTGGAGGGAAATATTGGAACTTGCAAATATCTATGTATGTATATATGGATGAAAATAAATAAACAATTTAAAAAACACAACTACTTCCTCATTGTTTATTTCCATTTTGAAATTTAAAACAATTGTGAATGGAGGAGGACATTTTGTGTTCTTTGCTGTTGCTATTTTTTCATCCTTTGTGATGATTAGTTGGAAATTGGAAGGGTTTGCCATTTCCTTCTTCAGCTCATTTTACAGAGGAAGAAACTGAGGTCACCACAGTTAAGTGATATGCCCAGGATCACACAGCTGGTAAATATCGAGGCCAGATTTGAAGTCATAAAGATGTGTCTTTGATCCCAAACTCAGTGCTCTATCCACTTTGCCTCCCAGCATCACATTTTTCATATAGTAGATACTTAATTAATGTTGGTTGACTGTAAGCAAGTAACTTCACCCTTTGAAGATTTTGTTTCCCCTTTTTATGAATATTATTACTATTTAAAAAAAAATCAATGAAGAATAATGTTGCCTTTCAAGTGAAAATTAGACAGATTTGAATCCTATCATATCAGCTATCTATGTGACTTGGAGAATCAATAGTTTTTAGACCTTGGTTTCTTCATAATGGTAACAATAACAATACTTTCTCTTCTTCTCAATGTAACTCCGAAAAATTTCATTTTTAAAACAAAATATATGCAAGGTTTTTTATGAGAATGAAATAGATTTAAAACTAAATGGAGTTAAATTTAGAAGTGAATGAAGCCAATCTAGCCTTTTTCACACGATGAAACTAAGGCAAAGAGGTTTTAAATCATTTTCCCATGATCACACAGCTAGTAATTTTCTATGGCAGAATTTGATCCTGAACAAAAAAACAAAAAAAATTTTATTTGACTAAAACTACAGTGTCAATCCACTAGGGCATATTGCTTCCCTTAACTTGTTATAAAATAGTTATCCTATGTCTTCTTCTTGACAGCAAGCAGTCAAACAGCATTAGACAAATAAAAAATATCACTGGCCTTGGATTCAGAGGAATTGATTTCATTTCTTTGCCCTAGCACACAGTCATGCTATGCTAGAAAAGTTATTCAACATTTCTTATCTTTGATTTTCTCATCTGTAAAATTCAGGTACTGGACTGGAAAAATCCTGAAGTCACTAATTTGTTAACCTTTAATCATATACATTTGAGTTCAGTGATGTGAGAATATGTCGAATATTTAAAATTTAAACAAATTAACTCCCTACAATATACAAGGCAGTATGCTTAGCACTGGAGATAAAAAGACAAAAATTAAACAGTCTCCATGCTAAAAGGGGCTTATTTTGATGTGAGATAATAGAGAAGGTGAAAGGAAGATAGACTATGTACACAGATAAGGAAATTCAAAGTCATTTGAATAAGTAGAAGGCATTAAGATTTGGGGGCATCAAGGAAGACTTTTTAAAAAATGATAATTAAACTGAATTTTGAAGTAAGGATGCTGTGGATCTTAGATAAAAAGGGAGCAGTTTTTTCATAGAAACAGCAGATGATGTGCAAAATTTAGGGAATATCTGGTAGCCACTTCTGATTCAAATACAATGTGTCTAAAGAAGAGCAATATGAAATTAGACTGAAGAAGGAGAATGTATCCACCAGACTGGAGAGTTTTGAAAATTCAACAGAAGAAATAGGACACCATTTAAGGTTTTTGAGCAAAAGAGTGACAAAAATCATGCCTCTTTCATAGGAAGATTATTTCAACATTGTGGACTAGAGAGGAAAAACCATTAGAAGCAGGAAATACAATGGCATGCTCAGTTTGAATTCTTATCGAGAATTTTGATTCTTACCTTATACCTATTGGAGTGACTAATGGGATAGAAAAAGAAAATGACAAATGTTGGAGGGGATATAGGAAGAGTAGGGTATTATATTAATGAACTGTTGGAGGAATTGTGAAAGGATTCTACAATTCTGTAGAGCAATTTGGAATTAGACCCAAAAGCCTATAAAACCATATCAACCCTTTGATGTAGCAATGCTATTACCAGGTCTATATCCAGAAAAGATAAAAAACAGGAAGGAAAAAGACCTATATGTATAAGGATATTTATAGTATCATAGCAACTCTTTTCTGGTGGCAAGTAATTGGAAATTGAGGAGATGTCTATCATCAATTGGGCAATGACAAAACAAATTGTAGTATGTGATTAAGGTGAAATGTTATTCTGTTATAAAAAATCATGAACAGAATGTTCTCAGTAAAAAACTAACATGAGCAGATGCAATGGAAAAAGTATTATTACAAAGTAATAGCAATGTTCTAGGTTTCTCAGTTGTGAATGACTTAACCTTTTCTCAGCAATGCTATGACCCAAGAGGACTTTGATGGACTTATCATAAAGAGTATTGTATATCCCAAAGACAGAACTGATGTTATCTTTATACAGATCTAAGCACACTTATTTTTATTACTTTATTATTCTTTAATTTTGGGGGGGGTTATGTTTACTTTTATGTCATGACTATTATTGTAATGTTTTGCATGATATTTTTAGCCTATGACTAAAGCAAATAAGGCTTTCTCAGTGAAGTGATTGAGGTTGGAGGAGGGGAAAAAATTCAAAACTCTAGGTTTTAAAGGCAAATGTTGAAACTTGATTTTGTTTGTAACTGGGAGTAAAATAAAATAAAATGCAAAAAAAAAGAATTAAGGTTCTTTCTTTTGAAATGAAGTCATTTTGTTTTTTAAGTATATGATTACCTAATTTATTTTCTTGATACGATTCTCTATCTCTCTACCTCATTTCTCACACTCCCTCCCCGAGTAAGTCACACAATATTCACTTTGTCATCTCTAACAGAAGAGAGGAAAGGGAAGCGTAAAGATTCTTGAGTTACCTTATCTTGTTTTGTGTTGAAAGAGACAACTGATTTGAAAGTTTATTTCCCATCTTACTCTGGAAAGAGAATTCCAAAAAGTAATATCAATAATTTATTTTTTTCATTCTAGTCCTGCTGAAATCCCCAAATGTCCATAGAATTTTAGGCCAATTGTCTTTCCTATCTCTGTACCCAGTCTGTATCTAATAATATGTACCCCATTTCCATACAGTTAGCATAGATCTGCCCCCCTTATACTTTGAAATGAAAAGCATATAAATGTCTGATAATGATTCTTGGCACTTTTATTCAATTCAGGCACATGAGTTCTACTGTGTCATAGCAGATCATTCACATCAAAACAAATAGCTTCTTATCCTTTTACTAAATTTTCACAGGCAGAAGAGAAATGTGTGTCATTACTCACAATACTTGTTACCTAGTAAACATTGAATATCTGTTCTTTGAAGGTCTAACATGGTAAAATAGAAAAGTCTCATCCTGGGGCTGGAACCATTTGACAAGAGACACTTTTTAAACTTAATTTCTAGTCATTGAGAAGAGCAGGTTGTGATAGAAAGAGCCCAAGTGCTGATACTTACCTCTAACAAAACACTTGAACTTGAACCTCAATTTCTTACCTAGAAGCACTTCAACAAAATTCAGTTAGTGAATAATTTTTAAGCCCTCCATTTGGTCTTAATAAGATTCATCAGTGATTCCAAGGTTTCAGACACAGGTGACTGGAAAGACATAAGGGCTTGCAACAAAAAGTTAGTAGTATAGAGTAGGGATGATTTGAGGGAGAAAGATCATGGGTTCCATGTTAGATGTATTGAGATGGGACATTCACTTCGAGATGCTTAGCACACATAAAATAGGAGGTAATCTCAAAATGAAAAATCTATTCTCTCTCTCTCTCTCTCTCTCTCTCTCTCTCTCTCTCTCTCTCCACTTTCAAAATCCTTTTTGAGTTCTTCCATTGCCTGAGAACAATTCTTTTTTTTTCTTTGAGATTTTGGATATTGGAGATTTGACTTTACTATAGTTGATGGAAGGGATCCAGAAATGTTCTAGGGATCCCATCCTGGTCCATGGACAATTGTTAGAGAAGTCACATAGATAGGAATCTGTTTCAACCACCAGGCTTTAGCATGTATAAGTTCTTGTAGTCAAGGAAAGAATAGGTTCAAGATAGTTGACTCACTATGAGGGGAAAGAAGAATATTTATAAAGAAAGATATTAGACCTTAGACAGGGCCCCCAGAGGCTAGGGAAATTTCCATTTGCAAAGTTTTCAAGGATGAACTTAGAGAGGAAGGAAGGGCAAACAAGGGGGCCTTAGAGATAATGGCACAAGTTTATATTCTGTCTGACAGTCATACTGAAGGCAGCTGACAAAACATGTATGTGTTAGTAATTCTGTCTGGGATCTCTTTCCACACAAAGCTGGGCACTATAATATTAGCCCTTGGAGATGGGAATAAAGATATCTCATATTGATTGGATAGACATACAAATTATGACAGATTTGGATTTTTATTTTGCCTTGGAAAGAACTCAAAGTCCAGGTTAAGCATTTTAGTTAACCCCATCATTATCTTCTTCTAAGTGTGTGTTTTGATCTTCCCTATCACTATAGTAACTGTCTATGGTTGGAAGCTTTTCCTTCTATTATTTGCTCATTTCTCCACCCTTTGACTTAATTTTAGCTCTTTGTTAAGGTAGGGCTCTGCTTTCACGTTAGAGGGTACAATGTCCTAAGTTTTGGGGATTTTGAAAGATACTTTCAGAGATATTTCTAGGGAACTGCAAGTTTTCAGTTCTTCAAAGGTGGTATGAACTTTTATTTTCTAATGATATTGTTTTTTTTTTCCCAAATAAATGTTATTAAAGTTTGTCCACATTCATCCATATGCCTATGTATATTTTTAAGTTACAAAATTTCCTTCCACTCCCCATTCCCACCCCCCCTCCCCACAAAATGAACTAGTTTAATATTGTACATACACATTTGTGATAAACATGTTTACCGATTAGTCATTTTTGATATGAGGAATTAGGATTAAGGGAAAAAATACATAAGAAATATTTTTTTTAAAAAGTGAGTATAGTATTCAGCAGATTCTGAAGGATTTTTTTTGGTTTGGTTTAGTTTTTCTTTCTCTGGATGGGGAAAGCATTTTCCATAGATGATCTAATATGGGTGTCCTAGCTCTCTGGGCTGCTGAGAAGCACTGCTTCCATCAAGGTTGATCAATTCCCAAAGTGGTTGTTAATGAGTACAATGTTTCCTTGGTTCTTCTCCCTTTGCTCAGCATCAGATCCTGTAGTTCATTCCATGCGTCTCTATATTCCAACCATTTATGGTTTCTTCTAGACTACAAGGGTATGATTTAAGGAGAGGTGTGTACTTTTCTCCTGGCCTGTGCTGTCGTCTGTGGATGGCTACAAGTACTCCTTTCTGCTCTGGAACAATAAGGAGGGTCCCTGCTCTCCTGGGGCTTGTCTTCCTAGGACTATGTCCTGGGACTGTAACCCAGATCAGAATGAATGTCTCGGTGACAGCAAAGAGAACCAGAGGGCCAGAGAGCTGTGGAAGCAACTGCCTCTTCTGATTCAGTAATTCCCAATCACTGCTCCTGTCCACTGGGTCCAGGTCTGCAATGCTGAAGCTTGAATGGCCCTTCATTCCTCTCCCATCTCATCCTGGGGCAACAGGTCATTCCCACCAAGCTTCCAACTTGTTTCATTCAGTCTTTTTGTGCACTCTGCTACTCTAGAATTTGTATGAGTCTTTATTTAAAGTTTGAGGGAGTTTGAGGGGTTGGAGGGAGAGCTCTGAAGAGTCCCTGCCTTTACTTCATCATCTTGGCTCCACCTTCTTATTAATTCAGGAATCCTTAATAACCTGTCCCCTTCCATGACTTTGCAGCATTCTACACCTTCTGACTTTCCAATTACTCTGTGATCCAGTGTCACCATATTACCTGTTCCTCAACCATGACACTTTATATCCAAACTTTGTGCATTTTCTTGTATCTCTAGAACTTAACAAAATAACCAGATATAGATTTAAACTAATATATGATAGGTGACTGGCTAAGGAACCTCTCCTTATTTAAAGACCCATATAAATATATTTGTATTCATCTTTATGCTGAGAAATGTGCATCTGTATGTATTTATACATATATAAGTGTTGTGTGCATATATACATATGGAGAGAGAGAGAGATGGATATGGACAGTTACATACAGATAAAAACAAACTCAGAGAGAAAGACAGAGACACATACAGAGAAAGAAAGAGACTGAAAAAGGGAACATAGAAAAAAGAGAAAATGTTGAGAGAGAAAATTATGGTGATAACAGGAACTGAAAGAGCAGAATTTCTCAGTGAAAGAGACTTGATCTCATATACAGGAAGAGAATCAGGTGACAATATCTCTGATAATCAAGAAAGAATGTTCTAGAAGTTAAATAAGGAAAGAGTATTTTAAAGGAGGGGAGTGGTTAACAGACTTTAAGACTATTGAAAGGCCTATGAAGATGCTGACTGAGAATGGGGCTTGATATTAAACAGTCTAAGTTACAGAGAGAACAGATTGACTAATGGGGTAGCACCATAAGACATTTTTTACAGGTTTGCACTATTGATTGATAAGGAAATGGAGACATCAAAATGAACATTACTCAAGAGTTTAGTGCTTGTAGGGATATATGTGTATGTGTGTGTATCTGTATAATTCATAAAGATATGCATATTTCCATATCCTCTGTGTATATATTATATTAATATATAGACATTTTAATATATTTATATGTAGATGTATCAACACATATATATATTTATGTATAGGAGGTTGTTATAATCAAAGGATTTAAAAATAATTAAGACACATATTAGCATGATTCTAGGCATCAATGAAGGATCCAGTAGGCAAGGAGAAATTTTTGATGAGAGGGATGCTAGTGCAGTGGGGCTGCTCAATTATTTAAACACTTAGAGAAGAATGGAGGCCAGATCAAGGGTATAAGTTTAGATGTTAGCCTTGGGGAATGAATATGGGAATAAAGCTATCTCATACTGATTGGATGAACATACAGATTATGACACATTTGGATTGTTATTTTCCCCTGGTAAGAACTCTGAGCTATGTCTCTGTAAACTTGAGTTTTACTCTGAGCATTTGTATATATGTGTTTTCAATAAATTCAATTCAACAAATATTTTTATCAATGGTTTCTATTTACAAAATGCTTGGAGTATAAAGATGAAATATGAGCATTGGCCCTTCCTTCAAACATCATCTAGGAGTGTTGATAGATGTAATGAAATAACAGAAGAGGTCAGACAGAAAACTAAAAAAAGTGTAATGACAGAATAATCTTTAGGTGGAGGCATTTTTGTTTATTGCATTTAAGTGTGCTTATATTTTATTTCCCCCATCATATTTTACACTCTGAGATTGCAGGGTCTGTCTCTTTTATTCATTTGGTACTTCACCCAGCATGAAGTACAGTTTTCCATATGTTGTAGAAAGTTAATAAAAGATTTTTTTTGCCTTTTTTTTAATGCAAAAGGCAGTTAAAGATACAAGCTAGTGGTTCACAAAAGTCTTTCTATGACAGCATCTTTTTGGAATGAACCTTATGAATACCAGTGTAATAGCCATAGCAGGTAATAGTACCATTGGCTTCTGAAATGACCTTTGTAGGGAGAGAATGATTTTAACAGGTAGAGATCAATTCATCAGACTGGGTAACATTAGAAAAGAGGCAAATTGAATTTAGAGAAAAGGTTGTTATAGTAGTTTAAGCCAGAGGTAATAATAAACCTGATGAAGGTAGTAGATGTTTGGTCACAAATAAATCTTAACTCTTTATCTTGCAATTTGCAGATAATAATCCAAGCTATAAGAGAAACTTCTGGAGGAGAGAACAATATCAAACATGAGCTTGTTTCAAAATATGTCAAATGTGGGGCAGTTAAGGTGATGCAGTGAATAGAACACTGACTCTGGAGTCAGGAGGACCTTAGTTTAAGTCCAATCTCAGACAGTTAATTACCTAGATGTGTGACCTTGAGCAAGTCACTTAACCCTACTACCTTGCAAAAAAAAATGAACAAAAACAGAAAAAAATCAAAAATATTATCTAAAAATGAATCTTGGAAAAGGTCACAGAGACAGAGAATGGTAGAGAACATAACTCAAAAAGCACAGAAAGAAGGGGGTGTAGCTTATGTCTAGCAAATGACTACAATTTTTCTTAATTCTATACTTTTTCCCTAAATTAACACTCTTTGCATGTCCCAGGTACTTTGAGAAGAATTTTGAGTCTTTCAGATGAAAGATGGGTCCTTTATTCTGACAGGACAGCAATCTAATTCATCTCTGACAAGGTTTCCTATTTCACAGTATAAATTGTGTGCTAGCTTAATGATGTCATTGCCTATAATGCAGAATATAAAACAAGAAGGAGATGATTTGGGGCCTTCATTGAAGAAAAAAAGGATTGAACAATCCGTTGCTGTTTCCTCTGAGTTTCAATTTGAATGTTCCTCAATTCATCCCTAGGGCCTTCTGAAAGAGGATAGAAAAGAATGAGAACAGTTCAGGATTTGAATATCAGGCAGAAAAATACATACATATATGTGTGTGTGTATACATATACATATACATATGTATACACAGATCTGTATGTATGTATACATTTAATATGTTAAAGCCAAATCTTGATAAAAATTTGCCTAAAAAAATATATATATATATATATATATATTATATATATGAGAGAGATAGACAGACATATATACACTTTTCCTTTAAATAGAAAATTTTCTTTCTCCTAGACAATTTATATTTCAGTGCGACCTTTACTCATTATCCAACTGCTCCAAACATGGTAGAAAATAAAGGATATTGGAAATCAGAAAATATCTGTTCCAAGTCCTGCTGCCAATCTTTACTGGTTGCATGGCCTTGAGAAAGGTAAAAGATTAACTTCCATTAGTCATGGTTTTCTATTCTATAAAATGGAAACAGCAACCCCCAGGGTTGTTATCAGGGTAACAGTACTTTTGTACGCATGGTTCTGATCATGCTATTCATTTAGGTATTTATTCAACAAGAATTTATTATGTTTACTTTAGAACAGTTCAGTGTTTCATGATAGGCATAATACAAAGTTAACATAAGAAAGGGTCCCTATTCTAATAGAGTCCAGTGGGGAAGGGAAGACATAATATAGATAGTAATATTTCATGATCAGTGTATTAGGGAACTTCAAAGCAAAATATTCAGTGCTCTTCAACATTTCATTACTGCTTATTATATGAAGTTGAATTTTCAACCAGGCATTCAAGATTTTTCACAACTTCACACACCATTTTAACATTTCTAATTTTATCTCAGTTGTTCTCATACCTCCAGGTACAAATTTCATTGGTACCTCGATTTGAGTAATGAACTTTTATATTTTAGAATTCAGTATATGGGTTATTTTCTCTCCTATATACATATCTCTATATGCATATATTTATCATTTTGCACTCTTTTTATGTATGTGTACCTTTATTATCAGACTATCAATTCTATAAAGAATGGAGCAATCTATTTTCCAAACCTTGCCTCCCCCAAATGATCATACAGAGTACACAGTACTAAGCACATAGTAAACATTTATTGAAGTGACTAATAGCTAAAGTCAATAAAAATTAGACCTATAAATGTCTGAGTGAAGTAATATTGCTATGTTTGTTTTTTTGAAAAAGGGAAAAAACCCTGAGTGATATTATAATAATATCAAAGTTTATATTGAAACAAATTCTTTCCTGGGGATATAGAACAATTGTGATCCTTCTCTCTCCATGATGTACATAAAAATTAAAAAAAGAAGATTGAAGTAATTTTTGTTTTTAATTAAAAATGAATGAGCATTTGTAATGTTTTATCATGCTTAGTAATAAGTTACACTTAGGGACTGCCTATGGTTTAGAAATATGTCTGTACAGTTTTCTTATCAAAAAACAAAAACATAAACAAAAGCAAAACATCTATTTGTAATCTTAATATCTGAGAGATGAAATGACAGAAGTGAAAGAAAACTCACACATCATTGTATCTATAACAATACCTTCCCAAAATAAATGAATTCCTTCCCAAACATCCTTAGTAGTACCCTTGTAGACAATGTCCAAAATAAGCCTGAGTTTCCTCAGTCAAAGATTTTTTCTAAAACTAAATTTTTTTCTTCTTAAAAATGTCCAAATTCATTCTTCCAGCCTTTCACTTCAGGTCAGAAAATCCTCTCCAAGCTGTTCAATTACCAAATATAGATCCAGTTCTTCCATACTCATATTGGTGGTAAACATGTTTCTTCACACAAAGTTGATTGGTTGTTATGTTTTACAACTTTTCTCAATACCAAGGTCATCTGATCTCTTACATATAAGAGAGAAGAGTGGAGGTAGAGGTAGGAAGGAGAGAAGGCATGGAATACAATGAACAAAATTCTATAGGTGAAATCATGTATTGGCAATGCTGTCCACATCATATATTTGATACAAATTCCTACCTTTGCACTGTGCATATGGTCAGCATAAATTCTGAATTTTGAACCACTATGCATTCATTTTATCCCTAGAATTGAACTCAGTATTTTGCAAATGGTGACAGTTTAATAAAGCTTTATTGTACTGAGTTCTTAAATTCACAAGATCAAAGATTTAGAACTTGAAGTGAAACAAAGATCATCTTACCAAACTCCTTTCTTTTACAAATGAGGAAACTGAGGTCCAAATGTTAGATTACTTTTCCAAGATGACACAGAGAGCAAATTCCAGAATATACTTTGGATCCAAGTCCTCAGACAATAAAATTTGACTAGATTTCTGCCTTCTTCAAAAATTTAATCAATTTCATGGAAAAAACAAACAAAACAAAACTATGGTGGAACAGTAAAACAATATCACATGTATCCCCGACATATAGATTATATTTGTGTGTGTGCATGTGTATCATGGTTAAAAATTATCTATTCTATTTTAATATAATAGTGGTCTGTCTGGAGCAAAAAGTCATAGAGATTTTTCCACCCACTTTCCCAACCAACCCCTTCAAAGGGCAATTATACTTATTTTTTTTAACTGTTTACTTGTCTCATTTTTAATTTTGGTTTGCACTTGACCCCTTCCTCTGGTGTACAGTTGCATAAGATGTCATAACTTGCCCAAGGTCACAAAGCTAGTAGCTGAGGTCACCTTTAAAATTGGACCTTCCTGACTTTAGGTTCAATGAGTATTATTTTTTTTAAATATCATCTCACTTGGACATCATGAGGATGCCAGAAGTTAGTTGTCATTTTTATCCCTATTTTACAGTCAAGAAAACTGAGGCAGGAAGAAGGTAAGTGATTTAGGAACAGAGAGCTAATAAGTGTTTGAGGTCATATTTGAATTGGATTGAAGTTCAGGTTATCATTTGTTCTGCCCAGACAATTTTGCAGTTGAAAAACAACTGAGACTCAGTGCATCAGAGACTTGTCCAATCTTGTGTCAGTAATTAATCTGTGACCTCTCTGTCTCTCTGTCTCTCTCTCTGATTCTGTCTCTGCTTCTAACTCTATTCCTTTCTGCCTCTGTTACTCTGTCTCTCTGCTCTCTCTCTCTCTCTCTCTCTGACTGTCTGTCAGGGACTGACTGTCCCTTTTCATGTCTCTCTGCCTTTCTGTTTCTGAGTCTCCCTCTGTCTCTGACTCTCCCTCTTTCTGACTCTGTCTGTTTTTCTCTCTATCTCTGTTGCTGTCTGTCTGTCTCTGTTTCTCTGTCTGATTTTTCTGTTTTTTTGTTTCTCTCTCTCTCTCTCTCTCTCTCTCTGTGTGTGTGTGTTATTCTCGGTATGTCTTTCTACTTCTCTCTATATATAATATATAAACTCATATATTTATATACACCTGTATATACATATATATCTATCATGTGTATCAAAAGTACCTAATAGAAATGTTGCTAGAGTTATTTATTTAAAGTCCTTGAAATTCAGTGGATAGGAAAGAATGCTATCTAAATATTATTACTACCCAGTTATTACTGCAGACAGAACTAATGGTCCATAAGCCCCAAAGACTCTACCTCTGGTCTGTGGATAATACTTTTTAGGCTTTGCTTTTGCTCAGTATGATGAAAAACAAGCTGAATTCCTCAGCATCCATGCTGCTCAGCTATTAATTTCAGGTATCAAAAGTATATTGATGGGCATTGATGACTGGGCCTAATGCTCCTTGAGGTATACCTTGTTTCTCTAACCATGCTATTTATTCTCAGTTGCCTTTCCACATATAAAATGATATTAAGCTTCCAGGGAGTTATCTTTTCAAGTATGACTCAGAAGAATGGAACTTGAATTGCTCTGTTTTGTTTTTACAAAGTGAGGCAGGAAATAACCAATTGTTTGTTTTTCTGTTTCTTTCTTTTTAAAATGGAAATCACACACAAAAAGATTATTCTTGCTGGACTGGCAAATAATACTAATGGCAACTTAACTTTTAAAAATATTGCATGGGGGTGGCTAGGTAGCTCAGTGGATAGAACACTGACCCTGGAGTCAGGAGTACCTGAGTTCAAATCTAGCCTCAGACATAATATTTACCTATCTGTGTGGCATTGGGCAAGCCACTTAACCCCATTTGCCTTGGGAAAAAAGAAACCTAAAAAATAAAAATATTGCATGGGTAAAGAGGCCATTCTCTTGTATTATTTCATCTTTGTAATAGTCCTGTGAGAGCCAAAGGAGCTTGTCTTATCCTCATTTAACAGACGAGGAAACTGAGACTCAAAAAGATTATAGATTTGTCTAGCATCACACAAATATCTAATAGCAATTCTAGGACTAGAGCCTCCATCATCTTATGTGCATTCCAGGGATTTGTTTTTCCATCTCATTGCTTTTCTGACCACCAACACATCAAGATGGAAAAGATCATATAGTTGTTCTGTGATCTGGTTCATTTCATCTTAGGTCTGGGTCATCTGAGTCTATCTCTAACCTCTTTTATGCTTATGACCCATAATTGCCTTTTAGACAATCTATGGGCCATCCAAAGCATTCTATTTATTGCTCCTCATATATGGAATGCCTTCTAACTTTGTGTCTTTACACAAGTTGGAATACAGTCTTTCCTTTGCTTCAGAACTATAAAAGTCCTAAAACTTTTCAAAATTCTACACAAATCCTCCAGGATACAGTTTTTTGAATGCTCACACTCAACTCTTTCAAAAAATTACATTGACTTTATCTCATATTTAATTTATTTTTACTTATTAATATGCTGGTCCCACCCTTGTGAATATAAATTCTTTAGGAAGTTTGTTTTATTTTTGTTCTTTGTCTTTCCAGCATCTGGATTTAAGTCATAGTAGGCTCTAATTGACTGATTGATTGGTGGTCTATAAGCAGAGTCCAATATTTCTAAGCTCCTATCGTTACTCTCTTGATACACCCTGAAATTCCTGTCAAAAATTCCTCTCTCTTGGGGGCAGCTTGGTGGTGCAGTGGATAAAGCACCAGCCCTGGAGTCAGGAGTACCTGAGCTCAAATCTGGCCTCAGACACTTAATAAATTACCTAGTGAAGTGACCTTGAGCAAGTCATTTAACTCCATTGCCTTAATAAAGTAAAAAAAAAAACTCCTCTATCTTTTAACATATAACTCCATATGTTCCCAAATGAGATCTTCCCAATCATTTCCCCCAATCCAATTATCCCAATAACATAAAAAGAAATTGAGGGTGTCTGTCTTGTTACAGTAATTACATTTCAACCATCACAATCTTATGTGATATTTTTTGATGTTTAATTTTTTTATTGACTTGGCACTCCACTTATTATTACTGAACTTGTACTCCACTAAAATGCACAAATAGTTTTCACATGTATTATATTTAATTAATTTTATTTCTACAAGTATATATATATAATATATATATATATATATATATATATGTATATATGGTTAAGTTAATTACTGAATTACCCCACACTTCTTAAAAATATAATCAGGCATTATCTATCCCCTGATACTTTATTCAATCCCTACCATTCTCCTACCAAATCATGAACCTATCTGAATTGATTCTCTTTTTGATTTTTTAATTTCATTTCTTTAATCATCTCCTCTTTGAAATCCTTTAAATAGAAAATTTTGCCTCTGAACCTTAATTTACACTTTACCTCTTCTCTGCTCTGGATATCCTGTCTTACATCCCTTGCTTCAATGGTCTTTCAAATGCCCCTTCAAAAAACACCAGTCTCATTTGGTCTCATCAGTCCACATTCTCTGTACTATTCCAAGGAGATATTCCCCTAGCTCTGCCAAGATCTGATGCATAACTCACAGTGTTTGGTGGGTAAATGAAACATACAAAAAAGTTCTCCTTCCTTTGTGTCTGTGTTTCATATTTATTAACTTTCTTTTCTCCCATGGAACATGGAAAATATAGAAAATAAAAATCCCAACTCTCACTCAAAAAAATTACTTAAAGCTACTTCAGTATGGTAGAATATATAGTGCTAGGTTTAGAATTAGAGCTCCTGGTTTTGAATGCTAACTCTACCATTTATTGTTTGAATGATTTTGAACTTAATTGCCTGAAAACTAAGTTTTTCCCCTCTATAAAATGATCATTGTGTCCAAATGTTCCTTAAATAGTTTTTGTTACTCTGACCCTTAAGATCAAGGACTATTTCATGTTACTATTTGTGAAGTTTTTACATCCTTTTCACACAGTTCAATGTCACATACAAGTTGACATTTAAGAAATGTTTGTCAGTTGATTAATTCTCTGTGATATAAATGTAATGCAGACAAGTAAAGGATTTCCTACTCCTGATTTCTAGTGTTTCATATATATAGATACACAGAGACATACACATATAAACACAAATACTTCCTTTTCATCTCAAATGAAATATTTCTATGCTGACTGCTGACTTTGACAGTCAGTGTATGACTAGATTTTTTGGACCCTTCTGTCCTGCTAGAGATGCATCAGGATGATAAAATCTCTAAAGCAATAATAGGTATGGAAAACATATCAAAGATGCTTTTCCTGCTTTCTGAAATAATCTACAAGTTAAAGTCTCTTTTCCTTACTTGATTTTTGACCAACCAGATCCCTTTCAATACAAATGGAAGTTAACACACAATTGGATAGGTTTATGAGAGCATAGGAGACATCAATCTTAGGTGTCTATAAGCCTTTAGTTGCTGGTTTCCTCAGTAGATTAAAGATAGAATCATTGCTTAGCATATTTATTTGAATGTCTGGTACTCCTTATTTTTGTTTTTCTCTTTTTCAGTGCAGATCAGGGAATGATGAAAATTGCCCTCTCCCTTTATGGCATCAATATCATTGACAGATTTTATTAGACAGTTTGGCTCCATAGCCTTTAAAGTCCCTCCTAGCTCTTGGTCTATGATTATTTAGTTTGATATAAAAGGGAAGGGAAAATGAAAGAAGGTGGTCTTTGCTTTTTAGATGTAATGAAATACCACTTCTGAATATCCCCATTACATAATAGTAGTCATGCAGAAAGTAAAGAGGTTTCAATGTAGAAGGGGCATTGTGATGTTTGTATTTGTGACTGATTGAAAAGTGTCTTCTTTCTTTACCTTACTTGTAGCATCAGGATGTGAAGGGTTCTCTCTTTGCTTCAGTGGGAGAATTGAGAAAGGTATATTTTGTTACATAGTAGTCAATGTGATATAAAATAATAAAAAATAATTTTTCTGTGTTTCTTGAAAGTTCTAGGTTGAAAGCTCTTTGGTATTAATCTATCACAGGAGAAGTTCTGATGAAATTGTTTATATTAGAATTATAGCAATTTAGAAGTGATGGGAGTTTCTATATTCTTTTTGTATAGTTCTATATTTTTATAACAGAGGAAATTGATTTTATTTCTGTACTATATTTTTGAGTAGTCTTTTTTGGTTCTACATCTACTTAGAACATACTGGTTCAGGTCATCACCTCTTCTCATCTTGGTTACTTAATAGTTGTCCATTGGTTATCAGTCTACTTTCCCTTCATCTCATCATTTTTTAGGACTGAAATGAAGAACCATGGTTAATAGCAACTGGGAAATTTTTTATTTCTGTGGATAAATTCATTTATTTTGTTATTATATTTTCCAGGGATATGCACCTAGTTGATGAGGTTGATGCATAAACTTTTAACACTAGCTGTTTGGGGGATACTTCAAAGGGAATTATGGTAAAGGAGAATTATTAACTTGCCTACACAACTGAAGATCTACTGACCTGCTATGATGATCTCATTGTTGCATGCCCATGAAAACTGAATAGTATATTAGAACTAAGCCAGAAAACTGAATCACTTTCATTTGAAGGATCTTAGAAAGATTTTGAAGATCACCTAGCTTGCAAGATAAGGTACCTTATATTGAGGTCCTTTTTCAACCTGAAAGGTCAAATATTGAAACTACTTCAAAGAGCCCAATTCATTTGCACTGACCACATTGTTTGAATGTCAATAATTTGGTTAAAATATACTATGAGTTCAGTTAAATGGCATAGTGGATAAAGCACCGGCCCTGGAGTCAGGAGAACCTGAGTTCAAATCTGGTCTCAGACACTTAATAATTACTTAGAGTGTGACCTTGGGCAAGTCACTTAACCCTATTGCCTTGCAAAAACTAAATACACACACACACACACACACACACACACACACATTATGGACAGCTCACAAAAGGTAAGGTCAAAAGAAGCTAAAAAAGAGACACTCTCAAGACCAGTTTAAGAATTTTGGAATTGATTTTTACTAGGGTGGACAGTGGAATAGGACTGCCCAGCATGGTATACTTATATCAATGAAGGATTTCTGTTAGCAAAGCCAAATTGTAGTAACTCAATATTAGATGCACAAATTTAGAGACATTTAATTCCAAATGTTTATATAAACTTTTTTACACACCAAACTTATATTGGTCTGATCAGCCACAGTTGAATTCATTGTACTTTGACTCCAGCAGAATGATGTCATTTTGGTCTTCTTTGAACAGAAAGAGCAATGACCAACTTCTTTGTAACTGACTCCCATTGCTGTAGTTCTGCCTTCCAGGGCCTGGGGGGAAAAAAGTTCCATCTTTCTTTAAGACTTTTGGATACTTGGGGTGGTTAGATAGTGCAGTAGATACAGCACTGGCCCTGGAGTCTAGAGTACAGAGTACCTGAGTTCAAATCCAGCCTCAGATACTTAATAACTACCTAGCTGTGTGGTCTTGGGCAAGACACTTAACCCCATTGCCTTGCAAAGACCTAAAAATACTTGAAAATAATTCCTTTGACCCTTTTAAATCTTGTCTTCTATAACTAAAATGATCCCATATTCATCTACTAATTCTCATTTTGGAAGGAATGAAGACAATTGGGAAGAAGTAGAAAAAATATATGACATGAGCTGGATCTTCCATTGAGTCTTTATTTGTGACACTTTTAAAATATAAAAGTCAATGTTGAAAACATGTGATATCAACTTTTCTGTCTACAACACGAAATGAAGCATCTGAAAAGACATTAAAACTACAATTCCAACCAAAAAAAAGACAATATAGAAATAAGTTTTCAACTGTAGACATCATGGAGGATCTTCAGTGAAGTGGGAGAGTGGGAAAGCCAGTAGGAGACTTTTAACCACAGTCAGTCCAGGTCCCGAAAGCTTGACAACAGCATAGGTCCTGGCAGCTAGATAGCAAGTCAGCAGGGAGAGTCCCAACCCCAAACAAAGTCTGAATCCTGGGAATAGTGGGGAATAAGATAGGACTGGGTTGGTAATAAACCAATGCATAATCAGAACCTGGACATAAAGGAAGGAAAAAAAAAAAAAACCTCTGCAAAGGCAAGTCCTCGCTTTCATAAGCAACATCTTGGCCAACAATAAGCCAGGGATCAGATCCCAGTCCCAGAAAAAAAGTTTGGGATTCTACTCCCTCGACCCCAAGAGCAGAGCTCAAACAAATCACAATGAGCAAAAAAGCTAAAAGAACATGAACCATAGAAAGCTACTGCAGATAAAGATGATAACAATAGCACCTCAGAAGAAGAAAGCCATGAAAAATTATCTACATGGGAAGTCTCATAAGAGTCTATGAATTGGACTCAAATCAAAAAACTCATAGAAGAGCTTAAAGAAGAATTTAAAAACCAAATAAGAGAGGAAAAAGAAAAAAAATGCAGGAAGATCATGAAAAATTTACCAAAGAAATCAACTTCTTTAAAAGTGAAAATAATCTACTTGAAAAAGAATGTATCTCTTCAAAAAATTATAGTTGACCACCTGGAAAGGACTGCAACTCATCTATAACTCAAATCAAGTAACTGGAAAGGGAGTGCAACTCAGCAAAAAAAGTAAAATTAACCATCTGGAAAACGAAACACAAAAACTCACTGAAGAAAATAAAACCCTATAACTTAGAAATGGACAAATACAAACTAATCAATCTATGAGACACCAAGATTCCATCAAAGTAAAAAAAAACTGAAAAAATTGGAGAAAACATAAGGTACCATTTAAGAAAAGCAAACTGCCTGGAAAATAGATCCAGAAGAGATAATCTGAGAATTATTGGATTTACAAAAAGCCTAGATCAATAAAAGAGCCTGGAAAATATCTGTTAGAGCAAGAAGGAAAAACAGTCACTGAAAAAATATACAGAATGCCTTCAGAAAGAGAGTTCAGGATAAAAACTCAAAGGACTCTCATAGTCCAAAATTCTGAAATAAAGGAGAAAATACTGCAAGTAGCAAATAAGAAGCATTTTAAAAACAAAGAAAACACAATCAGACTTACACAGGATTTATTAGCTTCAATAATGAAAGACCAGTGGATCTGGAATACCATATTTCAGAGGACAAAGGACCTTGAATTTCCACAAAGAGTTTACTACCCTGCAAAATTCATCATATTCCATCAGGGAAAAGGATGGATGTTCAAAGAAATAGAGAACTTCCAAAATTTCCTGATAAAAAGATCAAAACTGAACAGAGAATTCAAACTCCAAATACAAACCTCAAGAGATGCAAAAAAGGTAAATGGAAAGGGAGAAAAAAAAAAACAAATGTTAGGCAAGAACATCAAACTGTGTACAATCTTACAAAGGAAGTTATAACATTTGTAACTCTTGAGAAGTTACCTTTCTCTTGGGAAAGTTAAAGGATTGAATATAGTTGAAGAGATTGGATTTAGAAGTTATGGGAATGGCTAGTTCTTGTCTTTTAAAAGGAAGAGGATCAAGATGACATCACTATGGTTGAGACAAATAGTCCAGGTAAAAAGCTGAGGTATTTACTCTAAACTTATGTGTCTCAGTTTCTTTGACTACTTCAATTCAATTCTGTCTTGTTCATAGAACTTAATACTTCCTCTGGTGAAGGCATCCTATTCTGGGAAGTCCAGAGTCAGTGTCTACCATACCTTACCATCAATTGTAAAGTTCTTAAGAAAGACCTTCAGAGTGTCCCAGTACTTAGAATGCTTAGAGACTACTATGGTTAATTAAATAAGAAGTGACTTTGGGGCTGAGGGTGGGAACCTACTTGGATTTGGCATAAAGATATTAGGAAGTAATTTTATCTTAATCTATACTGTAGGTAACAAGGGTTTAAGTAACATGTTTGAGTAGCTAAAGTGGGGCGTATGGGAGGGAGTATGCTTGGGGGGGGATAAATAGTTCATAAAATGATCTGGCTTTGCTTATTTTGGCACATGAGGATTGTGTATCCATGACTGATACTTGAAAAGAGAGTAAGATATAACATGATTATAATTTGATGTGATTCTTGACTCTTGAGAAATGTATTTCTAATGAGACAGAAGAGAGGAGGGCATTTAGTGACTAAGAGACAATGATGATTATCCTTAAATCAAACAATCAATTACTCAACTTGGGATTGTATTTTGAGTGATAGTACTTTGATCTTATCAAGAAAGGTATGAAACTATATATATATATATATATCTATACATATATATCTATATCTATCTATCTATCTATCTATCTATCTATCTATCTATCTATCTATCTATCTATATATATATTTAAGGTTTTTGCAAGGCAAATGGGCTTAAGTGGCTTGCCCAAGACCACACAGTTAGGTAATTATTAAGTGTCTGAGACCGAATTTGAACCCAGGTACTCCTGACTCCAGGGCTGGTGCTTTATCCACTATGCCACCTAGCCGCCCCGTACATATATATATTTTTGATAAACATTTTTACAGATTAATTATTTTTGGTATAAGCAATTAGGATTAAGGGAAGGAGATACATAAGAGATAATTTTTATAAAGCATTCATCAGATTCTGAAGGTTGGGATTGTGTGTTTGTTTGTGTGTGTGTGTGTGTGTGTGTGTGTGTGTGTGTGTGTGTGTATTTTGTTTTATTTTATTTTTCTTCCTCTGGATGGGAATAACAGAATAACTTTTTCCATAGCCAGTCTAGTATGGTTGTCCCAACACTCTGAACTGCTGAGAGGAGCTGCTTCCAATAACGCTGTTCATCTCACAATGTTGTTAATGTTTAAGTTATTTTCTTGATTCTACTCCCGTAGCTCAGCATCAGATCCTATAAGTCATTCAATGCTTCTCTAGATTCTGACCAGTTATTGTTTCTTATTGAACAGTAATATTCCATAGTATTCATGTCACATAATTTGTTTAGTTATTCCCCCCAAATTGTACATCCCCTCAGTTTCCAATTCTTTGCCACAACAAAAAGTGATACTATAAATATTTTGGAACATGTACGACTTTTCCCTTTTTTATGAATTCTTCTGGATATACCCTAGAATTGAAATTGCTGGGTCAAAAGGTATGAACAGTTTTATTGCTCTTTGTGTATAGTTCCATATTGCTCTCCAGAAAAGTTGAATCTATTCACCACTCCCACAGCAATGCATCAATGTCTTAATTCTCCCACAACCTCTCCAACATTGATCATTTTCCCTTTTTTTCTCATCTTGGCAAATGTGATGAGTGTGAAATGATACCTCATTGTTGTTTTAATTTGTATTTCTCTAATCAATGATTCGGAGCATCTTTTCATATGATTTATATAACTCTAATTTCTTCATTTGAAAACTATCTATTAATATCCTTTGATTATTTATCAATTGGGGAATGACTTGTAACCTCATAAATTTGATGTAATTTTCTCTATATTTTAGAAATGAGAACTTTATCAGAACTAGTACTTGTGAAAATTGTTTCCCAACTTTCTTCTTTTATTCTATTTTGGCAGCATTGATTTTTATTAGTACAAAAACTTTTCAATTTAATGTAGTCAAAATAATTTATTTTGCAGTTTATAATGTGCTCTAATTCTTCTTTGGTCATAAGTGTATCCCCTTCCCATAGATCTTATACTTAGAGTATCTCTTGGTGTATTAATTTAGCTATCGTGTTTTTCTTTATGTCTAAATTCTGTACCCATTTTGACCTTCTTTTGGTATAGGGTTTGAGATGTGGGTCCATGCCTAGTTTTTGCCATATTATTTTCCAGTTTTCCCCACAATTTTTGTCAAACAGAGAGTTGCTATCCCAGAACCTGATGTCTTTGGTTTGTCAAATAGTAGACTGATGTAGTCATTTACTGTGACTTCTTTTGATCTATCCTAATTCACAGATTCATTACTCTATTTCTTAACCAGTACCAGATAACTTTGATGACTGTCCACTTTATAGTATAGTTTTATATCTGGTAGAGCTAGTCCACCTTCCTTTACATTTTTTTCATCAGTTCCCTTGTTATTCTTGACCTTTTGTTGCTTAAAATGAATATTATTACTATTTTTTCTAGCCCAATAAAGTAGTTATTTGATAGTTTGATTGGTATGGCACTGATTAAGTAATTTAATTTGGGTAGAATTATAATTTTTGTTTTATTAGTTCAGCTTAACCATGAGCATTTGTCATTTTTCTAGTTATTTAGATTTGGGTGAGAAGTGCTTTATAATTGTATTCATTCGTTTCTGGGTTTGTCTTGAGAGAAAGATTCCCAAGTACTTAATGTTGTCTATAGTTCTTTTAAGTGGAATTTCTCTTTCTATCTCTTGCTCTTGAGGGCTTGTTTTGGTTCATATATGGAAATTATGATGATTTATGTGCATTTATTTTATAGATTGTTTCTTTTCTGAATTTGTTAATTGTTTCAAGGAGCTTTTAAGATGATTTTTCTCAGGTTCACTAGGTATACCATAATATCATCTACAAAGAGTGAAAGCTTTGCTTCCTCATTGTCAATTCTGATTCCTTCAATTTATTTTTCTGTTCTTATTGCTACAGTTAATATGTATAATACTATATTGAATAGTAATGGTGGTAATGGGCATTCTTGTTTCACCTATGATTTTATTAGAAATGTTCTGAGTTTATTCCCAATACATATAATAATATATGTTGATGGTGAAAAAGAACAATTTAAAGATTCCCAATTAAATATGAAATTTGTAAATCTGAAAATCAAGGGAGAGATTAATAAAATTGAATGCAAAATAATCATTGACCAATAAACAAAACTGAGTGATGTTTTTGTGAATAATGCAATTAAATAGATTAACCTTTTGTTCATCTGATTTTTAAAAAGTAAAAAGTTAACCAAATTACCATTATCAAAAATGAAAAGAGTGAACTAACTACCAATGAAGAGGAAATTAAAGAGATAATTTTGGACCCTTTTGTTGTAATGTATGCCAATATATTTGAATATACCAACTGTCCAGATTAACAGAAGAGGAAGTCAAATACTTAAAAAAATCCCACAAAGAAAAAATGTAAAGAAAGGTGTCACCAATATCAGAAAAAGGGAAGATGATTAATGTTGGAGAGGTTGTGGGAGGACTGGGACATTGTTTCATTGCTGGTGGAGTTGTGAAGAGATTCATCTTTTCTTGAAAGCAATATGGAACTATGTCCAAACAGCAACAAAACTGTTCATATCCTTTGACCCAGCAATACCAATTCTATGACTATGTCAAGAAGAAATTGTAAAAAATGGGAAGAGTCCTACATGTTCCAAAATATTTATAACAGCTCTTTTTGTAGTAGCAAAGAATTGGAAATTGAGGGGATGCCCATCAATTGGGGAATGGGTAAACAATTTATGGTACATGAATACTATAGAATATTATTATTCTGTAAGAACCAATAAATGGTCAGACCAGAGAATCATGGAATGACTTACCAGATCTGATGCTGAGCAAAGGGAGTAGAAACAAGAGAACAATTTACACATCGACAGTATGAGATTAATAACCTTGGTGAAAGCAGCCCCTCTCAGCAGTTCGGAGAACTAGGACAATCATACTTGACAGATTATGGATTCTATTATCCCCAACCAGAGGAAGAAAACCAAAACAAAATAAAACACAGGGGAAAAAATATTCTTAATGAATCTGATGAACACTTTATAAAAAATTTTCTCTTATATATCTCTTTCCCTTAATCCCAAATCCTCATGCCAAAAATTACTACTTTGCAAATATGTTTAACAAAATATGTAGGTAAAATGCTAAGCTAACTGTTCCCTACTGAGGGCAAGGGGGTGGGAAGGAAAGGTAGAGGCAAACTTTGTAACTTTGAAATATGCATGTGCAATGGTTGGAAATAAATAAATAAATAAATTCCCCCCAATATATAAAAGTAATGAAATAACAAAAACAAAAAAGGTGTCCTAGTTGAACTATATCTAAAACTATGCTATAAAGCAGCAGTAATCAAATCTCCCTTGTACTGGTTAAGAATTAGAGAAATAGATCAGTGAAATTGGATAGGTTCAAAAGTAACAGTAGTAAGTGATTACAGTATTCTATTGTTTGATAAATATAATGACATTGGCTTCTGGGATAAGAACTCACTTTGACAAAAATTTTTGGGAAAACTAGAAAATAGTATGACAATAACTAGGCATAGACCCACATCTGACACACTATAGCAAAATAAGGTAAATATTAATACAGGATTGAGGCATAAAGGGCAATAACATGGACTAATTAGCATATGATGAAATACTCTACTGTCAGATCCATGGAAAGGGAAGAGATTTATGACCAAGTAAGAAATAGAGTACATTATAAATTGCAAAATGGATGGTTTTGACTATATTTTGCAAGATCAAATCCAATTCTACTAAAATTAGAAGGCAAACAGAAAGCTGGGAAGCAATTTTCACAGTTAAGATTTCTGATAAAGGTCTTATTTCTACAATATATAATTGAATCAAGTTTATGAGTAATTCCTAAATTGATCAATTGTCAAAGAAATTAAAACTCTATATAATCATGTGAGAAAATGCTCCAAATATTTACTGATTAGAAAAATGCATATTAAAACAACTATGAGGGATAATTTCATACCTATCAGGATTGGCTAAGATGACAAAAAGGGAAAATGGTCAATGTTGGAGAGGGGAGGATTGGGACATTAATACATTGCTAATGGAGTTGTGAAGTTATCCAACCTTCTGGAGAACAATGTGGAACAATGCCAAAAGAGCAACAAAACTGATTATACTCTTTGACCCAGTAATATTAATGCTAGGTCTTTTCCAGAAGAAATCATAAAAATTGGGAAAAGTCCCATGTGCTCCAAATTATTCATAGTAACTTTTTTTTTAATACTGGCAAAGAATTGGAAGTTGAGGGGATGCCTATCATTTGGAGAATGATTGAACAAGTTATGGTATATGAATGAATGTTAAGGAGTACTATTGTTCTATAAGAAACCATGAATGATTAGACTCTAGAGAAACATGGAATCAATTTTAGAAACTCATCCTGATTGAAGGGAGTAGAACCAAGAGAACATTGCCCACATTAACAACTTTGTGAGTTGATCAACTTTGATGGATGCAGCTCGTCTAAGCAGTTCAGAGAGCTAGTACAACTCTGAGAGACCTGCTGTTGACAATACTATCCACATCCACCATATCCAGAGGAAGAAGAACAAAACAAAACAAATCAAGAAATACAGGGTTTTTTCTTGTACAACCTCATGGTTTTCTTTCTTTTCCTTTAATCCTAATTCCTCATACATAAAATGACTAATCTTTAAACACATTGAAGTATATGTACATTATTCACCAGACTGTTTGTCACTGATCAATGTGGGGTTGGGAAGGGAGGGTGGAAGGAAATTATGTAAATTCAAAATATAAAGATGCATTTTGAATGAATGTTGAAAAACTTTCATCACTTGTAATTTCAAAATTAAAATAAAATATCAATAAAAAATGGACAGCCTGGTTTTGCCCACTGTACATATTTTTATTGCTTTTAGCATCACATATAACTTTTGGTCTTTGGAAATTATACTGTTATAATATTTGGAATAATATAATATCACCTAGAGATGATTTCAAATCTAAATAATTTGGATTAAGGAGGCAAGATCAAGCTTTAATACCAAAGTAAGGAATTACTCTCCAAATATTTAATAATTTATTTATTGATGTTGTTATAGTTTTCCATTCATTAAAAAATGAAGAGGCAATAAATACAACAGTGAATAGAAACAAGAAGACTTGAGTTTAAGGCCCACCTTTCAGATCTGTTGGCACTCTCTGGTGTTGCAAGCAACTATGAGAGATAACAAAGTTTCCTCATCTGAGAGTTACCTAAATCTGTGATTAGCTAGTGCAATGGATAGAGCACCAGTCCTGGAGATGGAAAGGCCTAAGCTCAGATGCTTGACACTAACTAGCTGTGTGATCTTGTGAAAGTCACTTAACCCTGACAGGTATCCAAGGTTATCTCTAGTCCTCATGATTCATATCTGGCCATTGGATGCAGATGACTCTGAAGGAGAAAGTGAAGATGGTGACAGCACAGCACCCCCTCTCTCAAATCCAATTCACGTGCTTGTCATGGCATCATCTCCCTGATGTCATGGTCTTCTTTGAGAATGAAGGAAAATATCATTATCATCGCAATAATGTAGTTGCTATTTCTTCCTAGATTATAAATAAAATATTCATCTCACCAATGCCTAGTCCAATCTATGTGAAATTCGGTGGGACTGGAAGAGCTAACAAATGAGTTAATCAGCAAAGGTCTCTTGAAAGAGATAGCATTTGAACTGATGTTTTGAAGTGAGAAGTTGTGTAGATAAGGGAGAATATTCTATAGGCAAAAGGCTATTCCCCATACCTGGAAAGTTAAGAATTTAAGAGATGTGTTTAGCTAGGATACAGTGAGTTTGTGTGTTTGTGTTTGTGTGTGTCTGTTGTGTGTGTGTGTGTGTGTGTGTCTGTGTGTGTATGGGTGTGGGTGTGGGTGTTTGCTTGTGTGGGAGTAATATATGGAAATATTGTAAAGCATTTTCAATGATCCAAACAACACATTTTATATTTGATTTAACAGACAATAGTGGACCACTAAAGTTTCCTAAGGCATGATCCAAATACTTGCTTTAGGTACCTAGGTGGGAGTCTTGGGGAAAATGTTCAACTTGGAGCCAGAAACTAGTTTCAACCTCATCTCAAATCTTTAATAAGTTTTGGACCCTGAGTCAGTCAGTCACTTAACCTCTCTGATTCTCAGCTTCCTCATCTGTAAAGTATTGAGGTTGGATTCAAGTATTCTTGATGTCCTTTGCATCTAAGTCTATATCCCCTCCCAACCCATGATTCTAAATACTCCATCTAAATATGCATATGAGGTAAGGTAAAATAAAAGGAAAAGTAACAGGAATCAATAAGATCTCTGGAATAAGGTGGTATTTGAACTGAACTTTGATTAGAGATTTTTAAAAGACAGAAGTGAAGGGTATGGGCATTTCTGGCTTGGGAACGGTGGGTCTTTCAACTATACTATAGCACTTATCAAATAGAAACAGAAAACAATAATCTCATCATCATATTGATTTCATCTTGCATGGAGTCAGTATAACAGAGTAGAAGGACAAATCAATTCAGTTAGAAGATTGTTCAAATACCAGTTCTATTACTTAATATTTACATGACCTTGGGCAGTCTCTTTCTCTCAATTAGGATTCTTCTTTTTGCTTTTAAACTGAAAAATAGACCGAACTACATGACCTCTAAGATTTAAATCTTAGGGTCCTGTAAGAGGACATTACGATTTTCAAATCACTTTCATAATCACTGCCTCATTTGATACTTAAGCTTCCCAGATAGGCAGGTATTTCTAAATAATTCTTGGAAATAAGGAAATTATGTCTAACCAAGGTTAAACACTGAGGCCAGTGATGCCATATAGCTAGTAAGTAACAAGCAGGAATGGAAATGAAAATCTCCTGACTTGAATTCAGTGACTTTTTTTCCCTCTAATATCAACAACTAGCTACCCAGCAGATAATAGCTGATAATAGATGACAAGATGATTTATAAATCAGCCAGCAAAACTATTTTCACTTAACTCCCTCAGTGTTGTGAGCTTTGTGAACAACTACAGACATATATCCTTCCCGATATATGGTCCAATGAAAAGAGGTAGGAGATTATATAGCCCCAAATCGTTGATGCCAGAAAGCTGCTGAGAATGCCCAATAATTTAGAAAATACTGCAAAGCTTGATCCAAGTAATGCATAGCAATGGTTATAGAAGAGCACAGACTATTGTAAAAGGGGATGTGAGAAGTACTCCTTGGAGGAAATAAAAATTGCAAATCCAAGGACAAAAACGAGAAAGCACTCATCAGACTGCAATGAACAATAAGATAGTTAATGGCAAAAAATGAAAGGTGATAATGAATCACTTTTACACAGATGAATATTCACTGGGATGCTGTGGTTTAAAGGAATGTAGGTGGGAGGTGGGAGAGTCACTCTGGAGATATAATAATTCTGCACTTGGTAAAGACAAGGTGATTTTTTTTTCCTCTTCTGAAAGGTGCAGGCTGGACAACTCCATATAGCATTGCACTTCTAAATTGAGGTAGAGTAATAAAAGTTAGTGTGATAAAAACTGTGGGAAAGGAAATACTGAGCAAGGAAGAAATGAAAAAAATAAAATAAAAAAATAAGTGAATAAAGGAGAGAAAATTTGGAAGGAGAAATACCATAATAGGTAGCATGATCAGGAAGGCAGGTAGGCAAAAATGAGATCTTTACATTTTTAGACAGTTTTTAATACTTTAGAATATTATTCTTTGTATTGATTCAGCATTTGCCTTTTTTTCATTCTTTATTTCTTGTCCTTGATTCTGACCTCTACCTCCAGAAGACTATATAATCTCACTGCTACAGTAATCACTTTGAAAAATTAGAAGTTATATCTACCTTAAGTCATATCTTCTGAAAGTTAAGGATTCCATTTCATTTAGTCTTCTTACTATCTCCTCTCCTTTCATGGAGAAAGACACAATAACTTTTAAGTTAGGATAGATAGATTCAAAATATTTATCAGATAATAGACCTCAGAGAATAATGAAGTAATAATGATAATAATAATAGTAATACTAACAATTCCTATTATTATTATTATTGCTGTGATATATATATATATATATATATATATATATATCTCCTTTTATTCTCATAACAACCTTAGGTGATAGGTTCTATTGGTAATATCCTCATTAAACTGAATGAGAAGTTAGATGATTTATCCAGGGACACATAGCTACTAAATATCAGAGACTGGATTAAACTTGGATCTTCCTGATTCCAGGTTTAGTACTATATCTACTCTGTCACCTAGCTGCTAAATATTAGAAACTAAAGATTTCTCTTTTTTTGATCGTTTATGTATTTTTATTTTATTTTTCCAATTACATGTTATGAAAGCTTTTCAACATTCATCCACTTGTATACTTGTTACACATTTTTTCTAACTCCCTTCCAACCCCCTTCCACTCAGTGGCAAACAGTCTAATAAAAGTTGTAAATATACATTTGTGTTAACATGTTTGAATTTAATCATTTTGTGTATAAGGAATTAGGACTAAGAAAAAAATTTAAGATGTTATAGGAAGGAAAAAATAAGTATTTTTTAAAAAAAGTGAACATTCAGATTTTATGGTTTTTTTGTTTGTTTGTTTGTTTTCCTTTCAATGAGGATAGCCTTGTCCATAATAGGTTTCTCAGTGTTGTCCTAGATCTCTGAAATGCTGAGGGGAGCTACATCTACATAGTTGTTCAACTCACAATGTTATTGGTAAATGTGTAAAATAATCTCTTGGTTCTGCTCACTGTACTCAGCAACAGTTTGTGAAATTCTTTCTGTGCTTCTCTAAAGTCCAACCATTCATGGATTCTTGTAGAGCAGTAGTATTCCCTATCATTCATATACCACTTGTGCAGTCATTCTTTGATGGGCATCCACTCACTTTCCAATTCTTTTCCAACACAAATAACCACTATAAGTATTTTTGAACAGGCAATACTTTCCCCAATTTTTTATGATTTCTTTTGGATACAGGCATGGCAACAGTATTGCTGGGTCAAAGGGTAGGATCAGTTTCATTGATCTTTGGTCTCTCCAGAATGGTTGGATTAGTTCCCACCGACAGTGCATTAATATCCCAATCTTTCCACAACCTCTCCAATACTGATTGTTTTCCCTTTAACTCATCATAGAGAATCTGATAGATATGAGGTGGTACCTCATATTTGTTTTAATTAGCATTTCTCTAGGCAGTAAAATTTGGAACATTATTTTCATATGATTTTGTGTAGCTTTAATTTCTTCATTTGAAAGTGGCTGTATAATTGACTAATTTTCATTTGGGGAATAACTGGAAGCTTTATAAATTTGATTTAATTCTCCATACATTTTGGAAATGAGAATGTTATCAGATCACTTTCTGAAAATTATTTACCAGTTTCCTTCTAATTTTGGTTTTATTAGTGTAAAAGTTTTTAATTTAAAAGTCAAAATCATCCATTTTGCATTTTATAATGTAACCTATTTCTTTTTATTGAAAAATTTCTGGCCTTTCCATAGATCCTACAGAGTATTTCTTAATCTATTTATTGGTCTATGGTATCACCTTATATGTCTAAATCTTGTATCAATTTTGACCTTAATTTGGTCAAATGTCAGTCTATGCCTAGTTTTTGGCAATACTGTTTTCCAGTTTTTCCAAGTGATTTTGTCAAATAATGAGTTCTTATTCCAGAAGGTATATATGCTACATAGTCATTGCTATAGTCATTTGCTGTTTCATCTTTTGTACCTATACTACTTCAATGGTCCATTACTATATTTCTTAACCAGTACTGGAAAGTTTTGATGACTGCCACTTTAAAGTACAGTTTAAGATCTGGTACAGCTAGGCCACCTTCCTTCAATTTTTTTTTCCATCCATTCCCATGATATTCTTGACCTTTTATTGAAGCAGATGAATTTTGATTCTACTTTTTCTAGCTTGGAAAATAATTATTTGATAGTTTGTTTGATATGGCACCGAATAAGTAATTTAATTTGGGTAGAATTATCATTGTTATTATATTAGCTGCACCTAAGCATGAGTAATTTATGTTTTTCCAGTTGTTTAGATTTGACTTTATTTGTATGAAAAGTGTTTTGTCATTGTGTTCCTACAGTTTATGGGTTTGTCTTGGGACCCACATTCTCAAGTACTTTATGTTGGCTATAGTAACTTTAAATGGAATTACCCTTTCTATCTTTCTCCCTTGTACTTTGTTGTTTCTATATAGAAATGATAATGATTTGTATAGATTTATTTTATATTCTGCTACTCTGATGGAATTGTTGATTGTTTCATGTAGTATTTAACTGATTTTCTGGGGTTGTCTTAAACAATAATATCATCTGCAAACAGTGAAAATTTTCTTACCTCCTTTATGATTTTAATTCTTTCAATTTCTTTTTCTTTCTTATTGCTTAAGCTAACATTTCTAATATTATATTGAATAGCAGTGATAATAATTGACATAATTCCTTTACCCCTGATCTTATTGGAAATGCTCCTGGTTTATCCCCATTACATATAATGGTTGCTGATGGTTTTGGATAAATACTGCTTTTTATTTTCAGTAAATCTCCATATACTTTCTAATATTTTTAATAGGATTAGTTGTATTTTTTTCAAAGACTTTTCTAGCATCCATTCCAACATCCATTTTCCAGCATCATGATTTTTGTTGGTTTTGTTATTGATATGTTCAATTTTGAGTATTTTCCTAATATTGAACAATCCCTAACTACCTTGCATAAATCTTACCTGATCATAGCATATTATGTAATAATTTGTCATAATCCTCTTTGCTAAAACTTTATTTAAGATATTTGCATCAATATTCATTATGGAAATTGCTCTATAATTTTCTATGTCTGTTTTTCTTCCTGGTTTAGGTATCACCACTAAATTGATGTCATAAAAGAAATTTGACAGAACTACTTCTTTTACTATTTTTAAAATAATTTTTGTAGAATTGGAATTAATTGGGCATTAAATGTTTGGTAGAATTTGCTCACAAATTCATTTGGACATGGAAGACTTATTCTTAGGAAGTTTATTGATGGCTTCTTCAAATTCTTAACTGAAATGGGGTTATTTACTTATGTTATTTCCTCTTCTGTTAATCTGGGTAATTTATATTTTTTGTAAATATTCATGCAGGTTGTCTAATTTATTGCCATACTATTGGTCAAAATAGCTCTGAATTATCACTTTAATTTCCTTCTTGGTGGTGAATTCACCCTTTCACTTCTTTTTTTAAAATCAGATTAACACAATATCTATTTTTTTTCATGAAAGCATCTCTTATTTGTTAGATCAATGGCTTTCTTATTTTCAATTTTATTAATCTCTCCATTGATTTTCATAATGTCTAATTTTGTATTTAAGTGGGCATGCTTAATTTGTTCCTTTTCTAGGTTGTTTAGTTGTGTGCCCAATTTATTGATCTCTTCTTTTTCTATTTTATTCATATAAGCATTTAGAAAGATAAAATTTTCCCCAAATCTGCTTTGGCTAGATCCTATAAATTTTGGTATGATTGTCTCATTGTTGTTATTTTCTTGGGTGAAATAGCAGATTATTTCTATGATTTGTTGTTTGATCCGCTCATTCTTTAAAATCAGGTTATTTAGTTTCCAATTAATTTTTGGCTTACCTTTCCACAACCATTTATTACATGTAATTTTTATTGCATCATGATATAAAAAGCATGCATTTATTATTTCTACCTTTCTACAATTGATTATAATAATTTTTATGCCCCAGTACAAGGTGAATTTTGGTATTGTTGCTATGTACTGTAGACAGAAAAGGTGTATTCATTTCTTTCCCCATTCAGTTTTTTCCAGAGGTCTATCATATGTAAGTTTACTAAGATTTTATTCACCTTCTTAATTTCCTTCTTGTTTATTTTGTGATTAGATTTATTTAAATCTGAGAGAGGCTAGTTGAGGTCCACTACTATTACAGTGTTGATTTCTAAGTCTCTGTGTAATTTGTTCAACTTCTGCTGTGAGAATTGAATGCTTTAATGATGATGTTTGTCCTTCATTCTTGAAGAAGACCAAGACATCAGGGAGGTTATGTGATGACAAGCACATGAATTGGATTCGAGTGAAGGGGTGCCATCTTAAGTCACCAGCCTGACTTTCTCCTCCAGAACCATCTGAATCCAATGGCCAGATATGAATCAGATGACTGGAGATGACTCAGTGTGTGAAGCAATCGGGGTTAAGTGACTTGCCCAAAGTCACACAAATAGTAAATGTTAAGTGTCTGAGGCTGAATTAGAATTCCTGTCCTCCTGACTACAAGGCCAGTACTCTATCCACTACACCACCTGCCTGCATATATGTTTAATAATACTACAACTTCATTGCATATGGGTGTCTTTTAAGAATAGGTAGTTTAGTAAAACTCAAAACCTTGCCAAAAAAAAAGATTGGTAAAAACTTTCATTATATATAATTGGAAAAACCAAAAACTAAAATCCTTTTTTTAAAATGTAGTTTTCCTTCTTTCTTTCTTTTAATGTGCTGAATTCTTGCTTTTACTTTGACTGAGACCAAAACTGCTACCCTTGATTCTTTTACTTCTGCTGAAGCAAATTATATTTTGTTATAGTATTTGACCTTTTCCCTGTTTTTATCTATTTCAAATGTGTTTCTTGTAAACCATGTATTGTAGGATTCTGATTTTTAATCCATTCTGCTGTTTCCATTTTATGGGAGACTTCATCCCATTCATATTTACAGTTAAGGTTACTAATTCTATAATTTCTTCCATGCTATTTTTTTCCTGTTTATACTTTTCTTTCTTTTCCTCTAATACCTCCTTACCAATGTTTTTCTCCCTATCCCCTTTTCTTTTAAATTCTATGTTTAATTTTACTTTACCTTTTCCTTTTTTACTTCACCTCTTTTATCAAACCCTTTGTCTCTTTTCGTTTCTTTTCTCTGACCTGCTTCCCTGTAGGGTAGGATAGATTTTTAAACTCAGTTGGGAATGTATGTTATTCTTTCTCTGAACCAAATCTATGGAGTTAGAATAACTTAGTTTTTAACACTTCCTTCTTTTCCTCAACTATAATAGGTCTTTGAACTCTTTACCTAATGTTATTTAACCATTAATGCCTAGCCTTCTCCTATTATAGTCCTTTTTTGTTTTTATTGATTTAACCCATCTTATACCTATAACTCCTTTGTCAAAATATACTCCATTTATCTGTCCTCTTCTCAAAGACTGATCAATTGATTAATAAGCAATATTATTTCATAGTCACTATGTGCCCTCCCCTCTTCCATTTCATTAGAAATGCACTTTACAAGATTCATTAAACACATAAAATTATAGTTAATTTACCAGACTGCCCTTTCAAGTCCCCTCCATGGACACATAATCCTCATGAGCCAAAGCTTCATGCAAAGTCAAATCATTTCATGAACCACTTATAACTCCCTCTCCCTCCCACTTCCACCCCTTCCAAGCACACTCCCTTCAATTGTAGTCAAAGTATCAAGCAAAGCAAAATCTGTTTGTTGTATTTTCATGTCCAGTCCCTCTACATACACTCTCTCCCTCAATCACTATAGTATTCTAAGCATATCAATGCAACTCTCCCAACCAAAGTATAGGGCACACTCTCTCTCTTTGTCCCTTTAGTACTCCAATTATGACCCTATAATCCTTGCCAATTAAATTATAGATTAAGGCAAGATTACTTCCTAATATAGTTGTGTCCACCCCTTCTAGGTAAGCTCCCATCCTCTGCCCCTATTGTAGCACAACCCTCTTAAGGAAGGTATCTAATAAAGTAAGATCACTTCTGATTTAATTATGTATAGAGACTTTAAGTACTAAGCACTGGGACACCCTGAAGATCTCTCTTAAGAACTTCAGAATTGATTGCAAGATATGGGAGACATTGCTACTGAATCACACAGCATAGGTGTCCTCATAAGAGAAAGTCCTGGACTCTATGAGCAAGACTGAATAAGAGTAGTTCAAAGGAAACTTGAGATACTTAAGTTTAGAGTAAACACTCAGATGTTCACATGAAATATTTGTGTCCCCTGTGCTAGAGCATTCTGAACTCATATTGATCTGAGCAGCCACAGTTGTACACAATCCAAGATGTCATTTTGATCTCCTTCCATAACAAAGGACAAGAAGCAACTGTATTCATATTCTCTAAGTACAAGCTTTTCAATTATATTCAATTCTTTAATGATATCCTAAGAGAAATACTATTCTGAAGAGTTAAAGAGTTTTATGTTCCCCTGTGGGAATGTATACAGTTTGACGTTCTTGTCTAGCATTTTTTCCACCTTTTCCATTTACCTTTTTATACAGCTCTTGAATCTTTTATATGAAGATCAAACTCTATTCAGGTCTGGTCTTTTTATCAGAAAAATTTGGAAGTCCTCTAATTTTAAAGACTAGGAATTATTATATTTTTTTAATCTATGCTTTGGAGGCCAATAATTAGTATTTTTTTTCCTTCTGAATCTATTTCCCAGGTTGTTTATTTTTCTTCAGTGTTTTCAGTCTTTTGATTTTGATATAATCTTGATGTCTTATAGAGGCACTAATTTCAATCTATCCAATTCTAATTTTTAGGGTTTTATTTTCTTCAGTTAGCTTTTGTGTTTCCTTTTCCAGTTCATTGATTTTACTTTTAAATGAGTTGTTTTCCTTTTTCAGTTGGTTGACTTTACCTTTTGATGAGTTTCATTCCTTTTCCAGATGGTGGATTTGACTTTCAGATGGGTTGTATTCCTTTTCTGGTTGATCCATTTTATTTTTTAAGAGCTACATTCTGTTTCCAGTTGGTTGTTTTTACTTTTAAAGGAGCTTTTATCTTTGGTCAGATTTTCACCATTCTCTTGCATGGCACTCATTTCTTTTTGTCCATTTTTCCTTTTCCTCTCTTTTGTTTTCAAATCATTTTTGAGCTCTTTTAAAAGGTTTTGGATTTGAGGTCAATCATCATCACCTCTTTTCAGACTTCCCATGCTTTCTTTTTTTCAGAGATGGCATTTTTTCCATCTTTATCTAAATAGTCCCTTTCCAAGGTTAGAGCTATTTTGGGGGGTTATTTTTGCTCATTTTAATACTTGAGCTCTGCTCCTGTAGTATAGAAATATATTCCCAAGCTTTGTTGTGCAGAGTTGGGATCTGGTCCTCAGCTTATCACTTGCCAAGTTGTAGCCTACGCAGCTCAGATGTTGATTATGTGGAGGTGTGTTTCCTTCTTGATGTCCAGACTCTGTTCAAACAGTGTTTTATTCCCAACCCTGTTCTGTGTGCTACCCCAATGCTCCCAACATTCAGACTTTGTCTAGAGTTGGGACTCACCATGCTGACCAGCTATCAAGCTGCTGTCTAGTTGCTGGAACCTGGTCAGGGCTGAGCCTAGAAGTCTCCCATTGTATTTCCCACTCTTCCACCCAACTAGGCAGTATATCCCACTATATCCCCCTTCCCCCAAAGAGACAGACCTTCACTCAAGCTCTGCCATAATGTCTACATTTGAGAAGTTGTTTTGCTTTTTTTTAGTGGGATTTCTAGTTTTAATGGCTATGTAGAGGATTTATTTAATATTGTGTAGGGAAAAGATGAAGGAACATCCTATCTTCATACTACCATCATGAGTCTGCCCTGGAAATCCTCCAAGGGTTTCATTTCTAAAAATACATGAAATTTCCAGGGGGACTCACTATCTGTTAAGGTAACCCCATTCCTCTTCATAGTAATATTTCACCTTAAAACTAAGAGGAAATTTGGGGTTTAATGATCTGATATGAGTGTCATCTTCCTAAAGCTCCTCAAGAATTTTATTGACAAAAGTTATATCATGAATAAGACCAAAGTACATGAGGCAGTTTGATCTCTCATTTATGAACAGGGAGATTTGTGCTTAACCTTTAGGAAATTTAGTGCAATCAGATCCTAGCCTGGGAAAAAATAAAAATGCCCGTTAATTTATACAGGGTAAATTATACTATACCTTAACCAAAGCTTCAAAAAGAGCAAGGGAAGAAATTATTATCATTAATAGTAATAGCAAATAATGACTATAAGGAAACAGTTCAGTGTTCTATACATGATTGGTACTCACTAAAAACTCTGGACTTTTCAGAGACTTTTATTGTGATACCTCAGTGTTCACCTCAAAAATAGATTATGAAACTTGGTCACCATTGAGGTGACCCTTTCTTGGCCTGGATTGTGTAAATCTCAAATGAACTCCTAGAATCCATGGAGGAGGATAAAAACCTAGGCCTCCCTTTTCCTCTTTAGCAATTTAAGCTAATTTCTGAGAGAGGAAAAGGTTTAAGTTAGTATAGCATTTTGTATATAATCAAAAAAGAGAATACCATTGTTCAAATATTTAGTCCCAAAACACTCAAGTCAGAAAAGACTTTCAAAATTATCAAAGACATAATTTTAAAGAAAAAATGCTATAATTTTCCAGAGTCACATTAACACTAAATAGTAGAAATAGGTTTTGAACAAAATTCAGTGTGTAACACATTTTATTCCACATAGTCTCTGATATAATTAAGGGAGATGGCCTGGAGTCAGGAAGACTCCTTTTCCTAAGTTCAAGTCTGGTCTCAGATACTTGTTAACTGTGTGATACTAGTTAAGTCTCTTCACCCTGTTTTCCTCAGTTTCCTCTCTTGAAAAATGCATTGGAGAACGAAATGGCAACTACTCTAATGACTTTGCCAAGAAAACCCTAAATGGGGTCACAAGAAGTCAGACACAACTGAAAAATGACTTAACAAAAATAAATATTGAATACCTAACTAGTTTAAGACAGATAGGAGAGTAAGGGGTCTTTTTTGGTTTGATTTTTTGTTGTTGTTGTTGTTGTTGTGTGTTTATTCTGAGAGCAGAGTAGCCTAGGGGCATTGAGATCTGAAATGATTTGCCAAGAGTAATAGTTACTAAGCCAATGATAATACTTGAGCTCAGGTCATCCTGGGCTCTCTATTGGCCTTAAACTACTGATTCTCCTAATGAGATTTGGGGGAGGTTTGTGTGTGGGTGTGTGGATAGAATCATGGCAACTGAGGCCCATGGAGCTTAAATGACTTATCTAAAGTCTAATCTGTAATAAATAAAAAAAGGCAAGATTTATACTCTGAATGCTAAGCTAGGTGGCACAGTAGATAAGAGTTCTGAAAACTGAGAATCTAAGTTCACATCCAGCCTAGATACATACGAGTTCTATAAACCTGCACAAGTCACTTAACTTTTCTGTCTCAATTTCCTCATTTATAAAAATAGGCATAATCTTGTCATCTACTTCCCAAAATTGTTGTGGGAATCAAAAGAGACAATATATTGTTTTGAAAACTTAAAGTTATAGAAAAGTCAGTTATTATCACCATCATCAACATAATCATCACCATCATCAATATTATTAATATTGTATTAACATTATGATTTTTTTGCTCCATTCTTTCCCATGTATTCAACTCTTTAGGTCAGGGATAATGTCTTAAGCTTTGTATGCCTCCTCTTTATTTAGCCTAGTGCTTTGCACAAAGAAGAAACTTAATTAGTGATTGTTAAATGAGAGGATTGAATGAATGGAGAGTTACTCTTTTGTAGAAAATGAAGAGTCTTGCTTTGGAAACAAGGATGCTTCCAAAAAAAAGAATGGAAAAGGATGACAATTAAAGACAGTGATAATAAATTGTTTTTAAACAGTAGACTAAATAGCACAAATACTCTACAGTTCCCAGTAAAGCCTTAAACTACCTGCTTTAAGACATGCAAAGTGCCTTAAACATATCTCATTTGATCCTCTTTGAGGATAATTATTTGTGGTAAACTGCTATTATTGTTTTGTTTTGTTTTGGTTTTTTTGCAAGGCAATGGGGTTAAGTGGCTTGCCCAAGACCACATGGCTAGGTAATTATTAAGTGTCTGAGGTCAGATTTGAACTCAGGCACTCCTGACTCAAGGGCCGGTGCTCTATCCACTGCACCACCTAGCTGCCCCCTATAACTGTTATTATTAATTCCCACTTTACATGTGGAGAACCAGAAAGCCAAAGAATTATGATTGTTAACTTCCCAAAGTCACATAAGTTAGTCAGCATATGAAGCAAGATTCAAACCTATATTTCTGATTACAAGTTTATCATTGTTATTCATTATCCCACGCAACCTCTTCAAAATGCAGAATTATGTGAAATTCTTTATTAAATAAGTACCACAAAAATATAGAATGAAAAATCTTAGTGAGCATTTACTCAACTCATTTTACTAATGACCAAAAATCAAATTACAAATGACTTTAAAATATGCAATGACTTGTCAAAGTCACCTTTCTAGTATCAATCTTTCTTAAATACTTTAAAGGAGGTGGTAAGATGTTTACATTTTGGCCCAAACTTTTATTTCTCCATGGGGCACCAGAATTGGAAAATGAAATATGAATGAGTCTGAAGTCAGATGCAACCTAAAAGTCCCTGTGTTATATGAATTGACCTGGAATGAAGGTCCATCAGTGGATCCCATTTATCTGATAGTCAGTTGAGAAAAGGGCCCAGATTCTAAGTCTCCTAAATCTCAATTTCCCCTTCTTTGCTTTGTACCTCACCAGTCTATGAGAAAGTACTTAAATAATCAGCCAAGATATATTGTTTTTTTCAAAAGGGTCTATCTTTCCAGATTTGGGAGATTCAGGGTTGTAGCCAGAATTTCAGAATTACTCACAGGGTTGTCTAGGTCAACTTATACCTGAGAATTAGTACCTTCCACAACATACCAGAAGATACATGATGGACTCTAATGGCAACATTCACTTATAAAACCAAGCAATATATTCAATCCCTGACCTTAAGAAATTTGCTTATTATTGGACATAGAATGTCATGCACACAAGTGATATTGCCCCTATCTCTCTGTCTGTCTCTGTCTCTTTCTCTCTCTATTTCTCCTCTCTCATCTCTTCATTGGTTTACCTGACATACACACACACACACACACACACACACACAGACACAGACACAAAACACATACACTATCCTCTCTCTTCTCTTGGTGTCTCTGCTTATCTCTCTCCTTTCTTTGTTTCTCCAGTCTCTCTTTCTCTATGTCTCTATGTCTGATTCCTTCTCTCTCCATATATATGTTTATGTATATGAATATGGGAAAATATGGATGAACATATATATTCATAATATACACAATTATGTATACATGAACGTGTATACATATACATGCAAAGGTACACACAAGTAAATTCATTAAATAATTTGTGTGAATGTTGAAGGGGAAAAGAGTAATAAAAATAAAAAATGGAGAGGTCCTAGAAAGTCCTTGTATAGGAGCTGGCACCTAATCCATGCTTTGATGGAAGCTAAGAATTCTAGGGACAAAGATAATATAGTCTACATATGGAGACTACTATACAATAGTATATTCATAGAACATTCCCTGAGAATAGTAATACTAACAATATAAATACTGTCTTTGCCTATTTTATACTTAATCTGTCTCCATATCTTTTTACAATAGTCCCACATGCAAGAATGCACCCATTTATTATGCTCTTTGAGCTCCTAGAATATCTAGCTTTCTTCCAAAAAAAAATACAGATGCCATTTTTTCTGTAGAAACTCTTCTCTTATCATCTACATCCCCTTGTTTATACCTTAATATGTGTTTGAATGTAGTAGAGATTCCAAAGTAAGATTTGATGATCATGTATTAATTATAAAGCAGTCACAATCTTTATCTTCCTAATGAAAGTACAAAGTATGGAAGTTTCAGAGCACAGTGATCCTATGAAACCCCTCAACAAAATGGAAAGAACACTCACTGATCTGACATCAGTTGAAGTCATTTATAACTCAGATCAAATATGACCCTCTCCATCTTCCAGTTGAGGAAATCAAGGTTCAAAGAGGTAATAGATCAAACCTCTAAAGTCACTCTGTATCTGTGAGGCCTCTACTCTGAGGAAACATGGCTAAGAAGGTGAAGAACCAGGATTGGAGTCCAAGACATTGAACTTCAAATAGCATCCTTGCCATCCTCCATCTTCATTTCCAGCCCAGTCAGTGCTGTCTCGGTGGAGACACAGAATAGCAAATTTAGATAATTTCAAAAATAAAAAGAAATCCAATGCTCATTTAAATGTTAATATCAACATTCCCCAGGTCTTTAGTAAGTCTACCTCAGACAGATTGGGCAGTGAAAGAATGATTTCATTTCTATTAGGACAGAAACTTAGAAATTTGACCATTGCTTTTACTGACAAGTGATACAAGGAAAGAGGCTGAAATTCTGCTTGCACTTTTAAGATGCCATAAAAGTAAATGCATTCAAACTGTAATTTTTTTCAGGTACAGAGTTATTAATCAGAATTAGAGTTCTGATAAGATGAAATAGGCTTTCTAAGTCGAGAAAGACACTTTGTAAAAGGTGATAATGTAGTTATCCCCTTGTCATACTCTATAATTGATAGGGCTATTTGAAATTAATGGGCTTTATAGTACGTTGGATTATTTCACTATGTGCTCAGTGCACAGATCTCGTCAGCTTCTGAAATTTCAACCCGCATCCTGAATTAAACTATCGAGAAGAAAGAGAAATGAAAGCTCAGAGCTTGATGATGCTATAGGTAGAGGTGTGCTTGAATAAACTCTTACATTTGAAAAAAGATTTTAACATCCAGTTCCAGATTATGTTAGGGAAATTCAGCTAATTCAAATTCAACAACAAAATGGTGTAAATTCCTTTTCAGTGAAAGACATTCCCTCACACTAATCTATTGAAATGAAATACCATATAAATCCTACTCTCGGGGAGCTTACAATCTAGACAGAATTGGGACTGGGACATATACATAACTATTAAGTGTATAGGAAGGACTGAATGGTTTGTTATAAGACATATTTGTCAGATCCTGGCATGGAGAAATGGCCATCACAAATTCCATGAAATAAATATATATATATATATATATATATATATATATATATATATATATATATACTGAACTATATTAGATTGCCCTCTATCAAGAGGAGGGGGAAGGTAGTGAAGGACATAGAAAAATATGAAACTTGAAACTTTTCAAAAAATCATTGCTAAAATCTTTTGCATTTGAAATAAAATTAATAAAATATCACCTGTGTGAAAAAAAGTTCAAGTTTAATTAAAATGAACCAACCACAGTATCATCAAATAGAGTATATTCACATGTTTGAAAGAATCTCATCATAGAAAAACAAAGAAAAAACAAAATGACCATATAAATTAAAGTAGTTGGGATCTAAGAGGTCATCCCTTTCACCTCCCTCATTTTTGCCAAGAAAAAAAATGAGGTCAGATGAGAGTTACTGGCTCAAGGTTTCCAAATGAGATAGGGTCAATGTCAAGATTTATATTTGCTTTTCCTTTGCTCTCTTTTTGATTAACTTGTGTCTTTGTCTATTCAGAGAACATACCCTATACAAATGGCCACTTGAACAAATGAGCCCTCATCTTCAGAATGCCTATTACAGTACAAGTCAGAATGAAAGACATAAGATGAGATAATAATATGGTGGTGATTGAGTTCAGGGGTTAAATGTACAGGAAACTTTCTGTATGAAAAAATTTAAAACGTTTTAATATATATAACCATACTGAATGCTCAAAATTTCTAAGTTATATGAAATGAAAATTTCTCAGAAGATCAAAGCATCTAAGAATAGGATCAATCACCTAACCACCATTTTCCCAGCATGAACTTGTTGCCAAGAATTGTGGTAGATATTGTAGATATAATTTAAAAAAAATTAAACTCTTCCTACTTTTTAAGGAATTTATAAGTTAACAGGATAAATTACAAGTAAAAAAGTTGACTTGTAGCAAGGGCTGTCATTAGGTGAGTTTATGGGAGGCAAAATAGACATCTCTAGCCTCTTCTACCACCAACCTTTCCTAAGGGATATGAAACAGGAAGTTGTAACTGGAAGCTACTCTACTCTCCTCAGAGAAGAGTCGTATTATGTTAACATTATATCTATATATTTGCTTAACTGTTATTAGTTTAGGCATATTGGGGTTAATCTTACTTCTGATAACCCTCTCATTATTGAGCGAAAAGGGGACATAAATTTTATAATCAAGGTTTGACCCTTTCCTCAAAAAAATGCAAGTTCCACAGTGAACACAGAGAATAACTATTAAAGATACATTTATCCAAATCATAGCAAAATAGAACTCAGAGAAAATACAAAGGAGAATATATGCCAGAAAAACACAGAATGAAAGATTGCTCCCATTGGGAGTGAGATAACTCAACTCAATCAAGAGAGATTGTCCTTGATCTCACTCAAGGAGAAAATTCCTGCTCTCTGTGGAATAGCAAACTGTACACAGGGACAGGTTGGGGATTGTCAAATCTATCTATGTCTTCTGAATCTTTTTCTTCAGTATCCCTGAAGTGGTTTGGCCTCTTCCCCATTCTCCCTTGAATTTAGAACCCAAAAGAATTCCAAATGACTCAAAGTTTAAAGAGTCCCAAAAAATACTGAAGAAGGCTGGAACAAAAATAATTGCATGGTTGTCGGTAATAGAATTTTTTTATGTGAATGCCAAAGAATATTAGATGGGATTAACAAAAACTATCACTTATAAAGTACTTTTAAATAATGAAAAGAACTTTGCACATATGCACAGCATCTCATTCTTCAGTACCTTTGAAGAAAATAGGATCTATAGAGTATTATTTACTCCATTTTATAAACTAAGAAAGAGGGTCTGAACCTAGGTCTCTTTTTAATAGAAGTCCAATGTTCTTTCTTCTCTAATACCAGAATAAAACCAAGCTCTAGTTTCTGGACCTAATTAGGGGAAAAAACTTTTATAATTTTAGTAAATAATCTCGTGTATACATCTATTTTTGCCCATAAGAATGCTTGATATAAACTCAGTATCATTCATTTTTTCTCCTTATGAAGTCCTTCTACTTGGTGATAGATGATTTGCTCCAAGTACTAAGTGGAAAAAATGGAACAATTTTAAATTCTATGATTCTAAGCATTTGCTAATTTGTGTCACTGCCATGTATAAACTGCCTACCAAAAATTCAAACTCATATTTTCTTTTTAAATTTTTTTTCTGAACTTAAGAAATAAACAAATTTTATTCCATAACATCATAGAATAGACAGAGATGATTGTACATGAAACTGCCATTCTATTATGTACAACTTGCTATTCCTTTTAAAAAATAATTAAATTGTCACATAACTTTCGTTGCCCCCCCTTCCCTTTCTCCCCTTGCTCTAGAGATTGCTACCATTAGAAATTTATATGTGTATAAATGTGTTTTGGTACTTATGTATGTAAAACCATTCTATACATGCATTAGTTTGTCATTATTCTTTCTCTGGATGCAGATAGTTTCTCCTTCATATGTCCTTTGTAGTTAATTTGGGTATTCAAAATAGTCAAAATATCTTAGTCACTCAAAGTGGTTCTTAAAAGAATAATGTGTTAATAATGTGTTTTTAACACATGACATTCCCTTGTTTCTACTCATTTTGCTCTTCATTATTTCCATGGCAATAAGCCTATGAAAGTATCACTTCTAACTTAATTTGAAATCAATTAATCAGTAAGTATTTATTGAAAACATCCTATGTGCCCAGTATAAATGATAATGCTTCACAATGAAATAATACAGATGAATTCATTTTTTACTCAGAGAACCCTGCCTCTATTTGTATCATAATTAGAAAAATACAAATTGAACTAAATACAAATATATTTATGTAGAAAATTAGCAGTTATTGCTATTGCTATCAAGTGTATTACTTTCCTCCAAGGGATGGAAGAACAGTTAGTCTTATCCCAGATTCCTCTTGTTCTTCTATGTGATCTTACTCAATTTTATCTAAGTTCTATCAATTTTGTCTTTCTATCAATTACCACTCTGGAACAGATAAAAGAGATCCCTGCTCACCTTTATCCCCATTTCATTCCCTCATTCACTCAGCTCTCAAAATAATCTTTCTAAACATAGATCTGATTAAGTCATCATTTGCACCATTCAATAACTTCTGGTGGTTCCTTATCTTCTTTAGTATCATAACATAATTTCCTATTTTGTGCCCAAAGCAGCAACCTGATCTTGTATTTCTAATCTTCTTAAACCTTACATTTCAGTGGTTCTGGTTTCTTTGATATTCCTGTACAAATTTCTCCCTGGAAATGTTGAATTCCTAAATGTCTTAAGTTTCTTCCTCCTCAACTCCATGTTCTCTCAAATCTTAGTTGAAGTTTCACTTTCTGCAAGAATCCTTTCCTAATCCTTCTCAATCCCAATGCCTTCTATCTGAGACTACTTTCTAATTTTTTTCCTGTATATATATATATATATATATATATATATATATATATATATATATATATATATATATTATGTTTTAATACAGTTGTTTGTATGTTGTCTACTCCATTAGTCTTTAAGAACATGGATGGTCTTTTCCCTTTTTTTGTATCTCCAACAATTAGCATAATGCATAATACATAGTAAACACAATAAATATTTACTGACTCTTCTTACTTAACATTTTTGCTCCTGCTTCAAGTTGCAAAAGAAGTATGATGAACTTAAATGTCTTAAAGTTTCATAAGAAACATGTGTGTGTGCTCTGGGTAGGGGAATTAGAAAAGTTTGATTTATTCTACATTACTTGAGAAGGGACAATGAGATCAATGGACATTGTTGTTCAGTTTTTTCAGTCTTGTCAGACCCATGATCTCATCTGGGGTTTTCTTGGCAAGGTTGAAGTAGTTTCCATTTTCTTCTCCAGCTCATTTTACAGATGAGGAAACTGAGGCAAACAGAATAAAATAGTGTGTCAAAGGTCTCACAGCTTGTAAGGGTCTGAGACCAACCAGATTTGAACTCCTAAAGATGAATCTGACTATTAGACACAACACCCAACCATCTAGTTGCTGAATGAAAGTTGCGGGGAGGTAAATTTGAGCTCAATATAAGGAAAAATTTTCTTACCCAGAAATAGACTGAAGCAACAAATTTCTCCAGAGTGAAAGACTTCACAGAATGAACAAAGATATTATTAAATTGATTGCTTGTTCTTATAGATATTAAGCACAATGACCTCTCAATTGATTAATCCAGCCCTTTTTTTTTACTATCATCCTATTATATTATTCTTTGAGTAGAATAAAGAAGCTTCAAGGCTAGGTTATGATCTCTAAGTGTCCAATCCACTCATTTTCACTTTTAGTAAAATATATGTAATGATGGACAAAATACACATAGTATCTGAGATAATTTTTAGCCTATGACAGACCAAAGAAAAAAATGCTCTCCATTGATGTAGATCATGACACATTTATGACAATACAATATGGACTAAGAGGTCTAGAAGTAGAAGAGTCTTTGGAAGTTAAATTAGTGCAATTCCCCATCAGTAAACATTTGTTAATTATATTATGTGTTCCAGACACTATGTGAAGGATGAAGGATACAAAGAGAGGCAAAAGACAGTCCCTGCACTGAGGGAGCCCACAATATTAATTGGAAAGATAACAGGCAAGCAAACAAATTTTTACAAGCAAACTATTAGCAGGACAAATAAAAAATAATTATTAGAGGGAAGACATTAGGATAAAGAGGGGATGGGAAAATCTTCCTATAGAAAGTGGGATTTTACTTTGGGGCTTAAAGGAAGTTAAGGAAACCAGTAGCAAGAGATGAGGAGGGAAAACATTCAGAGAATGGTGACATCCAGAGAAAATGTCTGGAACTGAGAGATGGAGCATTTCATATATGGAACAGCAAAAGAGTTCAATGTCTCTAAGTCAAATAATATGTATATGGAAAGATGATGTAAAGAAACTGGAAATGTAAGAGGGGGGAGGTTAGAAAGGACTTTGAATGCCAGTACTCAATAGGGAGTCAATGGAATTTATTGAATGAGAGGGCAGTGGTTAATGAAGCGACACAGATGGATTTATACTTCAGGAAAATCACTTTAGTAGCTGAATGGAGGATGGACTGGATTGGGTAGAAACTTATGATGAGTAGATCGACTGAACAGGTCATTGCTGAAATTCAAGCATAAAGTGGTGAGTCTTCCCCAGAGTGGTACAAGAATCAGAGGAGAGAATGAGGGGAAATCAAAAGATATTGCATGGGTCAATCTGATAAACCTTCACAATAGCCTGGATAAGAAAATGAGTCTGAGAAATTGGAAAGAGTCAAGGAAGATTCTGAAATAAAAAGCTTAGGGTACTGGGAAGATGATAGCATCCCCAACAATAAGGAAAATTTGGAAGTGTAAAAAGATTTTTTTTGGGAAAGATAATGAGTTCTCTTAGGGAAATACTAAATTTAAGACCTTTACTGAACTTCTGATTCTAAATGTCTGAAAAGTAGTTGGAAATGCAAGAATGGAAGCCAGTAGAAAAGTTTGGGCTGGATATATAGATCTGAGAATCATAAGTATTGAAAATATAATTAAATGCAAAATTATTGAGAACTCCAAGTGAAGTAGTATGGGAGAAGAAAAGAACCATGTGAAACACCCTTCACTGATAGGCATAGCCAAATAAGCATCCAGCAAAGAAAATTGAAGAGTGATTTGATAGATTTGAAAGAGAAGTTGGTGAAAGTGATATCCTGAACTTCTAGAGAGAAGAAAGTGTCAAGGAGAAGAAAAACTAGAGGTAAGAATGTACACTGAGACAAATCCACTGGATCTGAGGTTTAGTAGACTATTGGTAATTCTGGAGAGAGCAGTTTCAGTGGAATGATGAGGTCTGAAGCCGAGAAACATTAAACACTTTGGACCAGGTCAATAAGCAGTGAGTGTCAGGCATGGGATTTAAATCCAGGTTCAGTGTAATTGTTTTCTTTACATCGTATGATATTGTCTTTGTATAAGGCAGAGTGAACTTCCAGTGTAAGTTATAGGTTAAGTGACTTGTCCAGGCTCTTAAATAGTAAATGTCAAGAGGCCAAAGTACAATGCAATTGTTCC